>NC_086445.1:388358379-388663379 GCF_028390025.1 Pseudophryne corroboree
GGGTGACAGGGAGATAGTGTATGACTGAGGCGGCAGGAGTGACAGGGAGATAGTGGGTGACTGAGGCAGGGGTGACAGGGAGATAGTGGGTGACTGGGATGGTTGGGGTGACAGGTAGTTGGTGACTGAGGGAGGGGTGACAGGGAGATAGTGGGTGACTGGGATGGCAGAGGTGACAGGCAGATAGTGGGTGACTGAGGCAAGGGTGACGGAGATAGTGGGTGACTAAGGCAGGGGTGACAGGGAGATAGTGGGGGTGGCAGCTGTGGTGCAAACTATATAGAAATCAGTACAAATGGTGAACACAAAGGGCGATGGGGGTAAGAGGGCACACACCAGGGTGAGGGGGGTAGAGGGTGCCATACACACATAAGGAAGGTGGTGGAGGGAGACACACACACACACACACACACACACACACACACACACACACACACACGGGGGCACAGGGGGCCACACACCAGGGTGAAGGGGGGTAGAGGGTGCAATACACATACATAAGTCAGGGGCTACAGGGGGCCACACACAGTGGGGTGGGGGGAGCAGGAGGGCACAAGGCTCTCTGGTCACTCACCGCTCCATGTCCAGTTAAACTTGTGGCATCAGCAAGGGAGGCCCGTGGACCCAGGCAGAGGTCAAAGCAGGAGGAAAGGAGTCAGTCAAGGAGGACACTCCTGGAACTGTGCCTGGTAATGAGAGGCAGAGGCCGACCTCTGCTTCACCCCCCACAGAGCGGCTGCTGGAGAAGGGAGGGTGCCGAGGCCTGCTGAGGAGTCAGGTGGCTCGGATTTTTGGCATGGAGGAGGCAGGGGCAGGGCATAGATACATTGTAGTGTGACCGGGAGCAGGTGGAGCTGTGGCCTCTGAAGGCAATCCGGGGCCATGCCAGCTGCATCCCTGCACACACGAGTTACACTACTGCCTGCAACCCTGCTGCCCTGCAATAGCAGCCGATGGGAGCCGCATAACTGGGCACACTGCTGCATAACATGTATAGCCACGGCGGGCACCTGGCTATATGGATTGTGGCTGCAATGCTGATGAGTCTGGGAGCAGCATTGCCGGCAGTGTCCTGGGACACTTTGTGTGTGGAGAACTCAGCCGCTGCGCCCTTCACAGCGTGGCGCTCTACGTGGCTGCGTACTTTGCGTTATGGTCGGGACGGTCCTGGGTGGGTGGCAGTGGCACTACTAGTTGTGATCATTAGTAGATAGGGAATCTGGCCCTGCGTGGGGCACTTGGGACCTGCCAGGCCCTAGGCAGCTGCCTTTGTTGCCTGGCGGTAAATCTGCCACTGCATCTGTGCCACGTTTGTGATGGTATAAGCAGTTCCATTGTAGTTCCATCTCTAAAAAGGATCGCTGCTGCGTCGGCATTGCAACTGCATCAGAATTAAGCCTACTATGAACATACTGTATTTGATTATTGTGTTTGTGATATTATGTAGCAATGAAGTCACATTTGTTATGATACAATTGATGGGTTGCTCTGTCCTCCTTGCAATTCTATTGTAATCCTGGCCACTAATCCAGTGGTTCCCAAACTTTTTTAGTCCAAGGCACCCTTTGGGTCTCCCTGACTTTTTCAAGGCACCCTTTCGCCAAAATAATTACTGAAGTGTCCCTTTTTTAAAGTAGTTGGGTCAAAACAATGCTATCAGTATTTAGATGATTTAATTCAGTCCCAGAATTGACGTCAGACACCTGCCCTGCGTTTGCCTGGACACGCCTGCGTTTGCCCAATCACTCCTGGAAAATGGTCAGTTGACACCCATAAACGCCTACTTCCTGTCAATCTCCGTGCGAACAGATTCGTCGTAGAATCCTTCGCTGTGCAATGACCCGCTGTGTACTCGTACGACGCACCTGCGCATTGCGGTGCAACCGTAGATCTGCCCCATTCTTACTTGATCGCTGCGAAAATCCGCAGCGTGTGATCAGGTCGGAATGACCCCACATGTTTTTTTGCAGTGCAATACTGGTCACCTACATCCATAAAAAACAAACAAACAAAAAAAAACACAGGCTTTATATAAAATAACAGGTTCTTTTTGCAGTCAAATAAATCAATCTAAAAAGGTTCCTGTGCATCCATGCACCAAGACCAGCCCCCCCACCTGCTTACCAGCTTGTCCTCATATAAAGGGCCCTACATACACACTTAAAGATTTTACTGAACGATATGAATGTTCTCGTTCATTAATAAATGAGAACTCGTTCATATCTTTCAGTGTGGAGGCACCACCAATGAACGATGCGCGACCTCGCGCTCGTTCATCGTTGGTGCTGGCTTGTTCATACCTGCAGGCCAATATGGACAATCTCGTCCATATTAGCATGCAGGACTATGGAGCCGGGTGACGGGGGGAGTGAAGAAACTTCACTCCTCCCGTCCCCCATCTCCGCCGTCAGGTCGTTTGATGGCCGTATTGGGCGTCGGGCAGCTCGGCGGTGGGTCGCCTAGTGTGTAGGGCCCTTAAGTCACAGCAGGCACCCCTCTCCTATAAACTTCCCTATGCGGCATCTCACATACAGTATCATGTATTAATATTTCAATACTCACTTTTTCAGCCAGCTCCTATGTCACGGCGGCCAGGACTTCAATAAGCCGTCAGGATCCTTGCCCAGCGCACTCCTTGGCCACTCCAGCCTGCTTACACCTGCACCCTCCACTGATTCCAGTCACAGGTTCCCCCACCCCCACACATCCCGCACAGCACCATCCCTTCCCTGCCAGGTGACTCCAGTCACCGGTTACTACCCCCCTACCCCTGCACCTGAGCCGAGCAAAACATCCCACCTCCGCCAGGTGACTACATGGCAAGTGACATCCCGAGCCGCTGGCTGACTTTGGGCACAGCCGCCAGCAGCTCTTACACATCCTGCACTCTTTCTCCCCCGCACCGCTGGCCGCACTCTCCCCCCCAGCTACTCACTGCGTGTCCGCTCCTGTCCCGTTCCGTTCCCCCGGATAACCACACACTGGTGGCCGCTCCTGCTGCCCGCACTCTCCCCCCAGGATACTCACTACCTTGCTGCTCCGGCCGCCCGCACTCCCCTCCCAGCTACACACAGGTGGCTGCTCCGGCCACCCGCACTCCCCCCAGCTAACCACACACTGGTGGCCGCTCCTGCTGCCCTCACTCCCCCCCACCCCCATCCCCATCCCAGCTACTCACTGCCTGGCTGCTCCGGCCGCCCGCACTCCCCCCCCCCACCCCCCCGGCTACTCACTCAGCCCGGCTGCTCCTCCCGCACACACTCTACCCTCCGTACCCCACCCCCTTCCCTGGCGCCGGCTAGCTTCACACTGCCCTTGCGCTCAGGTCACTCCAGTCCGCACTCCACATCCTCCCGGCGCCGGCCGCTCACACACACAATAAAAAAAAAAAAGACATGAAGATGTGGCTACTAGGCTGCGGCACCCCTGTGACAGCGCTGCGGCACCCCAGGGAGCCGCGGCGCACAGTTTGGGAACCGCTGCCAGTGGTTCCCAAACTTTTTTGAATAACGGCGTCCTAGAGAATCACAATTTTTTTCACGGCACCCCTGGGCCAAAAGTTTCTTATTGCGAAATGTAAAAAAAAAAAAAAAAAAAAAATTAAGTAACTTGAGTTTATATGTCATCCTTAGGTTCAGTTATGTGGTGAGGGACAAGATTCACTTCTGTTTGTCCATATATTTTATGATTGACAGACACCAGTACTGGCCATAAATAATTTGACTTGGTCCTGGACTATCAACCCAGGGGGTATCCTGATGATAGAGCAACAGTATATTGATCAACAGTTAATAGGTCGACACCATGTAGTCGACATGCAAGAGGTCAACAGGTACAAAAGGTTGACAGGTGAAAGGTCAACAGTACTTAAGGTTGACAGGTATCGACTGGATCAAAATGTCGACATGACAATGGTTGCAACATAGATGGTCGACATTTGTTTTTTTTCCATAGTTTTCTCAACATGTGCTTGATTTACTATACACATGTACATCAATTGGAATAATTGGGATATACAAGATATTGGAATATACAAGATTTGACCTATAAAATTGGAAACATTTGTTGACAATTTGTATGTCAACCATCGTCATGTTGACCGTTTGACTCTGTCAACCTTCTGTACCTGTCAACCCTAAGCACTGTTGACCTTTTACCTGCTGTCATTTTGCACCAGTCGACCATTTGTACCCGTTGAACATTTGTACCTGCCGACCTAAAGCATGTCAACCATTTGGTGTCAACACATTGACTGTCGATCTTCTATACCACACCCAACCCAGTGCACCCTTGCAAGTGCCCTGAGGCACCCAGTTTGGGAACCACTGAATTGAAGCATTTGGATTTTTATGGTTCCATGCAAATGCTGTACCTACATACAATGAAAATGAGTTATACAGTATACAGTAGGTGTAAAAGTACCCAGATACATGTACATCTCAATCTGCTTTTTTTTGGTAATCACTGGCTATCACCAAATGTAATAGTTTTATTAAAATTTGTCAATAGTGATAATAAATATATAAGTATACAAATACTGAGATATCAAAAGGTATATTTGTTAAGAATATTGCATTAAACAATGTCCATTATTAAAGCCCTTTTTCATTGTGAAATAACAATATCCAATTTACTTATATTAAGTTTAATTTGTAGTGGTGTCAAATAAGCGCTTTTATCGTTACCACATTTCCAGCTGGAAAAGCATTACTGTTACCAGAAGTGAATTACTCCCCATGTGACACACTGAGATGAAGAGGAAAAGCTGTTCCCCTTTCACAAGGAGTGATTACTGTATGTTCTGAAGATGCTGCATGCTCCATGTACTGCAAGGTGTCAGCATAGAAGTATTTGAGCTCTATTAACCTTAGTGCTGGAGAAGTGTTAGCGGTAAAAGTGCCTGTCTGACGCCACCCTTGCTCTACCTTCTCAATGACTGCTAATATAATTATGAGAAGACCCGGGATGAAAACTGGGCAGTGCTAATCACTATATAATAATCTTGAAGCATGAAATTTACCTTTTCATTTTTCTTAATTTAACCATACCAATCAATTTCATGAAATCCCAAACACAATCATCCATGGTAAATCTGAATTTACTGGTTGTAGGGTAATAATCTACTGTGGAAGATCCTTCAGTCCTGGCATTCTGGTCAATCAATGAGCGTATTCTCTTGTTAGGAAATATTATCTTCCAGTCAGCTATGGGTAAGGAAAATGCAGGCAACTCACAGGACTGGATGGTTTTGCAAAAACTTCTTATATAAGCATATAATTGTTGTTTGTTTGACAGAACAAAAGTGCTTTTGATAAGTGTAATTCAACATATAATTTCAGTGGATAAGAGTTTATTCTCAAGTTATACTCTGTATTATACAATATAGGTTTCTATGGGGACTGTTACAGTTTTCAAGTTCCAGGAAGCATACAGTAGCTTTCCAGAAACGTTACCCTGATAGTTAACAGCATCTTCAGTTAGCTATTGTAGCCTTTTGTCTACTCTACACATCACATCTTTTTACGGGAGAACGTGCAGGCAGCAGGCCACACATACTCAGTATTGCAGCAGCACAGCTGGGCTGCAAACCTGGCATTAGTGATCACTTTCACTTTTACACATAACAAGGGTAGACTCCTATTGGAGTCTTTTCCATGCATGTGATTATTGATCAATTCTGGCAAACTTAATTTCTTATTGCTGCTATATGTGGCAATAAGACGTTAAAGTTATCGGTATCGATTCCCATTAAATATCCCCATTTTCATGAGCATCCCACTATTAATTGGGTATTCATTTAGCATTTCAAAATTATCCCAAAGTTACTGTAAGCTAGGTGCATAAGACTTAATGATTCTTTCTAATGAGCAAATTATAAAATAAGCTGAAGGCTGCATAAGCCTGAGGCATATAAGAGCCCAATTTTTTGTGATTGGTTGTTGGTGACTAAGCAGTTGCTAGGCAGATCAGTGTTTTCGTGGGTATTTTTCCTATAGGATTATAGGGCTGTCCATCAAGGGTTTAGGGGTTGGTCTTGGAATAATATATAAGCCATGGTCATGTGCCTCAGACTTCCTCTTGCCATGTTGGAATGGCCCAGGAAGGCTGAGTACCCATTACATTTATTACTCTTGTTGTTTAAGCTTTTTGTATTCTGTTTTCACTGTGCGTTGTGCTTGCCCCCCCTCTCTCCACCCCCTCCCCACCTTCCCACCGGCTTTAGCCTTATTTCATTACCCCGTGCTCCCGTTCCCCACGCTGCTGTACAGGCGGTCTGCTCCCCCCTCCCCCCTTCACCTTGCCTCTTCGCGGGGTCTCGAGCTTCCGGGGCTCTCGTGCCCGGAACTCATCCTCCCCATGTCCCTGTCCCGGCGCCTGGTGTGGCGCGGCGGGGCAGGCCGCTGCGGCCCACGCTTCTCCCCCTGCTCGAGTCCGTCCGGGGGGCGCGGTGCGCATGCCGCTTCGGTCGGGAGTCGTGTGCAGCCGCGGTCGCGGGGGTCACCCCCGGCGGCCGTGGGGCTGCGGGCGGCGCAGTCATTCGGCCCGGCTTCTCTGGGCGCTTCCCCGTCATCTTCCTCATCACGTCCCGGCTAGATGATCAGGTGTCCACTTGGTGCCTGCGGCCCGGGGCGGGCCTGGGGGCCGGGGTAGTCCGGGACTGCAGCTGTTCCGGAGTGCCCCGGCTTCTGGTACGATGGTGCTGTCCGGGTGCCCCCCCCCCCCCCCCTCGTGGGGGGGGGGCTGGTGTTTTATGAATTTAATTTTAATTTTATTTATTTATATTTTTCCATTTTTTGGGGGGGTACCTCACTGGGTTCGGGATGGTCTGATGGCCGGGGCGCCCTGGGTTTTTCGGGCGGTTTTCGGCCGTGTTACCGCGGGTTCGCAGGGCAGTCCCCCTTGCCGGGCCCCGGCCGCTGGGCTCGTCTGGGTTTTTCCTGCGTGTTGCCCCCCCCCCCCCCCCGTTTCTCAGGTCAGGCTGTTCTGTCCTCCGCCCTCCCCGTTCCCGGCTGGCAGGGACCCCCGTATGTAAAGGTTTGTATGGTGCGGGTGGTGTCGGCGCAGGGTCTCCGGCGGCATCGTTCCACCGCCTGGCCCCCTCCCACCGTTCCTCCTATGTTTTTTCCTGGGTGCGGGTTATCCCCCCTCCCCATGGCTCTCGTCCCACACGATTGGGGACAAACCGTGGGTCATGGCTGCCCTTCTGCCACTATTTCATCCCTGCCGTGCGGGGGGCCCCGCGCCTCGTCCCGCTGTCCCGCCTCTCTCCGGTTTGCGGCGTGCGACTTGCCCCCCCCGCCTGTGCCTCCTGTTGCGTGGCCGAAGCGCGGGCGCTTCCTGCGCTTGTTGTCCCCTCTGTTTTGTCTGCGCAGGTGTCGACGGGTCCGTGGGAGTCAGGGTTTCGGCGCGGAGGATCCGGAGGCCGAGGTGGGATGCAGCGGCAGCGGAAGACGCACCGCCGTGGTCGGTAGCGGTGGAGGCGGCTGATGGTGTTCCAGGTCCTTCAGACATCGGTGAGCATGCGGTTGTTTTCCTTATTGTTACAGTATTCCTTTTAACCTCTGTAGTGTTCCTCTGGTTCTTCTTGGCGCCCGCGTTGGTGAGCTCTGCTCATTGCGTGGCGCGGGGCGTTAGGCGTCTCGGAATGGGAAAACGCCGACGGCTACTGTTCTCTCCGCCCCCCCCTGCGGATCACGGAGAGGGTGGGGAGGGGGGCATTTACGGTCTTTGGATTTTACGGCTGGTTGCACAGGGTCGCGACCTGCCGAATATCCCCGCATGGTGCAGTATTTGTGTCAGCGCACGCAATTTAAATCCGAGGTTTGCGCTTGGGGTGATTACGACGTGAAGTCCATCGTGTTCGGGGGGTAAAGTCATTCTCTTGGTGAATTGAATTTTTAAAGGGTTGTGTTTGGGGGTCACCCGGCAGGCTGGACCGCACAGTGGGGTTCCAGACCGCAGGCCCCTCGCAGTTGGCGTTTCTGTTTTGCGCTCCTTCGAGGGGGGGAGGTTCGCTTATGGCAGGGGCTAGTACACCATAGGTCCACTCCGTTTTCACCTGCAAATTTAGGAGGCCTGTCTCCCGTCCAGTGACGGTGCCCCAGCCACGAGCGGGTGTTGTAAGTCCGCTCACGCTTTCGCGCATCAGGTCCGGCGGAGGGTGGTCGCAGAACAGGCTTGGGGCTAGGGTGGGCCCGGTGCCATTTTCTCTTCCCGGCTTGTGCTTTTTCCTGGTGGGGTTGGTGCCAGGGAACCCGGGCTAGTGCCGCCTTAGCCTACATTTGTCGTATCTTCATGGGGTTTTTCTTTTCATTCTCCATTTCCGAGACCGCGTGCGGGGTGAGTATTAGTCTTTTAGAGACTCTGCGTTTTGTTTCGTGAATATGGGCAGGGTACCTCCTTTTTGGTTAACTTATGCGTTGGGTCGTGTTTTCGCCGCTTCCCCTGCGTCCCTATTACCTTCAATTTTTCGGGCCTCGATTAGGGACCTGTTTTATGCTGACAGGTTGGTGCCCCTGGGGTTTTCTGTCTCATGTGCCTTTTTTGAGAAATTCTGCACCTTCTTGCGTTGGCGCGTTCTGTCCGCATCCGGCCCCTTCGGTGTTTATCGCTACAGGGACTATTTTCTCTTCATGGGTCTGGGAGGCATTTGTTTGCAGCTATCCTTCCGTAGGTTGCCAGGTCTTTGTTCAGGGTCCTGAGGGATCCCGTTGCCCCAGTACGCGGCTAGGGCCCTACCGGTTGCCGGAGGTTTCAGGGGTTGGCGCTGGGCACAATTGCGGGTTGCTGTCGCCTCCCCACTGACAAGGTACCGACACTTTTTGGGTTTTATTAACGACTGCTGGGGGAACGCGAAATGCGGTTTAAGCGGGTGCAGTTGTTGATAGCTCCTTCCCTTTTGCGAGCAGGTTTATCCCCAGGGGTGGCATAGTTTGCAAGATACCTAAGGGCCCCTGCGGGGTCGGCCAGGTAGCGTACCGCAGTTTCCCTTCCCGCGGTATCAGAGATGTGTTGGTGGATTTGGTCTTCATTCCTATAGTTTTTTTGCGGGGAGGTTTTTTGGGCCTCCTCCTCCTTGTTCCCTACGGTCCCCCCAGGCTTTGCGGCTGTTGCGACATCTGCTTGGCTGCTGGCGATGCAGTTTTAACATCCCGCTCCCGAGTCGGAATAGGTTGGCGGATACTTTGTCTCTTTGCAGTTTGATGAGTGCCGTGAGTGGGTTCTGGGGGTGGCGTCGTAAGGTTTTCTCATGCCCGTCTTCAGTCGGGCGGATTGTCCAGGCGGGTTGGCTACTTGGACTAGGCACGCGTTGGCTCCTTCCTCGTTTGGGGCGTCGGCTGCGTCCGGGTGTTCTTTCGGTAGGTGGGCTACAGTGAGTGAGTCCCTGGTAGACGGTTTGATGGTTTTCGTGTTCAAGCGTTATCTGGGAGGTCGGTCCTAGGCTGCCCGGTATCCTGCCCTTGCGGGCATTTCCTTCCGTTCTGGGCTGCGCGAGCTGGTGGACCCCGACTGGTCTTTCGCCCCCTTTCATGAGCACTTAAGGGTTGGGCTAGGGTGCGCCCCGCGGATACCCGTTGGCCTGCTACGTGGCAACTTTTGGCATAATTGCTGGGTGTGCTGCCTCCTGTCGCCGAGTAGGTGTTGGTGGTGGCCCTGTTTGAGATTAGCCTTTGCTTTAGCTTTCTTCTGGGTTTTGCGGGTAAGCGAAGGGTGATGAGCAGCAGGCATTTCGGGATTCCGGGACCTTTATCTGTAACGCGGGTTGCAGGGTGGTCGGTTGCTCTGCAGGATGGTGTGATCCAAATCGGATCAAGCAGCTGGGGGTCGCTGGGTGTCCTTGGAGGCCCAGGAGGTGGTGGGTGTCTGCCCGCTGCGCCTGGCGCATGAGTATAGATGGGCCTCCGGGAGGGCGACCAGTTGCTGATACAGGCGCTCGCTGGTCCTCTCACTAAGGTACAGTGTTGCTGCTGTGTTTGGGTTCGGTACCCATTCCTTGCGGAATGGGGCGGCTGACCATGCGGCGGCCACAGGGTCCGCCACGGCAGCTGTTCAGGAGCTGGCCCGTTGGCGGTATACTTCTTGGGTCCTATTCCTTGCGGATGGGGGAGGCTGCCATGCGGCAGCCACAGGGGCCTCCACAGCAGCTATGCAGGGGCTGGGACGTTGGAGATGTACGTCTTAGGGCCTATTCCTTGCGGATTGGGGTGGCTACCTTGCGGCAGCCACGGGGTCCTCCTCGGCAGCTGTTCAGGAGCAGGGCTGTTGGGGGTATGCTTATTATAGGTCCTATTCCTGGCGGACTGGGGCGGATGACCATGCGGCAGCCACAGGGTCCTCCGCGTCAGCGGTTCAGGAGCAGGGTCGTTGGGGGTATGCTTCTTGCAGGTCCTGTTCCTGGCGGATTGAGGAGGCTACCATGCGGCAGCCACAGGGTCCCCCTCAGCAGCTGTTCCGGTGCTGGGCCGTTGGAGGTATACTTCTTAGGTCCTGTTCCTTGCGGATTGGGGAGTCTACCATGGGCAACCACAGGGTCCTCCACGGCGGCTGTTCAGGAGCTGGGGCGTTGGAGGTTTACTCCTTATAGGTCCTATTCCTTGCGGATTGGGGTGGCTGCTGTGTGGCAGTCACAGGGTCCCCCACAGCAGCGGTCCAGGAGCTGGGGCGTTGGGGGTATACTTCTTAGGTCCTATTCCTTGTGGATGGGGGTGGCTACCATCCGGCAGCCACTGGGTCCTCCGCGGCAGCTATTCAGGAGGGGGTCCGCTGGAGGTATACTTTTTAGGTCCTATTCCTTGAGGATGGGGGTGGCTGCCATGCGGCAGCCATAGGGTCCCCCTCGGCAGCTATTCAAGGGGTGGTCTGTTGGAGGTTTACTTCTTAGGTCCTATTCCATACGGATGGGGGTGGCTACCATGCGGAAGCCACAGGTTCCTCCACGGCGGCTATTCAGGAGGTGGGCCGTTGGAGGTATACTTTTTAGGTCCTATGCCTTGCAGATGGGGGTGGCTACCGTGCGGCAGCCACAGGGTCCTCCACGGCAGCTATTCAGGAGGTGCTCCGTGGAGGGATGCTTACTATAAGCCTTTGCATGTTGATAATGTTTAGTTGCGCCTGTTGCGCTAACCCAAAAACGTGTTTACCCGTCGGTTTTTGAACGGGTAGCGTTCAGGAATCGAGGATGTGAAGTGAATTTTTAAATTTTCCTCCGAGGGGGCCTAATTACAATTGGCTCATCAAAGATCCACGGGAGGTTTTTTTGAGTGTTCTCCTTCACTTGGGTTAATTCTGTCTTTTTTGTCACTTGGTTTTCCTATTTGATGTATGTCAGTGTGATGGTTTTAGGGTGTTTTTCTTTTGCAGCCGTCGATGGTTTGAACAGGAATGGCTGGTTTGGCCACTCTTACCTTTTTGGGCGGCAGGGCATTACTTGGCGCGTAGGACAGCTGATGTTCTGGGTATGGCTTTTAGGTGGTCAGGCATCTGCTTCCCGTACTGCGGCAGCCACAGTTTCGACAAGGAGGAAGGGGTTCGTCTTCTCCGGCTGGAGTGTTGTAGGTTTTTCTTACCTGGGGTTTTGGTCCTTTCAGTTAGATTTCTTGTTTTCTTGGTTTTTATTGGTTTGGATGGCGGGGCGGTTTGTTAAACCTTTGTGGCGGGAAGTCGCTACCAACCAGCGGTCAGATGGGCATAAGTGGTCATTGTGGGGCACCCTCTTTAGAAGGACGGCAAGTGTGTCCTTACCTTGCGGTTGGACATTTAGACGTTCCCCTGTGGGAACCGAATGTTTGCCAGAGAAAAGAGTGGTGAGTCCTGCACAACGCGGGTTATGCAGGGAGGAGGCGGGGTTTGGGTACTCCCCTCCTTGGTGGTTGGATTTCATCCAAGGGACTGGAGCTGGTGTCTAGTAGCGATTTGTCCTTTGCCATCCTCCAATATAAAATCAATTCAATTACAATTATAGTTTAAAGAACAGGTCAGCGATCAATAAATATCGTCTGACCTTTAACTACAGCTAACCGTGTCCGTGTCGTTATTTTAGTGTGTGTCGTTATTTTAGTGATAAGCTAGCTTAAAGAAGTGTTTATGTCAATCGCAATAAAATTATGGGCGCCTTAGATAAGCTGAAGGCTGCATAAGCCTGAGGCCATATAAGAGCCCAATTTTTTGTGATTGGTTGTTGGTGACTAAGCAGTTGCTAGGCATATCAGTGTTTTCGTGGGTATTTTTCCTGTAGGATTATAGGGCTGTCCATCAAGGGTTTAGGGGTTGGTCTTGGAATAATATATAAGCCATGGTCATGTGCCTCAGACTTCCTCTTGCCATGTTGGAATGCCCTCCCGCCCGCCCTGATTATATATATTTTTTTTTATCCTGCATCTTGTCTTTCTCGGTGGGCTCTTGACAGCCAGATTGGCGGGAAGTCGTTACCAACCAGCGGATAGATGGGCATAAGTGGTCATTGTGGGGCACCCTCTTTAGAAGGACGGCAGGTGTGTCCTTACCTTGCGGTTGGACATTTAGACGTTCCCCTGCGGGAACCGAACGTTTGCCAGAGAAAAGAGTGGTGAGTCCTGCACAACGCGGGTTATGCAGGGAGGAGGCGGGGTTTGGGTACTCCCCTCCTTGGTGGTTGGATTTCATCCAAGGGACTGGAGCTGGTGTCTGGTAGTGACTTGTCCTTTGCCATCCTCCAATATAAAATCAATTCAATTACAATTATAGTTTAAAGAACAGGTCAGCGATCAATAAATATCGTCTGACCTTTAACTACAGCTAACCGTGTCCATGTTATTATTTTAGTGTGTGTCGTTATTTTAGTGATAAGCTAGCTTAAAGAAGTGTTTATGTCAATCGCAATAAAATTATGGGCGCCTTATAAAAAAGTTGTTTTGAATGATCAGGTTTGACTTTAGCCTGAAAGAAGACTTGCACAATTAACGATGAAATATAACTCTGTTCCATCTCAACTAAGTTTTATTCATATATAGTTGATTTACTCTACACTAAAGAAATTACAATAATCTTAGTCGATTCCACAAACATGGAACAAGAGTAGCAGTATATAGGGAATAAAAACAATTCAGTTTGTAGTCGAGCCAGATATGCTGTGGTATGAAAGGGAGGACCTGCGTTAAGCGACCCGGGTTATGTTTAAAAGGTGCTCATTGGTGCTCACTTTTCATCTTTATGAGCCTGTAATATCCACATTTAATGACTCACTTTGCAGGGCAGACACAGGTGCAATGTGAATTACGCGGGTCCAACGTGCAGTGAGAAAGGAGTTTGAGCAGCTGTACTGTAACACGGGGTGAAACAGTGTTCATTAATACCACTTTTTCCAAATGTGGGTCGGACCCAGCTGTTGAACCCAGGGTCCGGCCTGGGTCCGAGCAGGCTCAGACCCTTTCACATTGCAGTTTCAACCCGGGTTATTCCCGGGTTGGTGCCTTTCACACTGAACCCTGGTCACCCATGTTAAACACTGTGATGTGATTTAAAATGGACTTTTCTGGCTCACATTGATGAGGTTTCAAAGGAAATAAAAGGAGGGTCTGGGTACTGCTCTGATCAGACACATAAACAGCCAATCAGCACCTGTTTCTGAGAACTGGGTTGAATATCCCGGGTCAGAGACTTTCACACTGCACAATGACCCAGGTCCGATCCGTGTTTAACCCTTCTTTTAACCCGTGTTGAAATGCAGGGTTGCTCAACTCGGGTTATTCACTTTGGCGCTTTCACACTGCACCACGACCCGGGTCAACCCGGCAACAACCCTTTCAATAACGTGGGTTATTTTGGCAATGTGAAAGGGGAATAACCTGGCTCGGACCTAGGATATAGGTCTGAAAGAGGTATTATGCCCCTTTCACATCGCAAAAATAACCCACGGGTCAGTGTGCGATGTGAAAGGTCCCCATGAGAATTCCCAGGTCACCTGGCCCGGTAATTGAACCCGGTTAATAAGAAGGGTTATTCCCGGGTTGAATACTGGCTCAGTGGCAGCGTAAATGGATTCCCGTGCCGATGCGACCCAGCACCCGTTAACTACATAGGGAGAGGCGGCGCGTAGATGAGCTCATCTCGCAGCACTTCCTCCACCCCCGCCCCTATTGACAGCTCCACCCCCCACTGCTATGGCAACCGACCCGGGTCAGAAAGCCAGTGCAGAGGCTCCAATGCTGGATCCCTTCTGGGAAGGACCCGTTTCCAAATCCCGGGTGGAATCCGGCATTGGAGATCTGAAAGGAATATTAGAGAGTGACAGGGAATCATTTTTAACATTCTTACATGGCCTAGACATAATAAAAAACTAGTACATTAATGGCATTTGGTCAACTGGGGAGTATGTAATCAGTAAAAGTACAGAAAGAAAACAATCAAACTTCCTCTTTCATTCTCTTTACAATGAAAACCAATTTCTTCTACTGTATCAACACACCTAATTTGTGAAATGTGTTAACAATTTGATTCATCAGTTTATTAGTTGGTTTGGATCACTTGTTATTGTTTTGGAAGAATGTTGAACCAAATTGGAAATTTTAGCTGGTCAAAAAGTTATACTGTAATCGTTTAATCATCTTTACATGGTTAAAATGGCTTAAATCATAGGTCTGAATTGTCATATTAAAAGACAGTAATTTGAGACAATACCATGCTTGCAATTAAGACACTAACAATTGTAAACTCCATTTACATATAAGATATGGAAGAGAAAAAAAATCGTTATGACCTTATGTCAATGATATTTTGTAGTATAATATAGGGGTTAAACATCTTTCAGTCTGATTTCATAGTAAGCTTAAAAAAATATCAAACATGCAATTTTCCTTTATTTTTTGCTTTGTGTGCTGATAGAGGAAGAATAACAGTGAAAGCTTTTTCAATCACACATTCATTATCTGCTCTCAGAGAGAAATTTTAATCAATTCGGCACTTTTTAGAACAAGGCCATAATGTTTTAATATAATCATCTCATCATTTAAATGAATTTTATATGAAATGCAATTTTTCGCTCCTTTGGCAGTCAGAACAAGCTGCTTTACTGTAGTCATTAGAGGGAGAGCAGTGGTTTGCTAATTCTCTATTCTGCAGGACACAGTCACATATTCTGTTCATGCGAAAAAGGTTTTTCATTATAATAAATTGGCACGGGTTGGCATTTATCAGAACAAAATAGCTTATTAACCTACAGGTTGCGCTGGAACATGTTTAACACATTACATTTACTGCATTAAAACACATACATATTTATCTTGTTTAAAAGCTAATAAACATTGACCTGCTTATATGTGAATGGCCTTCTTGTTATACTATTGAAATTAAATTCTTAGACACACAGGGACCGATGCTTAGTTTGAATGTATTTGCATCCAAAACACAAAATATGTTCACAAAAAAACTCAATTACATGTATCATCAGGATTTTGAGATGCCAATTAGTCCAACACTCTTGATGATGATGACTGATGTTTTACTTTAGATAAAAAAGCCCTTAAATCCAGAAGGATCCTCTTATTTTCAAGCTTGAATTCCATTTAGAATAAAGAAACTCTAGTAGAGTAGCCACACTACAACTGACAAGAATGTCAGCCTGGCAATGTCTTATGAATATATGGTATAAGTGTGATTGGTCAGTGCATGGGAAAAGTGCTCTCCAGTGGCTAATAGCGATTACACTCAGTGACATAGCCAGGTGGGGTGCAGGGGGAGCAACAGTTCCCCCAGCTAAAAGCAACTGTCTATTTGACACCTACAAATATGTCTTCTTACATTTGCTGCAGTTGCACTAAATACTGTAGCTCCTCTTGATTTTATCTAGATTCTTTTACGGCAGGTTGCGTGAAACTCTACTAGCATTGAACTTCTTTTTTTTTGCCGAAAATGCATCTTAGATGCAACACAATGTGACTAGGATGCAAAAGGAGACTGAGCTGATTAATTATATTTGTGAGAATAGGCTATTTGTATAAGGACACATCTGTACATATGCTGGTCCCAATGGCACCCTGATCCTGAGTTCCTGGTATCATTGTGGACATAATGAAACAACGCTGAGAAGCTGGTGGTCAGAGACTGGAAAGGACTATAGGGGGGTACAGAACAAAGGCAGATATGACTGAAGTATGACATGCATGAGTTAAGTTAATATATGCATGTGCGTGCATGTGTCTAGTTAATATATACATGTGCATGACTATAATGTGCCTAGGGGTGGCCTAACCCCTAAATCAGCCAAAGCTAATGACCATTTAATCTCACAGTCAAATGATATCACACATTATATAAATGTTCTCAACAAACACTTTGAAACTACAGAGTATAGGACAATAGATGCTTTGATGAAGCCACTACTAAGACCCAAGTTGTAGAACTCAAAACCAAGATGGCACTCACAAGATAAGTAGCTGACGAACAGTGTGTTAGAAAAAAATGTATTTATATCCTTACTGTGACAACTACTTTATTGAACTGTGTGTTTTATTCTGAAAATGTAAAAAAAAAATATGTCTGAAATGTGGAAACTGGCAGCCAGAGTTGTGTTCTGCTGCAGTATAGAAGCTACTTGTAGAATTTCTTCTATAATAAAAATATTTTTATTTGTCTTTAAACCTTAATTTGATGCACACTATTGGCTAGATTCACAGATGTACTCTGATCACACAGCAGCTGTGTCTTTGGACGCAACTGCTGTGCAAGATTATGCTAATGCTGCAGGAGGTGTATTGTATAAATAAAGCATGAATCTGTGATCTACTGCTGTGTCTGAAGATGCAGCACTGGATTACCTACATTAACATCAGCCATCTGAGTGACCCTCAGGTTACTCAGGGTAGCTGGTGTAATTACACAGTAGAGGCTAGGAAACCTGCATCGGACACTGGCCTCGGCGTTCCTACAGAATGGGGCCGCCACCTCTGTTTTGTAAAATATTCACAAACGGTGCCCCGCCCCAAACGTCTGCATGTCAATCATGCTGAGGCTTAGGGGGCACAGCGACCATTGTCACATCCACCAGACGTATGCAATCCGTCATGCATCGCTGAATCAGTCCCTATGTATTCTACTTTTTATGCCTTTCAATTCAAGAAACTAAACTGAAAAACTGCAAAAAGCTACATTATTTCTAGTGCTTGACTGAATCTAGTGTGAAAATCTAACAACTCCCTTGTTGATCCAACTCTGCAGTTAATTGAGCATAAAAAATGGTTGCTTTCGCCAATTATACATCTCACCAGGCTACTTCCTTGTGGCTTCAGAGCAAGAAATGGTCAATACTTCGACCAACTCATTTAAAGGTTCTTTGAATTAAGGTATTTGAATTCAAACCATTCAAAGGAAAACATATCCTATTTAGGAATGATTTATGGTGGGAAGCTTTTGTCTTTCATTGCATGGGTTCACAGAATAGAAATATGGTTTACAGAAATGCCTATGTTTATCTAGTGCCAAATACACCAGCTCTGTATAATTAGAGAAATTAAACATACATTGACAACAATTCAGGAACAAATACGACAAAGCAAAGTACAAAACAATAAAACAACTGTAGGGATTTGATAAAAGGCACAAATAATGTGTTATGTACAGTGTATGAGCCAGTATACACAAGGATTAACATTGTCAGGTGCTTAACACTAGTGTACAGATTAGCCATGCAGCTAGATGCTGTCCAGCAACAGGAGAAAAAAACAATTTAGAGAGAACTTGGTGGTGGATGATTTAATAGGAGCAGCAAGACTGAGAGCTAAGATTAAATGTTTCTATATTGGCAAATGCATCTACTGTATATTTCCTGCAAAACACTTTCACAGTTACTTGCCCATATACTGGAAATGCCCTTTAAAATCCATATACACCTACTTTTGTGGGATTGCTAATGTCATTGCTGATAGTGAAAATTCCTCTTAGTGCCACTACATTCATCACACCTTTTCATTTTACTCCAACAGATATGGAGACTACCTTTAAAGTCTTCTCTCCAGAAGAAGCCCGGAGATGAGACGTTGTTTGCAATGTCAGGGTACAGGGCCAAGCTGTCAGTCACCCCTAAAATGCTGTAATTCACAGGTATGCAAGGAGGGGGCAGTGCTAAATTAGGCAAATTTGTATTAAGCCCCACCCCCTCCATTCCGCACTGCAATTCCCTGTAAAATATCATCTTATGTTGGAGATCTGGCCACTCTCCCATGGGTGCAGGGGACTGGCTGAAAAATCATGAGTCTCCTGGGACTTACGGGAAAATATGCTCCAACAATTCGGATCACTTTTGTGTGTTCCAATGCCTCTATTACATTACCATTTATATTTACTACAGTAGAGAAAATGAAGAAGTGCACTCACCACAAAGATGTTCTTATTCAATAAATGAGTATTTAATAAATTTTATTCCTCACATAACAGCATGGTTGGTGATCAACGTTTCGGATGTTGGTCTGACATGGAATATTGCTGTCACAACTGAGGGCCTGAGCTGACGGAAGGCAGCCTCAGTTGTAGGGGCTGAGATGTACCGGAACCTGGGAGGTTGTATCAGACCCCTGGACATGTAAGTAACATGAAGAGAAACCGCCCGAAGGCGTGACCACGACAACTTGAGTAAAAGTCAATGATATTTATTTATGACAAACTCCATGCATCACAGTAGCAGTAAAAAGTAACATAAAAATCAGCAGAGAAATAATAATACAGTTCCTGGGTACTACAGGGTGGCAGGGGCCACAGAGCTCTGGTAGTATGAGACAGTTCTTATTATCTGCAAGTTGGAAAGTCCTTACCAGGCTCAACTGTAGCAATGAGGAAAGCCCAGGGTCGTACCAGCTGGTGTTCCAGGGAAAGCTGGGCTGCTGTAGATAAAATGCTGCTGTGGGTACTGGTTAGAACCAGACAGGTGTTGGCACGGAGTGGATACTGGCTGGAACCAGTTAAATAATAAATAAAGCTTGAGAGCGATGCAATGTAGATGAAATGTAGAATTTGAGAGCGGAGAAATAATAATACCGGTGGAGAGTGGTAAACTGCAGAAAGGACACCGGCCCTTTAAGAGAAGCTGTACACTGCTGGAAGCTGAGCTGGAAGCAGGTGATGTTGTAGCTGGAAACAGGTGAGTCCAGTATGGATCGGAGAGTCAGGCTACACCGCAGATGGAATGCTGGTGCGGGTCTCTATAGCAGAAGTCTGGAAACAGGAGCTGGAACCGGGAAGACATTCACAGAAGAGAGACAAACTGGAACTAGGTTTGACAACCAAAGCACTGACGCCTTCCTTGCTCAGGCACAACCTATTTATACCTGCAGCAAGGAAGGCATTGGCTAGGCAATTATGCAAATTAATAATACTGACAACGAATTGGTGGGAAAGATCAGCTGACAGAATCCAAGATGGCTGCGCCCATGCAGACACTTGGAGGGAAGTTTGGATTGTAATCCATGTGGTCTGGAAAACAGTAATGGCTGCGCCGGCCACCGGAGACAGGAGACGCCAGGCTGACAGATGCACATCCAACCACGCGGACACAGCGGAGGCCGCGGCTGACGTAATCGCCACTCTGAATGCAGAAGCTCAGGGACGGCGGCGGAGGCCGCGGGAGACGCCATGCCAGATGTATAAGGCGTTACTGTGACTGCGTCCAGAGAGACAGGCGAGGATGCGGGAATGTGCACATCAGGATGACAGATGGGATCCGGTCCTGGAGCGCTGAGCCAGCCTTAGGAGGCATCTGATAGGTAAGAAATGGCGTCCAGATACCCGGATCGTGACAGCACCCCCCCCTTTAGGAGTGGCCCCAGGACACTTCTTTGGCTTTTGAGGAAACTTGGAATGGAATCTCCGGACCAAGGCTGGAGCATGGACATCAGAAGCATTGGTCCATGAACGTTCCTCAGGGCCATAACCCTTCCAGTCAATAAGATACTGAAGTTGACCGTAACGGTGACGTGAGTCCAGGATCTTGGCCACTTCATACTCAACGCCTCGTTGAGTTTGGACTTTCGGAGTTGGAGGAAGTGAGGAATGAAACCGATTCAAGATTAGCAGTTTCAACAGGGAAACATGGAATGTCCTGGGTATTTTTAAGAAAGGAGGTAACTGGAGTCTGTAAGCAACAGGATTGATGACTTGATCAATTTTAAAAGGACCGATGAAGCGAGGTGCAAACTTCATACTGGGAATTCTCAACCTCAAATTCTTCGTGGATAACCATACCCGATCACCCACCTTGAGAGCAGGAACTGCTCGACGCTTCTTATCCGCAAACTTCTTGTACCTGAACGATGCCTTGAGCAGAGCTGATCGTACGCTCTTCCAGATATTGGCAAACTGATGCAAGGTGATATCCACTGCGGGAACAGAAGTTGCTGGAAGCGGTTGGAACTCAGGGACTTTAGGGTGGAATCCAAAGTTGGTGAAGAATGGTGTTGAAGAAGATGAAGAATGATACTGGTTGTTATGACAGAACTCAGCCCAGGGAAGTAATTGAACCCAGTCATCTTGAGAGGAGGACACATAGATGCGGAGGAAGGACTCCAAGTCCTGATTCACCCTCTCAGTTTGACCATTGGTCTGAGGATGGTAAGCCGTGGAAAACTTTAGCTTGACTTGGAGGACTTGACATAAACTTCGCCAGAATTTGGCTGTGAATTGAACTCCTCGATCTGAGATAATTTCTTCTGGAAGACCGTGGAGTCGGAAGATCTCTTGTATAAATACTTGAGCCAACTTGGAAGCTGACGGAAGACCGGTGAGAGGAATGAAGTGTGCCATCTTGGTGAACCGGTCAACTACCACCCAGATGGTATTGAACTTGTTGCACATGGGCAAATCTGTAATAAAATCCATCGACAAATGGGTCCATGATCGACGGGGAACAGATAGTGGAACCAGTTGCCCCGCAGGCGACTGGCGGGATACTTTATGTTGGGCACACTTTGGGCAAGATGCAATAAACTCCAAAACGTCCTTTTTCAGAGTTGGCCACCAATAGGACCTAGAGATAAACTCCAGGGTTTTTTGGATACCTGTATGTCCGGCAAAGCGGGAAGCATGGGCCCAATGCATGAGCTTCTTCCTTAGTGTCGGCTTCACAAAACTTTTCCCTGATGGGGGCGTAGAGTCCATCCCTACCGTGGAGAATGCCAACGGATTTATAATAGGATGCTTGTCTGAAGACTCTGACTCATTTTCTTGCTCCCATGAGCGGGAAAGGGCATCGGCCTTGCGATTCTGAGAGCCCGGACAGAACTGGAGTTTAAAGTCGAACCTGGAAAAGAAAAGTGCCCATCTGGCCTGACGAGGGTTGAGACATTGTGCGCCTTTCAGATATAGAAGGTTCTTGTGGTCTGTAAGGATGGTGATTGAATGAGAAGCTCCCTCCAACAGATATCTCCACTCCTCTAGAGCGAGCTTGATGGCTAGCAACTCCTGGTCGCCAATGGCATAGTTGCGCTCCGCTGGGGAGAACTTCCGTGAGAAGAAACTGCAAGGATGTAAATGGCCATCTTTAGCCCTCTGAGATAACACCGCTCCTACTCCAACGGAGGAGGCATCCACCTCTAAGATGAAAGGAGAGTCGATGTCAGGCTGTTTCAGGACAGGCGCAGAGATGAACCTCTGTTTTAAAAGATGAAAAGCTTGCATGGCTTCTTCAGACCACTTGGACGGGTTAGCACCCTTCTTGGTGAAAGCAGTAATAGGCGCCACAATGGTGGAAAAGTCTCGTATAAACTTTCGGTAATAATTGGCGAACCCTAAGAACCTCTGGACCCCTTTGAGGGTTAAGGGTACCGGCCAATTCTGGATTGCTTGTAGTTTCTCAGGATCCATCTCTAGTCCGGAACCGGACACAATGTACCCTAGAAACGTAATGGACTTGACTTCAAAGACGCATTTCTCTAATTTGCAATAGAGATGATTGACACGGAGACGGGACAGAACCTCCTTTACCCAAAAACGATGTTCCTCTAAATTGTTGGCAAAAATGAGGATATCATCTAGATAGACCACGACATGACGGTATAGAATGTCTCTGAAAATCTCATTGACGAAATGCTGGAAGACAGCTGGAGCATTGCTCAATCCGAAGGGCATGACGAGGTACTCATAATGTCCGTCACGGGTGTTAAATGCGGTCTTCCACTCGTCACCCTCACGGATCCAGATGAGATTGTATGCACCTCTCAGGTCCAGCTTTGTAAAGATGGTAGCTCCGCTAACTCTGTCAAAGAGCTCAGTAATCAAGGGTAAAGGATAGCGGTTCTTGATGGTAATGTCGTTCAAACCTCTGTAGTCGATGCACGGCTGCAGACCACCATCTTTCTTTTTTACAAAAAAGAAGCCTGCGCCAGCTGGAGAAGAAGAAGGTCGAATGAACCCCTTTGCTAGGTTCTCTTTAATGTATTCCTCCATAGAATGCGTCTCAGGCAGAGACAACGGATAAGTTCGGCCTCGAGGTGGAACCTTCCCTGGAACGAGATCAATCGGGCAGTCCCATTCTCTATGAGGAGGAAGGATATCAGCAGAAGCTTTACTGAACACATCCGTGAAATCTTGATATGGAGGAGGTGGAACATCAGACGACCTGGGGGAGGAAGAACAGACAGGCAATACTTTAAACAAACATGTCTCAGCACAGGAGGGACCCCATGCAGAATTTGCGTAGTCGTCCAATCAATTGTAGGATTGTGAAGACGGAGCCATGGAAGGCCCAGGACCACAGGATGTGTGGCTCTTGGAATCACTAAAAGTGAAATAAGTTCGGAATGAAGAACTCCCACTCTCAGACGAACTGGTAGAGTCCTT
Source organism: Pseudophryne corroboree (assembly GCF_028390025.1). Lineage (NCBI taxonomy): Eukaryota > Metazoa > Chordata > Amphibia > Anura > Myobatrachidae > Pseudophryne > Pseudophryne corroboree. Next base: position 388,381,177 of record NC_086445.1, read on the forward strand.
AGAGCAATAACTGTATCAAAAATTTTACTGCCATCCACGGCAGTTAAGGAAAAGGAGGAAGGAAGTCTCTCGGTGGGTAGGGACCACCGTTTAACATAGGCTTCGGTAATAAAGTTCCCAGCTGCTCCGGAATCAAGGAGGGCAATGACGTTCCGATAACGTTGAGCAACTTGAAGCGAGACTGGGAGATTACAATCTTGAGGAGATGGAGAGGAGATCATTACTCCTAGCCGGCCCTCTCCTTGGCGAGCTAGGGTCTGGAGTCCTGGACGTTTGGGACAGGCATTAATAGTGTGAGACGAGGCTGCACAATACAGACAGAGAGACTCAGAGAGACGTCTTCGGCGCTCAGCAGGAGTTAAACGGGAACGGCCAATTTGCATGGGTTCATCTTTAGTTGGTGACAGTTGGCGAGGAGGAGGAGCAGAAGATTTTGGAGCAGATGATCTTCCACGCTCAGTTGCTCTCTCTCTGAAACGTAAGTCAACTTTTGTACAAAGTGAGATTAGCTCATCTAACTTGGAGGGTAGGTCTCTGGTAGCTAACTCATCTTTAATACGCTCGGATAAACCATGCCAGAATGCAGCATACAGGGCCTCGTCGTTCCATGCCAGTTCAGATGCCAGGATCTGGAACTGTATAAGATATTGTCCTACAGTATGTGATCCCTGGCATAAACGGAGAATCTCAGACGAAGCTGAAGTTACCCGGCCTGGCTCATCGAAGATGCGCCTGAATGTTGACACGAATGCAGTGTAAGAAGATAGCAGGGTGTCGGACCTCTCCCATAACGGTGATGCCCAGTCAAGGGCTGAGCCACTGAGAAGTGAGATGATGTAGGCAATTTTTGTACGGTCACTGGGAAAATTGCCAGGTTGTAGCTCAAACTGAATCTCACACTGGTTGAGAAATCCCCTGCAGAGTCTTGGAGATCCGTCAAATTTTGCTGGCGTTGGAAGATGAAGACGTGGAGCAGAAACGGGTAAGGTGGGTGGGGTTATAGTTGGAGTCACTGTGGTTGACGCCCCAGATGCGCCTGATCCACGGAGAGTTGTCTGAATCCCATCCAGCCGAGTAGAGAGATCCTGGAGATAGCGGATGATGTGGCCCTGTGCAGCCTCCTGATGTTCAAGTCGGGCTGCCAGTTCTTGCATCGGCCTGGCCGCTTGATCCTGGTCTCCGGCTGGATTCATTAGGTCAGTGCTTACTGTCACAACTGAGGGCCTGAGCTGACGGAAGGCAGCCTCAGTTGTAGGGGCTGAGATGTACCGGAACCTGGGAGGTTGTATCAGACCCCTGGACATGTAAGTAACATGAAGAGAAACCGCCCGAAGGCGTGACCACGACAACTTGAGTAAAAGTCAATGATATTTATTTATGACAAACTCCATGCATCACAGTAGCAGTAAAAAGTAACATAAAAATCAGCAGAGAAATAATAATACAGTTCCTGGGTACTACAGGGTGGCAGGGGCCACAGAGCTCTGGTGGTATGAGACAGTTCTTATTATCTGCAAGTTGGAAAGTCCTTACCAGGCTCAACTGTAGCAATGAGGAAAGCCCAGGGTCGTACCAGCTGGTGTTCCAGGGAAAGCTGGACTGCTGTAGATAAAATGCTGCTGTGGGTACTGGTTGGAACCAGACAGGTGTTGGCACGGAGTGGATACTGGCTGGAACCAGTTAAATAATAAATAAAGCTTGAGAGCGATGCAATGTAGATGAAATGTAGAATTTGAGAGCGGAGAAATAATAATACCGGTGGAGAGTGGTAAACTGCAGAAAGGACACCGGCCCTTTAAGAGAAGCTGTACACTGCTGGAAGCTGAGCTGGAAGCAGGTGATGTTGTAGCTGGAAACAGGTGAGTCCAGTATGGATCGGAGAGTCAGGCTACACCGCAGATGGAATGCTGGTGCGGGTCTCTATAGCAGAAGTCTGGAAACAGGAGCTGGAACCTGGAAGACATTCACAGAAGAGAGACAAACTGGAACTAGGTTTGACAACCAAAGCACTGACGCCTTCCTTGCTCAGGCACAACCTATTTATACCTGCAGCAAGGAAGGCATTGGCTAGGCAATTATGCAAATTAATAATACTGACAACGGATTGGTGGGAAAGATCAGCTGACAGAATCCAAGATGGCTGCGCCCATGCAGACACTTGGAGGGAAGTTTGGATTGTAATCCATGTGGTCTGGAAAACAGTAATGGCGGCGCCGGCCACCGGAGACAGGAGACGCCAGGCTGACAGATGCACATCCAACCACGCGGACACAGCGGAGGCCGCGGCTGACGTAATCGCCACTCTGAATGCAGAAGCTCAGGGACGGCGGCGGAGGCCGCGGGAGACGCCATGCCAGATGTATAAGGCGTTACTGTGACTGCGTCCAGAGAGACAGGCGAGGATGCGGGAATGTGCACATCAGGATGACAGATGGGATCCGGTCCTGGAGCGCTGAGCCAGCCTTAGGAGGCATCTGATAGGTAAGAAATGGCGTCCAGATACCCGGATCGTGACAATTGCCATTTGCTGTAACGGATGATATGCCTATCCTGACAAAGTTTTGGAGTAAACTGAAACGTTGATCACCAACCATGCTGTTATGTGAGGAATAAAGTTTCTTAAATACAGTACTCATTTATTGAATAAGAACTTCTTTCTGGTGAGTGCACCTCTTCATTTTCTATACATGTACTTCCTTCTTGGACTTTTGGACTTCCCAAGTGGCACCCCAGTGGTTGATTACTGAATTGATGAGAGTGCGACCCCTGCGCATATATATTTACTACAGTATATATATATATATATATATATATATATATATATATATATATATATATATGTAGTAGGTTCTTAATTTTAAAAAATTAGTCAACACCTAGTTACCAACATCTTGGAGCAAATAAAAAACCAAGGAGATTAAAGCTTGGTGGTTATTTATTTTAAGGCTATTTCCTACCCTCCCAGTATCGACTAACCCTTACCATCAGCGTTCTGAGAATGTCTACATTACACATGGTGATATTTCAGATGTCGACATTATGAACATATCAACATTCTAAGGATGTCCACCTGGTGCCTGTCAGCATGTTGCACCATGTTCACAATCTAGAGTTTACATGGTGGTGTATGGCAACTGTCACCCATGTGACATGATACCCCCTAGATCAGGCATTTCCAACCTAGGTCCACAAGGCTCTTTCTGGTTGGAATGAAAATCTGGTAATACTGTATATGGGGACAAATGACAATTGACTATTAGCTTTCAAACACTTGACAACAGACAAAAATGGTTATTCAGACAAATTGGTTAAATCCATTTTAATTAACCAATTAAGCCAAACAACTATTTTTGTGTGTTTCACAGATTTTGGGAGCAAATGGTTGATTGTCATTTGCATACCTCCCAACATGGCTCTCTCCAGGAGGGACAAAATGCTCTGCTCCTGGATTTCCCTCTTAATTTATAATTGGCATAATCTCGATGGTGATGAGAGGCTGTGTCCTCAGAAACAGCACTCAGATCCTTGGCAATGCAAGCAGGTGGCATCTATCTAATGCAGTAGCCTATGCTGTATTGGCATAATGACACATAATTGCACAGCCACTTCATTACGGCTGTACAATTCCTTACAATCATGAATCAGACCCATAGTGTATTATGTACTTGGGATTAGTATTTTTTGTTATAAAGTAATTGATATAAAGCCACAGATTAAACATAATGATGCGTGATGAGAGGCATGGCACAGCTCAATGTTAATTGCTTTTCTACCCAGGTTAGTGAATGTGTAGTACACAGAATCTGCATGAATGCCAGTGTAAAACTACCATCTCTGCCCCCCCTCACGCGCGTGTACACACACACACACACACACACACACACACACACACACACACACACACACACTTGTGCTAAAGCCAAAGGTGATCTGGAAGGAGGTTTCTGTGGAGCTGTGACGGTTTGTCTGTTGTAACTGACTAGGCACGTACATTCCTGACAGCTCATTTACATCGGGTCTACTACGTTTGCCAGCCCTTGGGATCCCGGCGCCGGGATCCCGACCGCCGGCATGCAGGCAGCGGGGCGAGAGCAAAAGAGCCCTTTGCAGGCTTGCTGCGTTCGCCACGCTGCGGGCACGGTATTTATTCTCCCTCCAAGAGTTTTGTGGACACCCCAAGAGGTAAAGTAGTTGTCGGTATACCATATGTCGGGATCCCGGTGCCGGTATGGTGAGCGCCGGGATCCTGACAGCCGGCATATCAAATGCCTCCCTTTACATCTGATGAGGGGGAAAAAGGGAGAGCAGCTTGAGGTAACAGACAACTGAGTAGTCTCTCTCCGTTCTGCTACATGTGATGAGGAGAGAGTGAAAGTGGGGACAGTGGGAGAGATGTATTAAACTGTTATATCAGGGATTTAACCAATTTGTATTAACAACAGTTTTTGTCCGTTTTCCAGTGTTTGGGAGCAAATGTTCGATTTGTTCTCATCTATTACCAGATTTTTCTTTTAACTTGCCAGATCTGGCAGATTATCTGAAAGATAATTGTATAGTGTATGCCCAGCATAAATGGTTTCCCCTGGTGAACTGCCATCTACGGAATAAGAATACAAGGCTAAAGGTGTGTACACACGGTAAGATATTTTCTTCCGATTCTGACTATATAGTCAGAATCGGAAGAAAAGATAGTGCAGATCGCAAGGTGACAGTCACCTTGCGATCCCGATCCGATGCCGATGCGCGGCCCCGCGCGGTCGGCATCGGCAGAAAAAATAGACTGTGCAGGCAAGTCAATCCTGGCTATCTCTATAGAAGAGATAGTCAGGATTGACATCGCACATAGCCAGCATCGCAAGCACACTCATTATGTGCTTGCGATACTTGCTAAGTGCCGACCTGGCCCCCTGTCGCACGGTGAGAATCGGATAAGTCCGAATCTCACCGTGTGTATGCACCTTAAGGTGGAGACACTGCCATTGATTAGACCTATTGATATAGAACCTGAGTGATCTGCAATAGATGCCAGCAGAATGTGAAAAAGAGATTAGGCCACACAGTGATGCTTAACCAGGATTGTAGGTTTAATTCAGAAACAGCAGTAACAGTTGAAACAGCGCTATACATATGCATAGAGGTAGTGTAGATACACAGCAGTGATGATATTAGCTGAATGGCAGGTAATAGTGGTATGTGCTGGTCACATCTCTGAGGAGATAACACGCATGACACACAACACGATAATGCCTGTTAGGTTGTGTGTGTGTGTGTGTGTGTGTGTGTCGTGATGTCATTCCACCAGGGTCACTGCACTGAGAAGGTGACAGCGCAGGAGTGCATTCCTCTCCAACACTGTCAAGACACAAGGCGGTAAATTTACTAAGATGGGAGTTCTATTTAAGATGAGATGTTGCCCTTAGCAACCAATCAGATTCTACTTCTCATTTATCTAGCACCTCCTAGGAAATATTACCTGGAATTTGATAGGTCGCTATGGGCAACATCCCATCTTAAATAGAACTCCCATCTTAGTAAATTTACCCCAAGATCTGTCCAACTTAATTAGTTTGACCCAATCACCTTTGCAAAGAAGACAGTTGAGCAGGTGTTACACGTGCATTGTACTGCAAATTATACCTAGACTTTGTGAAAAAGACTGAAGAATTAATTATGCGATTAAGTTGCAAAGTAAAGGGGTTATTTGACACAAAATAAGAATAGGTGCAGGGGCGGATTTAGGAGTGAGGATGCCCCTAGACCAGTGGTTCCCAAACTGTGTGCCGTGGCACCCTGGGGTGCCTCGGGACACTTGCAGGGGTGCCTCGGGTTGGTGGTCCAGAACCAATTCAAATTATGCATGGTCAATGTAAAAAGCAAAACCGGTGTTAATGGCTGCCAATCATAAAATATATTGACAATCAGAAGCAAATCTTGTCCCTCACCACATAAGTTACCCTAAGGATGACATATAAAGACAATTTACTTTATTTAATATTTCTTTTTAAAGTTTTCAATAAGAAACTATTGGCTTAGGGGTGCCGTGAAAAAAATTCTGATACTCTAGGGTGCCTTGAAAAAAATTCTGATACTCTAGGGTGCCTTGAAAAAAATTCTGATACTCTAGGGTGCCGTGATTCAGAAAAGTTTGGGAACCACTGCCCTAGACACAACAGTAACAGCCGCCCCCTGTCTGCCTAATTTTATTATTTTTATTTATTGGTTATAAGCCCTCATTTGATAATAGCAAAATTAACAGAATAATAATAAAAGCCAATATTATATCTATATATTTTTTTTAATTATGCACATACAGTATTTACTAAATTGGACAACTTATAGGTGCAGTTTGTGCAAGTCTTACCTGTTTACACTCCATTCAAGATGGCATGTGGTACAGTACAGTGGAAATAGTTAGCAGTTACTGGTACTTTTTGGGCTGACGTTACCAACACAAGCATCTAAGTGCCGCCCCTAGGCACGTGCCTTACGTGCCTTATGGGAAAGTCACCACTGAATAGTAGAGATGAGCGGGTTCGGTTCCTCGGGATTCGAACCCCCCAAACTTCACCTATTTTACACGGTTCCAAGGCACCCTCGGATCCTCCCGCCTTGCTTGGTTAACCAGAACGCGCCCGAACATCATCATCCCGCTGTCGGATTCTCGCGAGATTCGTATTCTATATAAGGAGCCACGCGTCGCCGCCATTTTCACTCGTGTTTTGGAGATTGAACAGAGAGGACGTGGCTGCGTTCTCTCCCTGAAAAGCTCCGTAATCTGTGCTCAGTGTGCTGAAAATATCTGTGCTCAGTGTGCTGCAAATAATCTGTGCTCAGTGTGCTGAAAATATCTACGTTCTCTGCCTGAAAACGCTCCATATCTGTGCTCAGTGTGCTGCAAATATCTGATCAGTGTGCTGCATTGTGGGGACTGGGGACCACCAGTATATAATAATATATACTTTTCTATAGCTTCTATACTGCTTGTCAGGACACATGGTCACAGTTACACTGCTCTGTACTGATATATACAATAATATATATACTTTTCTATAGCTTCTATACTGCTTGTCAGGACACATGGTCACAGTTACACTGCTCTGTACTGATATATACAGTAATATATATACTTTTCTATAGCTTCTATACTGCTTGTCAGGACACATGTGTCACAGTTACACCGCTCTGTACTGATATATACAATAATATATATATACTTTTCTATAGCTTCTATACTGCTTGTCAGGACACATGTGTCACAGTTACACCGCTCTGTACTGATATATACAGTAATATATATATACTTTTCTATAGCTTCAATACTGCTTGTCAGGACACATGGTCACAGATACACCGCTCTGTACTGATATATACAATAATATATATACTTTTCTATAGCTTCTATACTGCTTGTCAGGACACATGGGTCACAGTTACACCGCTCTGTACTGATATATACAATAATATATATACTTTTCTATAGCTTCTATACTGCTTGTCAGGACACATGGGTCACAGTTACACCGCTCTGTACTGATATATACAATAATATATATACTTTTCTTATTTTCTATAGCTTCTATACTGCTTGTCAGGACACATGTGTCACAGTTACACTGCTCTGCACTGATATATACAATAATATATATACTTTTCTATAGCTTCTAGTATTACAGTGCAGCATTTTGGTGACCAACAGTATACATATATAGTACAGTACAGTAGGCCATTGCTATTGATATATTACTGGCATATAATTCCACACATTAAAAAATGGAGAACAAAAATGTGGAGTGTAAAATAGGGAAAGATCAAGATCGTTGCTGAAGCTGTTGCCACTAGTCATGGCCGAGACGATGAAATGCCATCAACGTCGTCTGCCAAGGCCGATGCCCAATGTCATAGTAGAGAGCATGTAAAATCCAAAAAACAAAAGTTCAGTAAAATGACCCAAAAATCAAAATTAAAAGCGTCTGATGAGAAGCGTAAACTTGCCAATATGCCATTTACGACACGGAGTGGCAAGGAACGGCTGAGGCCCTGGCCTATGTTCATGGCTAGTGGTTCAGCTTCACATGAGGATGGAAGCACTCATCCTCCTGCTAGAAAAATGAAAAGACTTAAGCTGGCAAAAGCACAGCAAAGAACTATACATTCTTCTAAATCACAAATCCCCAAGGAGAGTCCAATTGTGTCGGTTGCGATGCCTGACCTTCCCAACACTGGACGGGAAGAGGTGGCGCCTTCCACAATTTGCACGCCCCATGCAAGTGCTGGAAGGAGCACCCGCAGTCCAGTTCCTGATAGTCAAATTGAAGATGTCACTGTTGATGTACACCAGGATGAGGATATGGGTGTTGCTGGCGCTGAGGAGGAAATTGACAATGAGGATTCTGATGGTGAGGTGGTTTAAGTCAGGCACCCGGGGAGGCACCTGTTGTCCGTGGGACGAATATGGCCATTGACATGCCTGGTCAAATTACAAAAAAAAAATCACCTCTTCGGTGTGAAATTATTTTAACAGAAATGCGGACAACAGGTGTCAAGCCGTGTATTGCCTTTGTCAAGCTGTAATAAGTAGGGGTAAGGACGTTAACCACCTAGGAACATCCTCCCTTATACGTCACCTGGAGCGCATTCATCAGAAGTCATTGACAAGTTCAAAAACTTTGGGTGACAGCGGAAGCAGTCCACTGACAACTAAATCCCTTCCTCTTGTAACCAAGCTCCTGCAAACCATACCACCAACTCCCTCAGTGTCAATTTCCTCCTTAGACAGGAAAGCCCATAGTCCTGCAGGCCATGTCACTGTCAAGTCTGACGAGTCCTCTCCTGCCTGGGATTCCTCCGATGCATCCTTGAGTGTAACGCCTACTGCTGCTGGCGCTGCTGTTGTTGCTGCTGGGAGTCGATCGTCATCCCAGAGGGGAAGTCGAAAGACCACTTGTACTACTTCCAGTAAGCAATTGACTGTCCAACAGTCCTTTGCGAGGAAGATGAAATATCACAGCAGTCATCCTGCTGCAAAGCGGATAACTCAGGTCTTGGCAGCTGCGGTGGTGTTAAACGTGTGTCCGGTATCCACCGTTAATTCACAGGGAATTAGAGAATTGCTTAAGGTACTGTGTCCCCGGTACCAAATACCATCTAGGTTCCATTTCTCTAGGCAGGCGATACCGAGAATGTACACAGATGTCAGAAAAAGAGTCACCAGTGTCCTAAAAAATGCAGTTTACCCAATGTCCACTTAACCACGGACATGTGGACAAGTGGAGCAGGGCAGACTCAGGACTATATGACTGTGACAGCCCACTGGGTAGATGTATTGCCTCCCGCAGCAAGAACAGCAGCGGCGGCACCAGTAGCAGCATCTCGCAAATGCCAACTCGTTCCTAGGCAGGCTACGCTTTGTGTCACTGCTTTCCATAAGAGGCACACAGCTGACAACCTCTTACGGAAACTGAGGAACATCATCGCAGAATGGCTTACCCCAATTGGACTCTCCTGGGTATTTGTGATATCGGACAACGCCACCAATATTGTGCGTGCATTACATGTGGGCAAATTCCAGCACGTCCCATGTTTTGCACATACATTGAATTTGGTGGTGCAGAATTTTTAAAAAAACGACAGGGGCGTGCAAGAGATGCTGTCTGTGTCCCGAAGAATTGCGGGCCACTTTCGGCATTCAGCCACCGTGTGCCGAAGACTGGAGCACCAGCAAACACTCCTGAACCTGCCCAGCCATCAGCTGAAGCAAGAGGTGGTAACGAGGTGGAGTTCAACCCCCTATATGCTTCAGAGGATGGAGGAGCAGTAAAAGGCCATTCAAGCCTATACATCTACCTACGATATAGGCAAAGGAAGGGGAATGCACCTGACTCAAGCGCAGTGGAGAATGATTTCAACGTTGTGCAAGGTTCTGCAACCCTTTGAACTTGCCACACGTGAAGTCAGTTCAGACACTGCCAGCCTGAGTCAGGTCATTCCCCTCATCAGGCTTTTGCAGAAGAAGCTGGAGAGATTGAAGGAGGAGCTAAAATGGAGCGATTCCGCTAGGCATGTGGGACTTGTGGATGGAGCCCTTAATTCGCTTAACCAGGATTCAGGGGTGGTCAATCTGTTGAAATCAGAGCACTACATTTTGGCCACCATGCTCGATCCTAGGTTTAAAGCCTACGTTGGATCTCTCTTTCCTACAGACACAAGTCTGCAGATGTTCAAAGACCTGCTGGTGAGACACTTGTCAAGTCAAGCGGAACGTGACCCGCCAACAGCTCCTCCTTCACATTCTCCCGCAACTGGGGCTGCGAGGAAAAGGCTAAGAATTCCGAGCCCACCCGCTGGCGGTGATGCAGGGCAGTCTGGAGCGATTGCTGACATCTAGTCCGGACTGAAGGACCTGCCAATGATTACTGACATGTCGTCTACTGTCACTGCATATGATTCTGTCAACATTGAAAGAATGGTGGAGGATTATATGAGTGACCGCATCCAAGTAGGCATGTCAGACAGTCCGTACGTATACTGGAAGGAAAAAGAGGCAATTTGGAGGCCCTTGCACAAACTGGCTTTATTTTACCTAAGTTGCCCCCCTTCCAGTGTGTACTCCGAAAGAGTGTTTAGTGCAGCCGGTCACCTTGTCAGCAATCGGCGTACGAGGTTACTTCCAGAAAATGTGGAGAAGATGATGTTCATCAAAATGAATTATAATCAATTCCTCCATGGAGACATTCACCAGCAATTGCCTCCACAAAGTACACAGGGACCTGAGATGGTGGATTCCAGTGGGGACGAAGTAATAATCTGTGAGGAGGTGGATGTACACAGTGAAAGGGGTGAGGAATCGGATGATGAGGAGGAGGTGGACATCTTGCCTCGGTAGAGCTAGTTTGTGCAAGGAAAGATTGATTGCTTCCTTTTTGGTGGGGGCCCAAACCAACCAGTCATTTCAGCCACAGGCAGACCCTGTCACTGAAATGATGGGTTTGTTAAAGTGGGCAGGTCCTGTTTATACAACATAAGGGTGGGTGGGAGGGCCCAAGGACAATTCCATCTTGCACCTCTTTTTTTTTTTTTATTTACCTCTGCATCATGTGATGTTTGAGGCTAATTTTTTTAAGTGCCATCCTGTCTAACACTGCAGTGCCGCTCCTAGATGGGCCAGGTGTTGTGCCGGCCACTTGGGTCGCTTAGCTTAGTCATCCAGCGACCTCTGTGCAAATTTTAGGACTAAAAATAATATTGTGAGGTGTTCAGAATAGACTGGAAATGAGTGGAAATTATGGTTATTGAGGTTAATAATACTATGGGATCAAAATTACCCCCAAATTCTATGATTTAAGCTGTTTTTGAGGTTGTTTTTTTTTAAAAACACCCATATCCAAAACACACCCGAATCCAACAAAAAAATTTCAGGGAGGTTTTGCCAAAGCGCGTCCGAATCCAAAACTCGGCCGCGGAACCGAATCCAAAACCAAAACACAAAACCCGAAAAATGTCCGGTGCACATCTCTACTGAATAGGTGTACGTGGACATATCTGTCATTTCTTAGAATTGTTAGATATTTAGTAGAAGTTAAGTACAGTTTGGAGAGAGTAGTGTGTAGTACATATGGAGACAGGTACCCAGGGTTAGAATGGTAACTTATTCGTTTACTTGTGAGTATTTATTTCTGTTGCATTTAACCACTTGCCTGGCATGGTCGCATCAGATGCGACCATGCCTGCAAGTGCTCTATCTGACCTGGTCGCACAGGATGCGACCAGTCAGATAGAGAGTGTTAGCAGCGGCAGGGAAGGGAAACTTCCCTCCGCTGCTGCTGTCAGAGGGACCGGAAGATCCCTCTGCCTCCCCACACTCTCCCCCTGTGTCTGCCGGCAGGATCCCCTCCCCCCCCCCCCCTCCAGCGGCTGCAGACAATGGCAGCCGCTGGGGAGTGTAAATAAACCCTCCCTAGCAGCCCCCAGACCCCCCCTGCATACCTCGAGGCTGTCCCGGCTTTCAAAATGAAAGCCGCGATGGTCACGATGTTCCCGATGTTCCGATGGTCGCGATGTTCCCGATAGATGTTTCGATGTTTGGGAATTTTTTTATTTTTATTTTTAATTCAAAAAAATATTTTTTTTTTTTTTTTTTTTAACTAGAATCATTTGGGATAGGGTTAAATTCATGTTCTTCACCTAATTAACTCATAAGAAAAACCCGACAATTTTGGAGCGTTTTTTGGCAAAATAAATTGTCAGTTAAGTGGTTAATTGGGAACAACACACAACAAGCTATTTTCAAATACTGCAGGCATCAGGATATTGATCCTGGTTTGTGGACATTTCTGCTGTTTACAGTGCATAGTGTTCATGCAGCATTTTCAGACATTTCATTCTGACCTGCCAAAATGCCAAATAAGCTAAGTACAGGGTTGGACTGGCCCACAGACTTCCAGACTTTATCCAGGTGCACTTGAATTATGCATTATTCATATGTTACATTATACTTCACAGGCATGTGGTTTATTATATATTTACCAAGGGGCACAGAACATTATACTCTGTAATGGTTAGCCAAACCTCTGCGGGGGCTGCTCCCCCCCCACTGGAGCCTGGCCACACCCTTAAGCATGGGCCCCTACAACAGCACCCCCCGGTGGGCTCTTCATGCTCCAGTCCAACACTGGCTAAGTACACACTACATTTTTTGCCATGCAGTCATGGTACCTGCGACCACTCTGCACAGCTATCATATACTATTACCTGCCACTCAGCTAATATCATCACTGCTGTGCACCAAAAGATGAATTGTGTGGTTGCATTGTCCCATCTGTTCTGCGGAACATCAGATGGGATGTACGACATCGGAGCGAATGCCTGTCAGCCCAGATTGCCAGTACACACTGCAGCAATGTTAATGAAGGTCGGAACGAACATGTTATTATTATTATTATTATTATTATCCTTTATTTATATGGCACCACAATGGTTCCGCAGCACTCAATTCCAGAGTACATAAACAAATAATCAAAACAGGAAAACAGCATCTTACAGTTGAAGACTATATAGGACAAGTACAGGGTAAATGTTCCGTCCTTCATTAGCATACGCAGTGGCGTAACTAGGGGCCCGCAGCCGCTGTGAGCGCTTGGAGGAGCGCAGGGCGGCGTGGCGCCCTAACCGCCGCCACTAATTTCTGCTGGGAAGGAGGGACAAAGAGGGCACAGCACACGACTCTCCTGTGTCTGTGTCTGTGTCCTGTGTCTGTGTCCTAGGTCTCTGGCGGCAGCGGCATGTCTGTTAAATAAAGTGCCCGGCACTTCATTTAACAGACACGCTGCTGCCGCCGGAGACGCAGGAGGGACACACAGGAGAGGCGCGAGCTGTGCCCTCCATGTCCTCCCTTCTCGAATCACACAGCAGCGCGGGAGCCCGGGGAAGGGGGGTGTACCTGGCACTGGGGGAGCATATTTAGCACTGGGGGGGCATATTTGCACTGGGGGAGGGCATATTTGGTACTGGGGGGCATATTTGTCACTGGGGGAGCATGTTTGGTACTGGGGGAGCATATTTGGCACTGGGGGGTATATGTGTACCTGGCACTGGGGGGGGGATATTTGGCACGGGGGTATATGTGTACCTGGAACTGGGGGGGCATATTTGGCACTGGGGGCATATGTGTACCTGGCACTGTGGGGGAATATCTGGCACTGGGGGCATATGTGGCACTGGGAGCACAGCCCTAGCAACAAGCATTACCCCCTGGTAACAAGCACAACACCCAGCTCATGAATTCCCTGGCAACAAGCATTACCCCCTAGCAACGAGCATGACACCCAGTGCATGAAACCCCTGGCAACAAATATTACCCCCTGGCAACAAGCTTGAAACCCAGCACATGATACCTCTGGCAACAAGCATAACACCTACCGCATGAAACCCCTGGCAACGAGCATGACACCCTGAGCATGAAAACACCTGGCACCGTGCATGGAACCAAGAGCATGAAACCCCTGGCAACGAGCAGGTAATTTAGAAGTAATTAGAAGCTTTACTGTAGGACTTAATGTATAATGGGCATTGCGGTGTGTGGCATAATGTATCATGGACATTGCGGTGTGTGTCATAATGTGTCACAGGCATTACGGTGTGTGGCATACCATATCACGGGCATTGTGGTATGTGGTATAATGTCTCAGGGGCATTGCAGTGTGTGGCATAATGTATAATGGGCATTTGCGGTGTGTGGCATAGGGTATAACGGGCATTGCGGTATGTGTCCCAGGCATTACGGTGTGTGGTATACCATATCACGAGCATTGTGATATGTGGTATAATGTCTCAGGGTCGGGTGTAGTATGGCTGACCGGCGGTCAGGAGACCGCCGGTCAGCTTACCGACGCCGGGATCCCGGCAGCATACCGACGCCGGGATCCCGGCGGGGAGGGGCGAGTGCAACAAGACCCTTGCGGGCTCGCTGCGCTCGCCGCGCTGTGGGCTTAGTGGCGACCAGCAGTTGCCACGGGTTCTATTCCCACTCTATGGGTGTCGTGGACACCCACGAGTGGAAATAGTCCCTGTTGGTCGGCATGCCGACCATCGGGATAGTGAGCGGTCGGGATGGTGGAGGAGGTCATGTGACTGTCAGTCACCCGACCGCCGGTCACATGAATACCACCCCTCAGGGTCATTGCAGTGTGTGGCATAATGTATCATGGACATTGCAGTGTGTGGCATAATGTATCACAGACATTGCGGTGTGTGTCATAAAGTGTCACAGGCATTGTATGTGCTATAATGTATCAGGGGCATTGCAGTGTGTAGCATAATGTATAATGGGCATTGCGTTTCCTGTCATAATGTGTCACAGGCATTACGGTGTTTGGCATAATGTGTCACAGGCAGAGGCGTCGGAAGGGGAGGGCAAGGGGGCAGCACGCCCCCCCCAAACATGAGAGAGGCGCCGCTGGCTGTACAGGAGGAGCAATGTGCGGTCAGGTGAAAGACTGCACACTGCATCCTCTGTGTGAGAGCCTAGGGCATTTGAAATGTCCAGGGGCATGCCTGACTAGCCTAGGGTCAGCTCAGCTTGCAGTGAGTGAGCAGCGGCGGGTTGCGGGCATTTGAGATGCGGTGCTGGATGCCTACCAGGATCGGAGCTCTCAGCTCCGATCAGGTGGTAGATCATACAGATGAGCCGGCAGTGGCGCCAAGCAAGACGCAAGCATGGGACGCAAAGTAGTGGGGGTAGCCCAGGACGTGGCTTCTGGGCGGGAGAGAGTCAAGAGACTGTGTGTCCCCTGGGCCAGCGGCAGGCAACATTAGCGTATGAGCGCCTGCTATGGGGCCCAATCACCCGCTGTCTGCCTGCCCCCTCACCCAGTCTTTGCCTGCCCCCTCACCCGCTGTGTATGCCTGCCCCGTCTCCCGCTGTGTCTGCCTGTTTCCTCTCCCGCTGTGAATGCCTGCCTCCTCTCCCGCTGTGTGTGCCTGCCCCCTCACCCCGTCTCTGCCTGCCACCTAACCCGCTGTGTGTGCCTGCCCCCTCACCCCATCTTTGCCTGCCCCCTCACCCGTTGTCTGCCTGCCCCCTCACCCAGTCTTTGCCTGCCCCCTCACCTGCTGTGTATGCCTGCCCCCTCTCCCGCAGTGTGTGCCTGCCTCCTCTCCAGCTGTGTGTGCCTGCATCCTCTCCCGCTGTGTGTGCCTGCCTCCTCTCCCACTGTGTGTGCCTGTTTCCTCTCCCGCTGTGTGTGCCTGCCTCCTCTCCCGCTGTGTGTGCCTGCCTCCTCTCCCGCTGTGTGTGCCTGCCTCCTCCCCCGCTCTGTGTGCCTGTTTCCTCTCCCGCTGTGTGTGCCTGCCTCCTCACCCCGTCTCTGCCTGCCCCCTCACCCGCTGTGTGTGCCTGCCCCCTCACCCGCTGTCTGCCTGCCCCCTCACCCAGTCTTTGCCTTCCCCTTCACCCGCTGTGTCTGCCTGCCCCCTCACCCGCTGTGTCTGCCTGCCCCCTCACCCTCTGTGTGTGCCTGCCTCCTTACCCTTGTGCTGCCCCCTTACTCTCACCATGTGTGCCTGCCATCTCACCATGGCTGGCTCAAGGGCTGTTTAAGCAGAGCGACGTCATGTGGGCAGGCACACTCCATAGGGGGTGAGTGCAGCCAGGACCGATGACTGGCAGCAGGCAGCAACCAACACTACCGCATCCGTTCGCAGTGCCAAATAAGAAATAATTCCAGTGTCAGGAAGATGAGTCCAGTTCTGCCTAGGCTATGGATGTCATGCACCTGTGCACCGTACAGTGCATGCTGACTTTGGCTGCCACTGAGGGTGGAGGAGAGAAGCCAAATTCCACTGCAAGTTCTGCAACACAGTAACTCTGTGTGAGGCTGCTGCTGTGGGAGGGAGCGACGACGGCCGGGATACGGGGAGCTGCGGAGAAGAGGTAAAATTCTTGATTCTTTCCACTCCCATCCTGCCCTGCTTCCCACTACTGCTTCCAGCCAGCCCCCTGGTTCCCACTACTAGTCCCAGCAAGCAACCTTCTCACCATCACTACAACTACCAGCCTGCCCCTGATCCCACCACTACTACTCCCAGCCTGCCCCATATCCCACCACTACTATTCCCAACCTGCCCCTTTTATTTGCACTACTAGACGGCCCCTTGCTCACCACTACTACTCCCAGCCTGTCCTCTTCCCACCACTATTACTCCCAGCCTGTCCACTTATCCACAATGCCACTACTACAACCTGCCCCCTGCTTCCCACTACTATTCCCAGCCAGCTCCCTCTTGACAGACCCCACCCTCATTAGGGCTGCTTCCATAAATTTCTCCGGCTGGTTTTCCATCCCAATCTGCCACTGGCTGTTGTGATCTGTGATGCTGGGTGCGTTGCTGGGAGAGAGATGCTGGGTCAGAGGTGGAACTAGCAGTGGTGGTAGGGGGCACCAGCCACAATCTTGCCTAGGGCATCAAATTGGTTAGGGCTGGCTTTGCTCCATGCAGTGTGAGAGAGGTGCCGATGTACAGGAGGAGCAATGTGTGGTCAGGTGAAATACCGCACACTGCATCCTCTGTGCAGTGTAGGAAGGGACAGAGTTCCCAGGCGCCAAGTTGGCTGCACAACTACTGCGGTCCCACGCTCTTCTTACCCCCATTGTAGCGCCTCCATCCCTGGGACTCGAAGCCTCCTAATCCCCAGAGGCTCCGCCTCCTTCCAATGGTACCACCTCCTTCTCCCCAGTGGCTCCGCCTTCAGGGGCGCAAAAATCGGAATAAATCTTAGCCCCCCAACCTAAAACGTTCTGACGCCCATAATGTCTAAGGGCCAGTGCAGTATGTGGCATAATGTATACTGGGCATTACTATAAGGAGGAAAAATGACAAATAATGTAAGGGGCATGAATCACGATTATTTTTTCTCCTGTGGTGGCCAACGTCTGGGCGTGCAGGTTGCAAAACTGGGGTATATGGTAGTCTTTTCCTGCAATGCCACGCCCCTTTATGCAAAGCCACACCCATTTCAGCAAGGCCACACCCCTTATTGCGACGCACGCAGATTCATCGCTTTGCACATCAAAGCAAGCGTCCTGCTTACACACTGAGCGATGTAAGCAATATGTCATTCTAAAACGCCATTTTGGAACAACATTAAAATTGTGCAGTTATTGCTGGCTATTAAAGTTCACAAGTAATCCTACAAGTCACACTTTCCATTATGTTTAATATGTATCATCAACACTTCATCATTTTATTCTAACATACAGTATAGCATATTGTAAACTGATATATATGAGCTAATTAAATTAGCTTGAATGAAAATAATAATGTAATGCAGAGTGATAGTAAATTGCCATGTGTGTTAGTCAACCAATCATTGTAACTCTCATTTTGTAGTGATGTCATATTAGTTGGTCACAGGTGATAACATGAAGGGTGGGGGAAGCTAACAAGTGGGTTTGCTCAAGGAAAGATTGCTGGTTTCAGCAGAGAGCTAGGTCTTCGGTAACAATGTGACGTCCATCATTTCTTTAGCTATCATTAGAAAATAAATAAATAAAAACCCAATTTTATAATCAGCTATTTGAATTTAACACAACAGACAAAATTGGACAAGTTTGTCATGTGAATTTTCCTGGGATTCAACAAGGTGTCTTGTGTCTGGGAATTTTGCAGCTGTTTAAGCAGTGGAGCATTTGCAAAAATGGACTTGCAGGTAAAGACCTAAACGTTTAAAGTGGCTGTTAATATAATGTTTACGGGGGACATTTATTAAGCTGTGATAAGAGCGGAGAAGTGAGCCAGTGGAGAAGTTGCCCCATCAACCAGCAAAATCAGCAGCTCTGTATAATTTTATAGTATGCAATTTATAGATGCTACTTCAGTGCTGATTGGTTGCCATGGGCAACTTCTCCACTGGCTCACTTCTCCGCTCTTATCACTGCTTAGTAAATGTCCCCCTACATTTCCTATAATTGTAAGATTACCATACTATCCCTTTAAACAGTGATACTTCTGAAATACACTGGTTCTCAAGCTGCTTAAAACCAAGTGAGGTGCAGGTCTGAAGTCAGCCAGCCACAGATACTGTGTAATTCATGAGTGTCCTGATTTAAACTAAGGGATAGTATGTATAGTAAGCCTAATGTGAGTTTTTGCCAAAGGCTTGCAGGGACCAAAACTCTATTCTCTGTTAGGTGGCTAGAGAGAATACATTTCTAAAGCAAACCGTATTATGTTTGAATTACAGCTTTTGTGGCACTGGCCACCTTTTTTCCTATACAGAGGAGGCACCTACAGCATTCCTCTCAACATGACCCTCTCCAGGAGGGAGACAATGCTCTGCTCCTCGACTTCCCTCTTAATTTATGATTGCAATCACCTGTGCTGAAACACCTTTCTTTATTCATTTACCTGTTCAAAACAGGTGCTGGCAATCACAAATTAAGAGAAAAGTCCAGAAGCAGAACATTGTCTCCCTCCTGGAGAGGGTCATGTTGGGAGATATGCCTAAAGTACAGTATATACCAGTGGCGCACCCAGAAACCCCCTCCACTAAAAAAAATAAAAAAAATAAAAATATATATTTTTTATTTTTTTAGCTGCATGAGTATTAATGGCTGTCTGCAGCCTGCTGTCTTCCTGGTGGCACTTGTAAGTGCAATAAAAGTTTACTTTATTTTAATTATAGTACATATATATGCATGTACATACATATATACACATGTATATACATACATACACACGATATATATATATATATATATATATATATATATATATATATATATATGTGTACTGTATGTGTGTGTACATATATATGTATGCATGTTCAATATGCTATGTGTGTGTGTGTGTATGTATATATATATATATATATATATATATATATATATATATATATATATATATATATATATATATACATACAGACACACTAGTTTTACGGACCCAGCATATACAGGGTCACCTCAGTCCGCACCCCCATGATTGGCTCCGCCCAGTTCTGGAACCCCCCCCCCCATGCAAATCTTGCGTTTGCCACTGTTTACTAAACAAAATGCATACCCTCCAACATGACCCGCCCCACTAGGTACAAAATGCTCTGTTTCTGGACTTCCCTCTAAATTTATGATTTCAATCACCTGTGAAGAAACAGCTTTCTTATCATTTAGCTAGTTCAACACAGGTGATGGATATCATAAATTAAGAGGGAAGTCCAGAAACAGAGCATTTTGTACCTAGTGGGGCTGGTCATGTTGGAGGGTCTGAAAATGGGGTACTAGATTTGTTAGCTAATTGTCTTTCACGTTTTATAGTTGTTTAGGAAACCTTGCTTACTGTACTTCTGCTGTTGTAAAAAAAAAAAAAAGCTGGTTGCTGTTTCTGGAAGTTGGTAACTTTGCTGCTTTCACATCGCAAAACCTGCTTTTTAAACTGTTCTTTAAACGGTTCTTAAAACGGGTCTGAGCAGTTAAACCCCCTTCACATCGCATGTTGTAACCAGTATATTACCATTTCATTACCGTTTTGGTACCTTTCACACTGAACCACACTTGCCTACCTGACCCTCTCCATGAGGGAGAAAATGCTCTATTCCTGGACTTTCCGGGTAATGTATGATTGCCATCACCTGTGGTGAGCTAGTTAATTGATAAGAAAGGTGTTTCACCACAGGTGATGGCAATCATACATTACCAGGAAAGTCCAGGAACAGAGCATTTTCTCCCTCATGGAGAGGGTCAGGTAGGCAAGTATGCACTGAACCCGTTTCACCCATACAAAACAGTGGTTGTCATTTTAAATGTTTATTTCCTGCTTCTGCCTGGTGAGATCACACATGGAGACAGCCTATCACCTTCTGGGGCTTGCAAATACCGTTTCAGACCCTTTCACACTGCACAATTAAACGGGTCTGAAACGGGTAGGACCCTGCTTTTTTACCGTTTCAAAATACCGGTATTTTGTAAACGGTAAATTGAAGGTGACCCTTTCACATCGCAGCTCGAAACGTTTAGGAAGCCAGTAAAAACGGCAAATTACCGGGTACAAGCTGCGATGTGAAAGGGGTTTTATAATGAGGCTTCTAATTAGTCAGAGTTTGTTGTTGCGGTGAAAAGATTAGTAGCAGCTGTTTGCATGCATTTTACTTTATAGGTTACATCAGTGAAGATCTATAGCTATCTAATGTCGGCAGAAATAATGCTAGTTACATAATGCACTATAAAATATACATTTTTGTACAGGTCCTTAGGCTTATGCTGCTGAGGTTTCAGTGATTATTTCTTAATATAGGGTGCCAGGCTTCAATGAGCAGGATCAGTGTGATGGAGGGGATTTCTATTACATTAGAAATACTTTAATGTGGTTTGCTGGTTTTTATATGGCCGGCTACATTACAACTCATGAAACTGTTGAAGTGAAAAGCCTGTGACATTTATTCCAATTTACAAAACCTGCATAAAATGAATGTTATTATTGTAGACCATTGTAAGACTGTACCATTGTAGAAAAGTACTGTTTGGATGTATTTCTGTTATCTTCTGTTGCCAAAGTGGGCTTCAAGGCATGGCATGCAAATCTACAAATGAACAGAAGGGTGCACTCTGGTATAATATGCTAATAATGTACAGTATTTAAGCATGTTCTATTTATGAACTGTCATCCTATTTATGAACATGCACATTGCAAATGTCAACCAGGTAGTTCTGTTATTTGTTTTATAATATTAAAATAATTGAAATGCCACTTTTCAAACCAATAGAAAATTAAGAATCTCTGGGCTAGAGTGGGGACATGTATTCAGGTTTCCTGCTGACCACACTACACTTCTCCAGTGAAGTGTTAAGGCCAGTTCAGATGGGAGAGATGTGTGCTGAGCGATCTTAACACAAACCGCTCAGCACACATCTCACCCCCCACTCAGCACACAGCGCGATGTGTGCTGAGCAAGAGGAACGGGGGAGAGCAGGACAATCTAGTACCGGCGATAGCGCCGCGTATCACTATCACTGTGGGGGGTACACACGGAGAGAACAGTGCTTAACTTCTAAGCAATCTGGTCAGATTGCTTAGAATTTAAGCACGGATCTCTCCGTGTGTACCTCCCTGTAAGGTGTGTACACACGGTAAGATCCTTGCTATGTCCGATTTTGACTATGCGGTTTCCCTTGAACTCCCCCAGAACCCAGATAGCACAGATAGTGAAAATCTGTACTATGTACAATGTGCTTTGTATATGTACGATTTTGTCTAAGTGCCAATTTTGATACTTTGTACTAGATAGTACACTAGATAGACTGTGCAGGCAAGTCAATCTTGGCTATCTAGCCTTATGATACCGTCCCCACGGGAGTACGCATCGGTGTCGAATCTGCATAATTGCTTTGAACTTTCCCCTTTGGAATATTGCAGGTATTTGGTAAGTGCACAGACTGGGGCTCTGCAAATTATGGACCTCATTCAGGTTGGATCACAAATTGCGATCCAACGGCAATAATTACAGTGACGATGTGGGCACATGCACAGGGCCTGTCCTGCGCATGTACCTGCATTTACTGTGGGCACCCAGCAGTATTTGTGAATGCCTCTGCCTGATTGACAGACAGAGGCGTTCACGGGCCAACAACGCTTTGTTTCCAAGACAGAGCATTGCGGGAGTGGCGGATCCTGAATGGGGCCATTTCGATCAAAAAGATGGTGACGGGCCTCCTACCGCCGGCAGGATGCTTCCCTAGTTTCTGCGACCGCACACTAATTGCGGTGCAATCACAATTTGTGCGGGTTGCTGATGGGGGGCAGCGGTTAGCATGATGGGCGTCCTTGCCCTTTCATTGGACGGCCCCCAGCAAACAAGGCAAACAGTAGGTACAATGGATTCATCCAGCCTCATATGGTACACAACAGGAAGCTTGCCAAGCGTACTGCAATCAAATAAATCCTGAAAGTCTTCTATCTCCAGGACAGTCATCTGTATTGCGTGTACCTCAGGCCCCAATATGAGAAGGCCTAGCTTCATACTGTCAGGGAGGCCTAGCAGTGGTTTTCACCTTTTGATCCACAATTTGGAATAGCAAATCAGCACGGGTAAACCATAGCTTTGTGTTACCCAGTGTGGTGGTGATCTGGTCACCATAAGCTATCAAGTTGATCTTGTCTTGTGGGTTTATCTGCAGTTGGATCTATTTCATGTAGTTGTTTGTAGGATATGACATTGCACTTCGACCCTGAGTCTATTTTGACTATGGCCACCTTGTTCGTATGCTTTTGTTCTCAGTTTGATAAATATTTCGCCCTTCTCATCCAGGTGGTCTACACTATCACAAACTGTCATGCGAACCGATTCACACCCTGGCTTTGTTTCAACCTGGTTAATCTGCCGGGGTGAGCAGCTACAGCGCGACTCAGACTTTCGCTTTATGGAAGTTTGATCTTTGGAGCAGCAGCACCTTGCAAAATGATTCCATTTGCCACATGCATTACAGCATTTATCATATGTGGGGCAGCTTTGTTTGTCAGGAGGGTGCTGTGCCACGCAGTTCCCACACGTGGAGGATCGGCACGGAACAGCCTTCATGACACATACCTCAGCGTCCTTTCTTAGTTCCTTTGTGCCCTTTTCTGTCTGCTCATTTAACATAGATATTTATGGCAGTTTCAAATGTGAGGCCCTTCTCCCGCAGCAGCTGTGCACGTACCTTGTCTCTGTGTATGCCGCATACAAATATGTCGCGGATGAGCTCTTCTGTGAGGATACCAAAATTGCACTTCTTTGCCAGCAGCTTTAGCGAGTAGACGTAGGACTGTATATTGGGGGTAATTCCAAGTTGATCGCAGCAGGAAATTTTTTAGCAGTTGGGCAAAACCATGTGCACTGCAAGGGGGCAGATATAACATTTGCAGAGAGAGTTAGATTTGGGTGGGTTATTTTGTTTCTGTGCAGGGTAAATACTGGCTGCTTTATTTTTACAATGCAATTTAGATTGCAGATTGAACTCACCACACCCAAATCTCTCTCTCTCTGCACATGTTATATCTGCCCCCCTGCAGTGCACATGGTTTTGCCCAACTGCTAAAAATTTTCCTGCTGCGATCAACTTGGAATTACCCCCATTGTCATCGGGTGGTCTTCTGTATGCCGAATGTCGGGATCCCGGCGCACAGTATACCGGCGCCGGAATCCCGACACCCGGCATGCCGACAACTATTCTCCCTCGTGGGGGTCCACGACCCCCCTGGAGGGAGAATAAAATAGTGTGGCGCGCGTAGCGCGCCACCGTGCCCGCGGCGTGGCGAGCGCAGCGAGCCCGCAAGGGTCTCATTTGCGCTCGCCACGCTGTCTGTATGCCAGCGGTCGGGCTCCCGGCGCCGGTATGCTGGGCGCCGGGAGCCCGAGCGCCGGCATACCGTACGACACCTTTGTCATCACCCTTTTGGTTTGTGCTGTTGAAAACATGCCTGTCCATAATTACATTCTTTACTGGTATGTAGTTCTCTTCAAACTTTGCAATTAGGATGTCCGGATCCTCTTTGTCTTCTCGTCAGCGTATACAAAAGCATCGATTTGTCTGAAAGGCCTGCTATGGAGTATACGTGCCATTCCCTTTTAAACCTCAGCAAGTTGTCAGCCACGTTTTCATCAAATATCAGCAGATCTATTCTCAGACCTTGTGCCATGGCATCAAAGTTCTGACACCATGTAGATGTGTAACAACAAAATCAGGACGACACTTGCAGCACGAGTGTGATACAGGTCTTTACTCGGCATAAGCCAGACACACAGTGGATGTAACAGGAGACAAACAGGAAGTGAGTCACCTCGGCATGACATCATTTCCCATGATGCACAGCATGCATTTACATAGGGTATAAGCATGTTTGATCTACAAGAACAGGATTATGCTTCTGCTGGAACAAACTTTCCCATTTCCTCTATGCAGCACAGCTGCTCAAGATTGTTTCATACGGTATATACAGCTTTGTCTTTTAAGATACGGGTATATTTATTTTAGGTTATTAGCAGTGGTACACGTAGAAACATTTTCTTAGTGGTACTATGTGTTGGAAATTGGACGTGGTCACGTGTCATGAGGGGGCATGACCACATGACCCTAGGGGGAGTGGCTACATGTCACTACAGGTGGGACCACCCAGCATAGTCCTTTTTCTTTGCACTCTGGAGTCAAGGCTAGAAATATATAGTACTGCCACAAGTATAATAGAAATATATAGTTATAGTAATAACCCCAGTATAATAGAAACTTATTGTAATGACCCCAGTATAATAGAAATATATTGTTATGCCCCCAGTATAATAGAAATATACTGTTATGCCCCCAGAATAATAGAAATATGTTGTAATACCCCCCATTTATAAAAAAATACATAGTAATGCCCCCATTTTAACAGGAATATATACTGTAGTGCCCCCAGTATAATAGAAATATATAGTCGTGTCCTACATTACAATATAGATGTATAGTAAATGCCCCATAATATTTAGTGATGTGCACCGGAAATTTTTCGGTTCCGCGGCCGTGTTTTGTATTCGGGCGCGTTTTGGCAAAACCTCCCTGAAAATTTTTTGTCGGATTCGGGTGTGTTTTGGATTCGGGTGTTTTTTTACAAAACCCCACAAAAACAGCTTAAATCATAGAATTTGGGGGTCATTTTGATCTTATAGTTTTATTAACCTCAATAACCATAATTTCCACTCATTTCCAGTCTATTCTGAACACCTCACAATATTATTTTTAGTCCTGAAATTTGCACCGAGGTAGCTGGATGGCTAAGCTAAGCGACCCAAGTGGCTGACACAAACACCTGGCCCATCTAGGAGTGGCACTGCAGTGTCAGACAGGATGGCAGATTTAAAAAATAGTCCCCAAGCAGCACATGATGCAAAGAAAAAAAGGTGCAATGAGGTAGCTGTGTGACGAAGCTAAGCGACCCAAGTGGCCGACACAAACACCTGGCCCATCTAGGAGTGGCACTGCAGTTTTCTAGCGAGAGGATGAGTGCTTCCATCCTCATGTGAATCTGAACTACTAGCCATGAACATAGGCCAGGGCCTCAGCCGTTCCTTGCCACTCTGTGTCGTAAATGGGATATTGGCAAGTTTACGCTTCTCATCAGATGCTTTTAATTTTGATTTTTGGGTCATTTTACTGAACTTTTGTAGTATACTTGACGACACAGAGGTAGAGCAGTGGACTTCTGTACCGTACTGCTATATATTATATACTGGTGGTCAGCAAAATTCTGCACTGTCCTCCTACTATATATACTGCGCACAACTATAATACACCACAGGTATGGATGGATAGTATACTTGACGACACAGAGGTAGGTAGAGCAGTGGACTACTGTACCGTACTACTATATATTATATACTGGTGGTCAGCAAAATTCTGCACTGTCCTCCTACTATATATAGGGGGTCATTCCGAGTTGTTCGCTCGTTGCCGATTTTCGCAACGGATCGATTAAGGCAAAAATGCGCATGGTTCACAGTGCGCATGCGGTTAGTATTTTACCACAAAACTTTGTAGATTTACTTACGCCTGAACAAAGATGTTTCCTCGTTGAAGTGATCGGAGTGTGATTGACAGGAAGTGGGTGTTTCTGGGCGGAAACTGGCCATTTTCTGGGAGTGTGTGGAAAAATGCAGGCGTGCCAGGGAAAAACGCGGGAGTGTCTGGAGAAACGGGGGAGTGGCTGGCCGGACGCTAGGCGTGTGTGTGACGTCAAACCAGGAACAAAACGGCCTGAACTGATCGCTATTTGTGAGTAGGTCTGGAGCTACTCAGAAACTGCTAAGAAATTTCTTTTCGCTATTCTACGAATCTTTCGTTCGCTATTCTGCTATGCTAAGATACACTCCCAGAGGGCGACGGCTTAGCGTGTGCAATGCTGCTAAAAGCAGCTTGCGAGCGAACGACTCGGAATCACCCCCATACTGCGCACAACTAAAATGCACCACAGGTATGGATGGATAGTATACTTGACGACACAGAGGTAGGTAGAGCAGTGGACTACTGTACCGTACGGCTTTATATTCTATACTGGTGGTCAGCAAAATTCTGCACTGACCTCCTACTATATACTACAATGCAGCACAGATATGGAGCGTTTTTCAGGCAGAGAACGTAGATATTTGCAAGCACACTGAGCACAGATATTTGCAAGCACACTGAGCACAGATATTTGCAGCACACTGAACACAGAAACTGAGAGAACGCTGCACATCCTCTCCCTATCCTCTCAAATGCACGAGTGAAAATGGCGGTGACGCGCGGCTTCTTATATAGAATACGAATCTCACGAGAATCCGACAGCGGGATGATGACGTTCGGGCGTGCTCGGGTTAACCGAGCAAGATGGGAGGATCCGAGTCTGCCTCGGAACTTTGTAAAAGGGGTGAAGTTCGGGGGGGTTCGGATTCCGAGGAACCGAACCCGCTCATCACTAATAATTATAGACCTATATAGTAGTGTCCACATTACAATAGAAATCTATAGTAATGCCCAATAATAGACATATAGTAGTGTCCCACATTACAATAGAAATATATAGCAATGGCCTCCATAATAATAGAAATACATAGCAATGACTCCATTATAACCGGAATATATACTGTTGTAGTGCCCCTGGTATAATCTATATCAATAAAAGGCAAAAAAGGAGATTGACTCATCACGATATCTCTTAAACCAGAAGGCCTACAAACTTGAAACTTGGCAGGTAGCTTCTCCTTAGGTCCCAGGTGCTTGCTAAGAACCAGTTTTACAAATGTCACTGCCCATCCACGGAAATCGCCAAAAATGGATGTATGCATGTTTCAGCATTACTCTGGAATGCCTATTTACACCAAACTTGGTACACATGTGACTTACAACCTGGGAACAAACACTGAGGGGGTAAGACACCCCTAGCACCCCTAGGGGTAGGACAGTGGCACAGAGTATTTCGGGAGACAGCATAACTCTGGAATGCCTGGTGCAATTTACACCAAACTTTGTACACGTATGATTTACAATCTGGGAACAAACATTGTGGGGGTGGGCCAGCAGCACAGACTATATCAGGACATGTATGATATGTCTGCGATGACAGGGCTTCATGTGACCATGTCAGTGACATGATGTTATATAGAGGAAGTAGCAGAGTCCAACAGCAGCACAGAGTATATCAGGAGATGCATAATGTGCTGTGCTATATAAGAAACTGTAAATAAATTGATCATTTCACAGGGGCACTGACATTATCTGAGGAGGGGAATGGAGGCAGTAAGACGCCACTGACTGAGAGTTGTATAGCGGAGAGAACAGGGTCCCTTGGGAGATCAAAAATGGGTCCAGCCACTACACAAAGTGGGACAGGGAAGCAAGATATGCCTATATAGTAGATCTCCAACAAACTTCCATTAACGATCAACTATAATTCTAATTTACCATCCTCATCCCGTGGCGAAGCACGGATATTCAGTTAGTAGAAATATATAGTAATGCACCAATAATAGAAATACACTGCTCAAAAAAATAACGGGAACACTTAAACAACACCATGTAACTCCAAGTCAGTCACACTTCTGTGAAATTAAACTGTCTACTTAGGAAGCAACACTGATTGACAATCAATTTCACATGCTGTTGTGCAAATGGAATAGACAACAGGTGGAAATTATAGGCAATTAGCAAGACCCCCCCAATAAAGGAGTTGTTCTGCAGCTGGTGACCACAGACCACTTCTCAGCTCCTATGCTTTCTGGCTGATGTTTTGGTCACTTTTGAAAGCTGGCGGTGCTTTCACTCTAGTGGTAGCATGAGACGGAGTCTACAACCCACACAAGTGGCTCAGGTAGTGCAGCTCATCCAGGATGGCACATCAATGCGAGGTGTGGCAAGAAGGTTTGCTGTGTCTGTCAGCGTAGTGTCCAGAGAATGGAGGCGCTACCAGGAGACAGGCCAGTACATCAGGAGACGTGGAGGAGGCCGTAGGAGGGCGACAACCCAGCAGCAGGACCGCTACCTCCGCCTTTGTGCAAGGAGGAACAGGAGGAGCACTGCCAGAGCCCTGCAAAATGACCTCCAGCAAGCTACAAATGTGCATGTGTCCACTCAAACGATCAGAAACAGACTCCATGAGGGTGGTATGAGGGCCCGACGTCCACAGGTGGGGGTTGTGCTTACAGCCCAACACCGTGCAGGACGTTTGGCATTTGCCAGAGAACACCAAGATTGGGAAATTTGCCACTGGCGCCCTGTGCTCTTCACAGATGAAAGCAGGTTCTCACTGAGCACATTTGACAGAGTCTGGAGATGCCAAGGAGAACTTTCTGCTGCCTGCAACATCCTCCAGCATGACCGGTTTGGCAGTGGGTCAGTAATGGTGTGGGGTGGCATTTCTTTGGGGGGCCGCACAGCCCTCCATGTGCTCGCCAGAGGTAGCCTGACTGCCATTAGGTACTGAGGAGATCCTCAGACCCCTTGTGAGACCATATGCTGGTGCGGTTGGCCCTGGGTTCCTCCTAATGCAAGACAATGCTAGACCTCATGTGGCTGGAGTGTGTCAGCAGTTCCTGTAAGACGAAGGCATTGATGCTATGGACTGGCTCGCCCGTTCCCCAGACCTGAATCAATTGAGCACATCTGGGACATCATGTCTCGCTCCATCCATCAACGCCACGTTGCACCACAGACTGTCCAGGAGTTGGCGGATGCTTTAGCCCAGGTCTGGGAGGAGAATCCCTCAGGAGTCCATCCGCCACCTCATCAGGAGCATGCCCAGGCATTGTAGGGAGGCCACATACACTACTGAGCCTCATTTTGACTTGTTTTAAGGACATTACATCAAAGTTGAATCGGCCTGTAGTGTGTTTTTCCACTTTAATTTTGAGTGTGACTCCAAATCCAGACCTCCATGGGTTAATAAATTTGATTTCCATTGATAATTTTTGTGTGATTTTGTTGTCAGCACATTCTACTATGTAAAGAACAAAGTATTTTAATAAGAATATTTTATTCATTCAGATCTAGGATGTGTTATTTTGGTGTTCCCCGTTTTTTTTTTTTTTTTGAGCAGTGTATTTTAGTGTCCACATTATATTAAAAAAATATATTACCCCGCACAGAGAAACTAGAGACATGCCCAGCCTGTGAAGATCAAAGACCGCTCAGTGCTGAGTGAAATGAAATGGCTGGACACTGTGGGAAAAGGCACTTAGCCCAGACCCCAGGCTCCTCTTTGTGCCAATCGCACAAAGAGGAGCCTGGAGCCCTAGCAAAAGTGGGAGGTGCCGTCATGCTGCTGAACACCATGGTCTTGTTGCTCGGTAGCGCATTATAATTGCGGTAACGGCAGTCACGGGTCCAAAGTGTGCAGTAGGTGGTACTGCGTACCTGCTGCCAAATTCTTAAGGGTACTCCATACTAGAGTGTACCTGCATACTTGTACCACTGGCTATTAGATATAATGTAAATCTATTGTTGAATTGGGCCCATACATCTATGAATGACTCTTTTTGTTCATATTCCACTCCTGGGAGCAAATGGTCGATTGTCATTTACTCCCATACATTATCTGATTTTCATTCCAACTAGGTAAGGATTGTACACTCTGTTCAGAAATCAAATGTTTGTCTGCTTCTGCATTTCAGCTTGCACCCACCGGGAGTGGTCGAGCTGAAATGCACAAAAAGTGACCCGTTTGGGTGCCCAAATTACACTTTTTGCATCGTGCCCAGCACTTTGGTTGGCTAAACCTGACCTTTATGTGCACGATCTGCGCAAAAAAAAAACCCAATTGAATCGCGCCCTGAAATCTCCTGTCACTTTATACAGGTAATTGAGGGTGCAATACAATTGAATATCGCCCTCTATGTCCAATTGATGTATGGCACATACAGTAAATGTTTGTTGTTTATAAATATCCTGATGGAAACACTTTCTCTACCAGTAGGTGTCCCCCCAAGGTTCTGTCCTTGGGCCTCTCCTTTTTTCTCTACACATCCTCATTAGGTGAGCTCATTAGCTGTTTTGACTTACAATATCATCAATATGCTGACGATACTCAAATCTACCTTTCCTCCCCTAAACTCTACTCCCCTCTCCTCACTCATATCTCTAACTGTCTCAATGCTATCTCTTCCTGGGTGTCCCAGCGCTTTCTTAAACTCAATATGTCGAAGACTGAGCTGATCATCTTCCCTCCCTCCTACATAACCTCACCTCCCACAATTTAATTATCCATTGATGGCACAACTATCTCCTCTAGCCCCCAAATGCGCTGTCTTGGAGTAATCCTTGACTCCTCCCTCTCCTTCAAACCACACATTCAGTACCTCTCACAAACCTGTCGTTTCCATCTCAAAAAGATCTCCAGGATCAGACCCTTTCTCACCCAGGATGCTACGAAGATCCTCATCCACTCACTGGTCATGTCCAGATTGGACTACTGTAATCTCCTCCTATCTTGCCTCCCTGAAAAATGCCTCTCTCCACTCCAATTTATTTATTTTATTATTTATTAACAGTTTCTTATACAGCGCAGCATATTCTGTTGTGCTTTACAATTAGAACATCAGTAATAGAACAAAACTGGGTAAAAATAGACAGACCTAGAGGTAGGAAGGCCCTGCTCGCAAGCTTACAATCTATAGGGAAATAGCATCTATCCTTGTGTATCTATGCCTATCTATTGCATAATGGTCCACCAGATTACTAGGTTCTTAATGGGTTGTATGATGAAACCCTGCAATGTTGGCCAAGTGTCAGGAGGGTGTGAGAGTAAAGAAAGACAAAATATGTGATGCTATGTATACTGTACAGAGATGATGTAATTAGATAGGGAAGCACTGAAGGTTATGTGGGTGGGTCTGGAATTTGGTAGGCTTGTCTGAAGAGGTGAGTTTTCAGGGAACGTTTAAAGGTTTGGAGACTAGAGGAGAGTCTTATTGTGTATGGGAGGGCATTCCACAGAGTGGGTGAAGCCCGGATAAAGTCCTGTAATTTTGAGTGTGAACAAGTAATGTGTGTGGTTGATAGACGTAGATCTTATGCAGAGGTTGGGTAGGGAGATATTTTGAGATGAGTGAAGAGATGTATGTCGGTGCAGTTTGGTTAACAGCCTTGTATGTCAGTAAAAGTATTTTATATTTAATACGGTAGAATACCGGTAACCAATGGAGGGACTGACATAGCGGATCTCCAGACGATGAACATCTAGCAAGGAAGATTAGCCTTGCAGCTGCATTCAAAATGGATTGTAGTGCTGAGAGCCTATGTTTGGGAAGACCGGTCAGGAGACGATTACAATAATCAGTGCGGGAGATAATGAGAGCATGATTTAGAGTTTTTGCTGTGTCTTGTGTAAGATATGGTTGTATTTTGGATATGTTTCTTAGATGTATGATTTTGAGACAGATTGAACTGTCCTTTATTCTCCACATTCAGAGTCAAGAATGACACCTAGGCAGTGAGCTTGTGGGGTAGGGATGATTGCCGAATTCTCAACAGTGATAGAGATATCAGGTTGGAAACTACTATTGGCTGGTGGAAATATAATTAATTAATTAATTCTGTTTTGGAAATATTAAGTTTGAGGTGGCGAGATGTCATCCAAGATGAAATGGCAGAAAGGCATTCAGTGACACGGCCCAATACAGATGGTGACAAATCAGGGGAGGATAGGTAGATTTTGAGTATCATCCGCATACAGATGGTTCTGAAATCCGAAAGTGTTGATTAGTTTGCCAAGAGATGTGGTATAGATAGAGAAAAGCAGCAGACCTAAGACTGAGCCTTGCGGTACTCCAACTGAGAGAGGTAGTGAAGAGGAGGTGGAATCAGAGGAACGAACACTGAAGGAGCGATTAGATAGGTAGGATGAGAACCAAGAAAGGGCTGTGTCCTGAATACTTAGGGATTGTAGTGTTTGTATGAGAAGAGAGTGGTCCACAGTGTCAAAAGCAGCAGAGAGATCAAACAGAATAAGTAGAGAGTAATGTCCTTTAGATTTAGCAGTGACCAAATCATTCACTACCTTTAGTCAGTGCTGTCTCTGTGGAGTGTTGGGCACGAAATCCTGACTGAAGTGGGTCCAGTAGGCTGTGTGAGTTAAAGCGTGTTAGGCGAGTGTAGGCAAGTCTCTCAAGTAGCTTGGAGGGGCATGGGAGCTGAGAGATGTGACGGTAGTTTGAGAGAGAGTTAAGGTCAGAGTTTTGTTTTTTCAGAACGGGAGTAATCACTGCATGCTTGTATTGAGAAGGAAAGATACCAGTAGACAGAGAGAGAGTACAGATTTTCGTTAAGGTTGGGATGAGCACAGCAGACAGAGCTTTACTAATTTGTGAGGGTATAGAGCAGGCATGCCCAAACTGCGGCCCTCCAGCTGTTGTGAAACTACATATCCCAGCATGCCCTGACACAGTTTTGCTGTCAGAGAATGCTAAAGCTGTGTCAGGGCATGCTGGGATGTGTAGTTTCTCAACAGCAGGAGGGCCGCAGTTTGGACATGCCTGGTATAGAGTAAAGGGGAGAGGTATTAGAGTAGGCTGATGAAAAGAGTGCAGATACTTCATCTTCATTTGTAGGATCAAATCCACTCCAATCTATCCTCAATGCTGCTGCCCATCTCATCTTCCTCACCAAACTTACTACATCCATCTCCCCTCTTTCAGGACCTTCGCTGGCTACCGTTCCCATTTATAATCCAATTCTAGCTTCTCACACTTGCCTACAAAGCCCTCTTACATCTCTGACCTTATCTCTCTTTACATTCCTACCTGTCTTCTTTGCTCTGCTAATGCACGCCATCTCTCCTGCCAACTGATTACCTCCTCCCACTCCTACCTACAAGATTTTACACATGCAGCTCCTTATCTCTGGAACTCTCTACCTCTCCCATCTGACTCTCCACCTCTCTACAAAACTTTAAACGGGCTCCCAAGACCCACTTCTTCACCGAAACCAGCCAACTCTCCTCCTAACCCTCTTGTTTATGCTCACTGTCTACCTCTTCTGTGTCACCCCGGTCTGTCAGCCCTTCACCTTTTAGCTTGTAAGCTCACAAGAGCAGGGCCTTCTTTCCTCATGTGCCTTTTCTTTTCTTACTTGCACTATCTTAAACCCCTAATCCCGGGTTTTCCATACCGGTCCTCTATTGTCTTGAACTGTAAGTGCTGTTTTCTTATTTGCTCATTTGATTACTTACTATGTCATGGGCGCTGTTTTTGCACCTATCTCTCAAAAAAAATTCTAATCACAGCCTGTGCATTTGCCTGTTTATTGTACCTGTCCTATTCCAAAATTGCGATAATGGAGTTTGTCCGATAATTCTAGCTGGCAAAGCCAGAATTAAGTATAGGAGAAAATGGGGAAATCTGCCTGTACCCCCCCAAAAAGTCAAACAAATATAGGAAAACATAATAGAAGTCTATTAGTGACCATAATAAAAGTATTTGCTATAATTAAATTGGATCAAATGACTGTTATATGCACTTTATAAAAAAAAAAAAAAAAAAAAAAAGCTAGAAAGCGATTTTTTCCCCCCCAGCAAAATAAATGGTCTCTCTAAATTTGGGGTTCATAAAATTGGGTATAATTTTATATATGGGTCATTTTAGGGGACTTTTTAAAAAAGTTAAAACTGACCGATTACTCTAATCTGCAAGTCTAAAAACACTTGTCCCACTCAAAGCACCCCAATATACTTGTACCCCAATTTCCATCACTTTGCATTTTTTGCCCCCCATAAATGACATGTCATTATTGGCCAATTAAAAACGTCAAAGTGCCTAATTAGACATTCAGGGGGTGTCCCAGGGGTTGTGAACCAAATCCCCACATTTTTAACTTAAAATAGGGATTTTGCACTACTTATCCCTGGCTCAGAGATGGTGAAGAGAAATTTGCGATAAACCCTATGGAACTTATCGGCGATAGATTTTTGCAGTTATCACAAATGCTAGAAAATATTGCAAAAACATTTTATCGCTGCTAATTGGATATCCCCCAAAGGCTGCAAATATATTTGTAACTTGAGATTATTATTATTATTATTACTATTTTTTAATGCCTTGGAAAGGGAAAGACTGACTACCACTTGGACGGTTCTGTGAATGAGGAAAAACCTCTATTAACCCTAACATACAGTACTTGAGAATATATTGCGCTACTCTCTGATCATTTTAATAAGCGTGAAAAATGATGAGCAATAATTGAAGCATCAAATAACAGTAGATGTTTTAAGATAATGTCCCCTAGTGTTTTGGAGTGATTAATACTATTATTTTCTGCAGCTCTCTAGATTCATGTTTGATAGCTTGTATAGAGGAGAAACCATGAAAACGGGTGGTCTTCAGTATGCCGGCTGTCGGGATCCCGGCGCACAGTATACTAGCGTCGGGATCCCGACAGCCGGCATATGACACTTATTCTCCCTCGTGGGGGTCCACGACCCCCCTGGAGGGAGAATAAAATAGCGTGGTGAGCGCAGCAAGCCCGCAAGGGGCTCCTTTGCACTCACCACACTGTCTGTATGCCGACGGTCGGGCTCCCGGCGCCGGTATGCTGGTCGCCGGGAGCCCGACCGCCGGCATACCATACTACACCCATGAAAACAAATATACAGTGACAAATTTACTTTTAATTGTATGTTTTGCAAAATTGTAAAGCTAGGAAAGATATATGCATTTTATTACTACTCTGGGACCTTCATGGCGACTCTTCATTTCTGGCAATGCACCAAAAGTTTGTATCTGTAGATAATTAAATCCCAATTAATGCTGTATTATAAATTAGTGTTTTAAAGTACCCTATGATAAAGATACATAGGTATCCAGGCTGTTTCTCAAGATGAGAACCTGTTTGGCGGAATCTCTGCCCTAGGGAAGGTAATAATAACTGGCATCTCCCCATCCTTCATGGCCCATGTCCCGCTTTTCTGAGAGATGGGTAAGAATTACTGTAATTGGAGAAAGACTGTGTGGGTACAGATGTCTAATTTTCACCTCCCTACAATTACTGTAACCATGGTGACTGAAAGTGTGGTAGGAGCAGTAAACAGAGGAGAGCGAGAAATGTTCTTCTTCTCCTGCCCCTGTAGTTTGCTTTCCAGTCTCTATACTACAGCAATGAGTCACAGATGGGGTGCAGTAGAAGTGCCTCCTCAGGTAGCTGAAAAGGAACAACCCTTTAACTAAGCTATTAAGCTAAACTGCTAAACAGATGGAGTATGATGACAGTAGGAGCCATTGAAAACTATGGCCATACAAAATCCAGGCCCGATTCTTATTAATTGAACAAACACCTTCACTCCTTGACTTTAGAAGGTTTAATACAATTTTCCCAAAGAGTGGAAAAGTTGTCCATAGCATCCAATTGGCTTTCAGATGCTGATTTGTGGCAATAGATGGCTTCTCCACTTGTCCACTTCTACACTCCTTTGAAACCTTGATACAGTCCACCCCCGACCCATTCCCAAAGTGCTCTAGTACTGTAGTTGTGGCTGAATAAATGTAAAATTATCCCATTCACTATGTATGTTGCAAATATATTTCCAACCCACTCTGAAATGAACTTTATGTCCAGGTTGCAGGTGAAATCTACATAATCAGTATTTCTTTTGCCCCTTCTAATTCATATATTTTATATCTGTACTTCACTAAATTTTTAAAATGTGGATTACTGTACATCTGTATGAATTTCTCCTTTACTTTTTTTTTTTTTTGCTTCTGCAGCTTAGAAGATTGCTTCCCAACAGTAAAATGTACCTTGAAAACAATAATGATGTCCCTTGTGTTAAACTGGAAGTGGAGCGCGCTCAGACAAATGCTGCTCTCCATCCCAGCATGAATGGGTGTGTGGGTACTGAAGCTGTGGCCAGTAACTTCAATGAGCTGATACTTCTAGATGGCTTCCACAGATTGGGTGATGCTAAGGGTGACCGGGAGAAGTCCTATCAGAATGGCCAAGATTGTTTTGCCTTTGAACAATTTGGCCTGGGTCCTGTACAGGGAAGGTAAGGCTTTTTTTTTTTCCTTCTCCTAAACCATTTGGAAAGATAAGCTTAAGGTGAGAATATAGATAAACAAGCAAACACCATTTGTGAAAATTAGACTCCCAGAAAACATTCCTCAAATGTTTTCCAGGATAGTGCTTTAAATGTTAAGCAAACAGCAATGGTGCTGGTGTAGTTGTTGTTGCAGTTGTACACTGGAATGCATAGCATAATTATCTGAGAGGTACAACTGCAGGAAGTGTGTATGTTGTAGTATGGAATTTAAAGTGTTTCACTATGTTCTGAGCATTACTGTATTGCTTTCAACTTCTCATTGAGAATGTATTTTGGTTTTAAAGTGAGTGGTAATAGAACATCCACTTAGTGTAGTGGTCACAGCAGTAAGATAGAAATGTTTTGACCTTGGGACCTGTTACTCATATGATTGGGCCATAAACAGCTTTACTTGCTAAGTTACTTGCTAAGTTATATGGTACTAATCAAGAGTAGATTAGTACCATCCAGCAATAGCATGGCGCTCAATATGTTTGCAGGTTAATTTTTTTTTGTCTGAGTTATGGGAGATCAGGTTGAAAGTTGTCAGCCGGTTTGCAGACAAAAAGGTTGGAAAAAGCAATACCGGAAATAAGGATCAGCAATGTGAGTATAAGCAGGGGAATAGCTAGGTGCCATGGTTCCTGGAGCAAGAGTATGTTTTTTAGCCCCCTCCCCTGTTCTGAATTGGGGACCTGGCCAACTTGTGGTGGAATGGTACACCTAAAAAGAAAAAAAATTATACAAATCCCCCCCCCCCAGACTTTAACACGCCAGCAAAACTCAATGAAAAATGCACCAAAACTGACCCCCCGACTTGAAAATCACCCAATGCCTCAATGAAAATAATACCCAAGAACAGCCATCCCAGACCTGATAATCCCACTATGCCTCAATGAAATTTTTTTCCCAGAATTGCCTGGGGGGTGGAGAGAGGAGCTGCAGCAGCCTGAGAGGCAGATTGCGGTGCTGCAACTTCTAATTCAGAGAGAGGTGGTCCTGCAGCATCAATGCAGAGAGAGAGATGCTGCAGCAGCTGGGGTAAAAAAAGGTGCTGCAGCAGCTGGGGCAGATAAATTATACAGCATCTCTCTCTGCCCCGGCTGCTGCAGCACCTCTCTCTAAATTGATGCTGCAGAACCTCTCTCTAAATTGATGCTGCAGCGGGGGTAAAGAGTGGTACTGAAGGACAGAAGTAACCATACTAACAACATAGCTCCCTCTTACATTTTCAGCGCCTGGAGCTCGTGCTCCACCGCAGCCACCCTCGCTACACCCCTGGGTGTCAGCTACTGTATATGGTAAGATGAAATTTCGGTGGGATGGTAGGCACTATAGTTAGTAACCTGTAGTAGGACAAAGTGCACAAATTGTAAGTCTAACGTGGGACAGATGATTTGCATCTGGTCCTCACCCCCCTACACCTCCCCACTTAACTCTATTCCCTCCCGCCTTCTCCACTTCCTTTCTTCTTCTGCCTGTTCTCATCTTG
The DNA here is from genome assembly GCF_028390025.1 of Pseudophryne corroboree. NCBI lineage: Eukaryota > Metazoa > Chordata > Amphibia > Anura > Myobatrachidae > Pseudophryne > Pseudophryne corroboree. The sequence goes on from NC_086445.1 coordinate 388,419,206, forward strand.
CCCATCTACTCACTCTCACTCTCATCAGGCACTGTCCCTTTTGCCTTCAAGCATGCATTTGTCGCCCATATTCTTAGAAAAACCTACCCTTGATCCAACCAATCTCTCCAACTACCGACCCATCTTTCTTCTCCCTTTTGCCTCCAAACTCCTTGAGCGTATTGACTACAACCGCCTCACTGTCTTTCTTTCTTCCCGCTCACTTCTTGACCCTTTACAGTCTGGTTTCCGTCCTCTGCACTCCACTGAAACTGCCCTCATGAAAGTCTTTAATGACCTCCTTACTGCTAAATCCAGGGGCCACTACTCTCTGCTTATTCTCCTTGACCTCTCTGCTGCTTTTGACACTGTAGACCACCCTCTTCTCCTCCAAATCCTTTACTCCCTTGGTTTGTGTGATACTGCTGTCTCCTGGCTGTCCTCCTACCTTTCTGACCGTTCCTTCTCTGTCTCCTCTCATGACTCCACCTACCCCCCCCCCCCCCACTTCCTATACCAGTAGGTGTCCCCCAGGGTTTTGTTATTGGGCCTCTCCTTTTCTCTCTCTACACATCCTTGTTAGGTGAGCTCATTAACTCTTTTGACTTACAATATCTCTACGCTGATGATACTCAAATATACCTTTCCCCCCTGACCTCTCCCCTGCTCTCCTCACTCGTATCTCCAACTGTCTCTCTGCTATCTCCTCCTGGATGTCCCAGCACTTTCTTAAACTTGATATGTCTAAGACTGAGCTGATCATCTTCCCTCCCTCCCTTCCCATAACCTCACCTCCCTCAATTTCATTGTCCATTAATGGCACAACTATCTCCTCTAGCCCCCAAGTGCGCTGTCTTGGAGTAATCCTTGTCTCCTCCCTCTCCGTCAAACCATACATTCAGTACCTCTCACAAACCTGCCATTTTCATCTCAAAAAGATCTCCAGGATCAGACCGTTTCTCATCCGGGACGCTACTAAGACCGTCATCCACTCACTGGTCATCTCCAGGTTGGACTACTGTAATCTCCTCCTATCTGGCCTCCCTGAAAAATTCCTCTCTCCACTCCAAGCTATCCTCAATGCTGCTGCCCATCTCATCTTCCTCACCAACCGTACTACTTCCACATTCCCTCTCATGCAGTACCTTCACTGGCTACCCTTCCCATTCAGAAACCAATTCAAGCTTCTCACACTCACCTACAAAGCCCTCACCCATTCTTCTCCCTCTTACATCACTGATCTTATCTCTCTTTACATTCCCACCCGTCCTCTTCGCTCTGCTAATGCACGCCGTCTCTGCTGCCAACAGATTACCTCCTCCCACTCCTGCCTAAAAGATTTTGCACGTGCTGCTCCCTATCTATGGAATTCTCTACCTCTCCCCATCTGACTCTCCACCTCTCTACAAAACTTCAAACTGGCACTCAATACCCACTTCTTCATCAAATCCAGCCAACTCTCCTCCTTACCCTCTTGTCTATGCTCACTGTCTACCCCTTCTGTGTCACCCCGGTCTGTTAGCCCCTCACCTTTTAGATTGCAAGCTCGCAAGGGCAGGGACTTCTTTCCTCATGTGCCTTTCCTTTTCTTACTTACACTATCTTATACTCCATACTCCCTTTGATGGCAAGTAACCCCGGGTTTTCTATACCTTTCCTATATTGTCTTGAAGTGCTGTTTTCTACTAAACAGATTTAACGCTATATTAACTTGATCACTTATTTGATACTATATATTACAGATAATATTCGGCTTGATTCAGCAATGTGCAAAGTAGCTAAAGTGGATTGTATCTTTATATGCAGTGACTGTCCTAAAATATGCTACTGTAGCAGGAAGTATCTTTGATAAATAGACTCCTCCTGCCAGCTTCTCTGATTTTCTGTTACTGCTGTGTAAACTGCCATGTGTTTGTGCTGCTGCTCTGTTGTTTAGTAATCTTTCTGCAGCCTTTGGCCTAAACTGGATGAAAACAATATATGAAAAATAGTGAGCTGTAAGGTGGTCAAAATTGTCTGGAAATTCATTATTAAGCTTCGTAGTACCGTAGGAACGCAGAAGGCCCAAATTATGTGATTTTTAGCAGTTTTTATTGACTTGAAAAAAATACAGACCTAAAACACGTTAGGATGGTTTTGGTAAAACCAAAACACTAAGTTTATACAGATCCAAAACACAAACATGGGGATTGGTGCACATCTTTAGTAAATAGTAGAGATGTGCGGCTGGCACATTTTGTGTTTTGGTTCTAATTCCACTTTTCGTGTTTTGGTTTTGGCTTGGTTTTGCCAAAACCATCCTTTAGTGTTTTGGTTTCGGATCTGGATGATTTTTGAAAAAAAACCCCATAAAAACAGCTAAAATCACAGAATTTGGGGGTCATTTTGCTCCTACGGTATTATTAACCTCATTAACAATAATTTCCAGTCTATTCTGAACACCTCACACCTCACAATATTGTTTTTAGGCCAAAAGGTTGCACCGAGGTTGCTGGATGACTAAGCTAAGTGACACAAGTGGACAACACAAACACCTGGCCCATCTAGGAGTGGCACTGCAGTGGCAGACAGGAGGGCAGATAAAAAAAGGCCCCAAACAGCACATCATGCAAAGAAGAAAAAGAATTGAAATCAGGTAGTTGTATGACTAAGCCAAGCGACACAAACAATTGGCCCATCTAGGCGTGGCACTGCAGTGGCAGGCAGGAGGGCAGATATAAAAAAAGGCCCCTAACAGCACATGATGCAAAGAAGAAAAAAAGGTGCACCAAGGTTGCTGTATGACTAAGCTAAGCGACACAACCACCTGGCCCATCTAGTAGTGTCATGCAGTGGCTGAATTATCGAGAGTGGGCCGCAATCATTCGGTCCACTGACAACATCTCCAGCACGCTCCAGTCACTTTAAAAAAAATCTGCAATTGGTGGACTTATATGGCAGTACCCCAAGACTAATACAGCAGTACCCCTGGACTTTTTAAAAACTAGGCCCCAAACAGCACCTCATGCAAAGATGTCGAAGAGGTGCGATGAGGTAGCTGTATGACTAAGCCAAGGTACACAAACCATTCCAACTGTAATTATACGTCCAAATCACTGCAATTATTATGCGTCCAAATCACTGGAATTGATTGACAAGATCACTGTAATTAATAATTATACGTCCAAATCACTGTAATTAATTGGCAAGATCACTGTAATTATTAATTATACATCCAAGTCACTGGAAATAATTGGCAAAATCTCTGCATCGCCTGCCTAGTGAAGTTGAATCTAGATGGGATTTGTTACTGGGACACACTACCTCCATCAATTGTCTAAATCCCACTGCACTAATGGCGGATACCGGACGCACGTCTAACACCAACATAAGTGTCAATGCCTCTGTTATTAGGGCTTCCATCGTCATGTCAAACTGAATCACTAGTCATGAACATAGGTCAGGGCCTCAGCCGTTCCTTGCCACTCCGTGTCATAAATAGCATATTGGCAAGTTTACATTTTTCCTCAGACCATTTAAATTTCTTTTTTGGGGTCTTTTTACTGAACTTTGGCTTTTTGGATTTTACATGCCCTCTACTTACACAATGGTCATCGGCCTTGGCAGACACTGTTGTTGACATTTCATCATCTATGTCATGGCTAGTGGCAGCAGCTTCAGCACTAGGAGGAAGTGGTTCTTGATCTTTCCCTATTTTATCCTCCAAATGTTTGTTCTCCATTATTTTTCTGTAGTTATATAACACAATATGCGGCACAAGAGAGCGTACCTCTACAACTCACAGGGCAAACCCTGTAAAAATTATTTGGATTAAATATTAATAACCCCTTTATTTGGAGTAAATAAAATACAGCACATGACAGCACCACTGAACTTATATGGCAGCACCACTGGACTGGATTTATATGGAATTATATGGATTTATATGGAATTATACAGCAGGATAACTGGAATTATACGGCAATATCACAGGAATTATACGCCAGTATCATGGGAATTATACGCCAGTATTCCAAGAATTATACGGCAATGTCACAGGAATTATACGCCAGTATTCCGAGAATTATACGGCAATGTCACAGGAATTATACGGCAATATCATAGGAATTATACGCCAGTACTCCGAGAATTATACGATAACGTCAGAGGAATTATGCGCCAGTATTCCGAGAATTATATGGCAATGTCACAGGAATTATACGGCAATATCATAGGAATTATACGCCAGTATTCCGAGAATTATGCGGTAATGTCAGAGGAATTATGCGCCAGTATTCCGAGAATTATACGGCAATGTCACAGGAATTATATGCCAGTTTTCTGAGAATTATACGGCAATATCACAGGAATTATACAGCAGTAACACTGGATATATGGCAGCAGAGGACACCACCACTGTGACTGGTCACTGGATTGATGCACAAAAGACTTCCTCTGGTCTAATGCAGTACAACACAGCACCACTGAAAGGTACTTATACAGCTACACTGGATATATGGCAGCAGAGGACACCACCACTGTGACTGGTCACTGGACTGATGCTGAACAAGAGAGACACTACCCCTGGTCTGATGCAAGACAACACAGCAAAACTGCAAGGGACTTATACAGCAGCCAGCAGCACTGGGGACATATAGCAGCAGAAGACACAAACACTGTGACTGGCTGGACTGATGCAGCACAATACACTGACTACACTGGACTAGACTGAGCAGCACAACACAGCACAAGACTCGCCACCCCACTTTCCTGCCCCCACACAGACACTAAGGACGGAGACACGTCCTCTCACTACACTCTCGGAGACTGGAGTGAAAATGGCCGCGACGTGCGGCTCCTTATATGGAATCCAAATCCCGCAAGAATCCGACAGCGGGATGATGATATTTTGCCTCGTTCGAGTTTCCGAGTCAGGCGGGAAAACCCGAGCTGGGCTCTGGATCGGGCTCAGAGCATGAGGTTCGGTACGGTTTGGTTCTCTGAGACCCGAACCCGCTCATCTCTAATTATTATTATACGTCCAAATCACTGGAATCAAATGGCAAAATCTCGCTATCGCTTGCCTATTGAAGTGGAATCTAGATGGGATTTGGTACCGGGGACACACTACCTCCATCAATTGTCTAAATCCCACTGCACCAATGACGGATACCGGATTCACGTCTAACACCAACATAAGTGTCAAGGCTTCAGTTATGAGGGCTTCCATCGTCTTGTGAAGCTGAACCACTAGTCATGAACATAGGCCAGGGCCTCAGCCGTTTCTTGCCACTCCGTGTTGTAAATGGCATATTGGCAAGTTTACGTTTCTCCTCGGACTATTCAAATTTATTTTTTGGGGGGTCTTTTTACTGAACTTTGGCTTTTTGAATTTTACATGCCCTCTACTATCACATTGGGCATCGGCCTTGGCAGATGACAATGGCATTTCATCGTCTATGTCATGGCTTGTGGCAGCAGCTTCAGCACTAGGAGGAAGTGGTTCTTGATATTTCCCTATTTTATCCTCCAAATGTTTGTTCTCCATTAAGTTTCTTGAGTTATATAACACAATATGCGGCACAGGAATGGCTGATGGCCAGGACCCTACCACTGGTCTGATGTTGCACAACACAGCAACACTGTGAGAAAGTTGTTGTTGTTGTTGTTGTAGTAGTAATATTGTAGCAGTGGATATATAGCAGCAGTGTATACCACTGTGACTGCCTGGTCACTGGAATGACTGATGGCCAGGGCACTACCACTGGTCTGATGCAGCACAACACAGCAACACTGTGAGGTTGTTGTTTTTGTTATTCTGTAGCAGTGGATATATAGCAGCAGCGTATACCACTGTGACTGCTTGGTCACTGGAATGACTGATGGCCAGGAAACTACCACTGGTCTGATGCAGCACAACACAGCAACACTGTAAGGGACTTATTATACAGCAGCACTGGACATATGGCAGCAGAGGACACCACCACTGTGAATGGTCACTAGACTGACTGATGCACAGGACACTAGCACTAGTCTGATGCAGGACAACACAGATAATTATACAGCAGCACTGGACATATGGCAGCAGATGACACCACCACTGTGAATGGTCACTGGACTGACTGATGCCCAGGACACTACCACTGGTCTGATGCAGGACAACACAGCAACACTGTAAGGGACTTATTATACTGCAGCACTGGACATATGGCAGCAAAGGACACCACCACTGTGACTGATGCAGCACAACACACCACCACTGAACTGATGCAGCACAACACCGCACCACTGGACAGCACTGGACATATGGCAGCAGAGGACACAAGCACTGTGACTGGACAGATTCAGCCCAAGCCACGGACACTGAAAGAGCGGAGACACGTCCTCTCTGTACACTCTCCAATGGGAAAATGGCGGGACGAGCGTCTCCTTATACGGAATCCAAATCCCGTGAGAATCCGACAGTGGGATGATGATGTTTTGCCTCATTCTGGTTTCCGAGTCAGGCAGGAAACCCAAGCCTGGCTCGGAGTCGGAACCGGACTCGAATGGTGAAGTTCGCTTCTCTGAGACCCGAACCCGCTCATCTCTAGACATCTGTGTTCTGCCCTCTGCATCCCGTACCCAACCCCATTAAAATATCCCCACCAGACCTTATATACTAATAAAAAAATAATAATAATATCAGGAACGTGCGTTGGGTAAATGGCTCAGGAGGCACTGGCTAGTGTACCAGAGCAAAATTTACACAAACTATACAGTATGAGCCAAAGGGTTCATGTGGGAATTATGCAAGAGTGCAAAGGTGCAAGGTATAAACTCCTGGAGACTTGGTGGGGTTTGATCAGAGAAGATCGGAAAAGGTAAGCCATAGACTTTTTACGCCAGAGTTTTGACAATAAAAATGATTCAAATAATACAAAGAAGATATTTCCAACATAGGGGTATATTTACTAAGGTCACGATTTTGACCGAGATGCGTTTTTTTCTTCAAAGTGTCATTTCGGTAATTTACTAACCAAAAATCTTGGCAGTGATGAGGGCATTAGTAATATTTTGGAAGTCCTAGGAAAAAATCACGAATCAATACACCATCGGTCAAATACGCCTGCAATTTGGTAGAAATCGGTAATTTACTAAAAAGTGCAAATCACAAACACTGCCGACAATAGCCAAACACTGCCGTGCAGAAATACAAATCGTGAAAAAGTGCTAAAAAAAAACAGGCCTGCTTTTTTATCCCGTGTTTGGATAGGCATGCACGGATCCATGAGATCCGTGCATGTTTATCAGTGGGAAGGGGATGGGAAAGTGTTATTTTTGTGAAAAAAAAATGCGTGGGGTCCCCCCTCCTAAGCAAAACCAGCCTCGGGCTCTTTGAGCCGGTCCTGGTTGAAAAAATATGGGAAAAAAAATGATAGAGGTTCCCCCATATTTAAACAACCAGCACCGGGCTCTGCGCCTGGTCCTGGTTCCAAAAATACGGGGGACAAAAAGCGTAGGGGTCCCCCGTATTTCTGAAACCAGCACCGGGCTCCACTAGCCAGATACATAATGCCACAGCCGGGGGACACTTTTATATAGGTCCCGGCAGCCCTGGCATTACATAACCAACTAGTCACCCCTGGCCGGGGTACCCTGGAGGAGTGGGGACCCCTTCAATCAAGGGGTCCCCCCCCTCCAGCCACCCAAGGACCAGGGGTGAAGCGTGAGGCTGTCCCCCCCCCATCCAAGGGCTGCGGATGGGAGGCTGATAGCCGTTGTGTAAAAAAAATGAATATTGTTTTTAGTAGCAGTACTACAAGTCCCAGCAAGCCTCCCCCGCAAGCTGGTACTTGGAGAACCACAAGTACCAGCATGCGGAGGAAAACCGGGCCCGCTGGTACCTGTAGTACTACTACTAAAAAAATACCCCAATAAAAACATAAGACACACACCTTGAAAGTATAACTTTATTGCATACATCCACACCTCCATATACACATACTTACCTTATGTTCACACGAGGGTCGGTCCTCTTCTCCATGTAGAATCCATGGTGTACCTGTGGAAAAAATTATACTCACAAAATCCAGTGTAGAAGGCTCTTCTTGTAATCCATTTGTAATCCAGGTACTTGTCAAAATAAAAAAACGGACACCCGACCTCGCACTGAAAGGGGCCCCATGTTTTCACATGGGACCCCTTTCCCCGAATGCCAGAAACCCCCTCTGACTTATGTTATGAGGGTTCCATCAGCCAATCAGGGAACGCCACGTTGTGGCATCCTCCTGATCGGCTGTGTGCTCCTGTACTGTATGACAGGCGGCACACGGCAGTGTTACAATGTAGCGCCTATGCGCTCCATTGTAACCAATGGTGGGAACTTTGTGGTCAGCGGTGAGGTTACTTTCGGTACCCCATGGATTCTACATGGAGAAGAGGACCGACCCTCGTGTGAACATAAGGTAAGTATGTGTATATGGAGGTGTGGATGTATGTATTAAAGTTTTACTTTCAAGGTGTGTGTCTTATGTTTTTATTGGGGTATTTTTTTTAGTAGTAGTACTACAGGTACCAGCAGGCCCGGTTTTCCTCCGCATGCTGGTACTTGGGGTTCTCCAAGTACCAGCTTGCGGAGGAGGCTTGCTGGGACTTGTAGTACTGCTACTAAAAACAATATTCATTTTTTTACACAACGGCTATCAGCCTCCCATCCGCAGCCTTTGGATGGGGGGGACAGCCTCGGGCTTCACCCCTGGTCCTTGGGTGGCTGGAGGGGGGGGACCCCTTGATTCCTCCAGGGTACCCCGGCCAGGGGTGACTAGTTGGTAATGTAATGCCAGGGCCGCCGGGACCTATATAAAAGTGTCCCCCGGCTGTGGCATTATGTATCTGGCTAGTGGAGCCCGGTGCTGGTTTCAGAAATACGGGGGACCCCTACGCTTTTTGTCCCCCGTATTTTTGGAACCAGGACCAGGCGCAGAGCCCGGTGCTGGTTGTTTAAATATGGGGGAACCTCTATCATTTTTTCCCCCATATTTTTGCAACCAGGATCGGCTCAAAGAGCCCGAGGCTGGTTTGGCTTAGGAGGGGGGACCCCACGCAATTTTTTTTTTATTTTAACACTGTTTTTTTTTTTTAACAAGGTGCACAATGAAGCCCAGCACGGATCTATCAGATCCGGCCGAGATCCATTGTATTACAGTCGGCAGTGTTTTACAAGTCACTCACGTAAAACACTGCCTAAAAAAACGAATGACATCGACATCGGTAAAACCGAAAATGCAGAATACGGCAGCTTAGCAAATTAGTCGTACTAAATTCAAAAAGTTGCATATTTACACTTTCGATGTCATTCGTGATTGAACTTTGACCTCAATCGGGAAAATACGATTTTTAGTAAATATACCCCATACTGTATATTCTTTTTTTACCTACTTTATACCATCAAAACTCCGGCACAAACATTAGTATGACAGAAAAGGCTTTGCCTCACCTGCCCCACACCACCACATGTCAATGGGAATAAATGCTCTGAAAACTTGCAGTACATCTTGTTGCCGTCTTTATGTGGAGTGCCACCTTTGGAATTATCAATCTAATCTAATCTAATCTAATCTAATCTAATCTAATCCTGTGACATGGCAGTTAGGAGCCGATTGGCTAGTACTTTATCTCCAGCAACTTTATCTCCATCCAAGGCTTAGTAAATAGACCCCTATTTTCTTTGTCGGTTAAGGGAAGCACATATTGCCTCCATGATGTGCTAACATCTATTTCTAAAGCAGATTTCCACAACCTATTGCACATCTCCCTGCGTTTTTCATGTGTGATAAATTGTGTTTTTGTTTTATTATGTAAGTAGACAAATTTGGAATTTATCTTGTTTAGAAATGCACATTGTAAGAACACGGATAAGTGTGTATTCATGTGCACATGCTTAAAGTATTCCTGAAGATTTCTCCTTTCAAATTTTTATTTTTATTTTGCTAAAAGTAAAATTACATTAAAAGAGTCCATACACTATGTGAAGAGGTCAGTCACAATCAGGGAATATCTTTACTTGGAACAAGAAGTAGAGATTAAATGCATTTTTCTACAGAGGTGAAACATGAATTATTCATCTTGAATCATTTTGAGCTGCTGCCAAGAATGAGCAGTCTTCTAAGCCTTTGAGAGTGATTTGTACATCAGTTATAATACGCTGAAGGATCATTGTCACTGCAGCAAGCAATGCTGCTTTGTGAGATGCTAGCGGCAGCAGCACCTGTGTTAATGTTTTCCAATGTATTCTGCCCCAATGCCAAGGAAAATGAGCAGGGAAACTGCTGTGCTAGTGCTTTAAACATTAACCTCAACATCGTTTTACCTGGATGTCCTGTAGGTTATGTGTAATTTATGGAAGCTGCAAGCTGATTTTGTGTTTTTAAAGTTATCTGTTATCTTATTATATCTTGATATATGTGCATAATTGGAGCAATTGAAGGACGTCAATATTTTTGTTAAATTGACTGTAAAATAGAAGGATCAGCAAATATTTTGGATAATCTGCAGAATTGATGCTTGAAAAAAAATCTAACTTTAAAGGTATTTCCGCGAATGAAATGTATACAGTATCTATCATTCACTGCAATTGCCATAGGAGGGTGCCCTTGCCTCCTGGGCCAGCATTCTTGATGCCAGCACACATGAAGCTACAACAAGTGCCAGGGGAGCACTGGGAGCAGAAAGATGGGGAATGTCTTTTGTGCATAAATTAGATTCTCATTCTAAAATGTTCAGATTTTGCTAAAGAACAAGTTTAAAAAATCTCTATTGCCAAAAATGGAAGAACAGGTTGGCTAGATATGGATTCTACTGAAACCTGGGGAAAAGTCTAGGTTCAAATCATCTTGTAAGGTTTGGGATACCTTTACAAAACAGTGCACCATAAGGAACCAATCACCAAACAATCCTTATGTTAGTTTTATCTTTGACTTCCACTGCTGTCCTTATATCTACATGTGTGCGCACACCTAATATGCATGGCATGAGAGCGCATGCTCCTGAGATTTAAAAAAATAAAAATAAAATAAACTCCTCAAGGACAGTTTGCATATCTCCCAATACCCGAAGGTCTGCTGGGTCCTCAGATACTGTACAGTGAGTGGCGGAAGTGTGACTAGTGGACCCAAGGGCATGAGGTGATGGAAGCCAGCCTAGCATGCTGGAGAGAGACTGCGTGCTGGCACAGATCTTGGGACACAGCATTTTCATTTAGACCAATGGCAACATTCTGGACCCATAAATAATCTGACTGAAGAGTTATGCAAGTACCTGCCTGCTTTTCTATATAGTTTGCAAATGCAGTAATAATGTATGATGATAAAAAGATGAGACTGGATTTAGTTTTCATATTTTTGACTATAATTTCTAGTGTACGTGTTAGAAATTCATGGAATTTAATGAATCCATCATACGTAAAGCAACTGCTTGTTGGTCTGTGCTGCCCTTAAGGCGGAAGAAGAAACAATGGAGTATTTTCCTTGATGTCTGCATGGCAGCATCCTTGCCCTTCCCTGAAATTGTATTTCCAATATATAGTATTGGAGTTATTCTACAGCTTGTGGTAGATCCTACCTCTGACTGTTATTACCCAGTTTTGTTTTATCATTGTTGTTTCCAATTGTAAAGCACAACAGAATATGCTGTGCTATATAAGAAACTGAATAAAATAAACATTTTTTTATCAAAATGAAGTAACACATTTATTTTATATAATTTTTTTTTTTTACTATGAAGGAGCCCAGGAAACCTGATTATCGGGTAATAGTTCTTAATTTTTCATAACTAGCTGAACAGGTTAATTTAATATACTCAGGTACTGTACTTGGACCCTATGATGGTTATGTTGGATGCATTTTAAATCATGATGCAGATCTCAAACTCCCAGCAGAAATGGTTGCATTCCCCTCTCCCTGCTCCTCAGGTTATCGCTTTAATAATTGTAAATTTCCTACTGTATAATCAATACAGTTTCAGTGGATGCATTCAATATTTCGTCCACAGTAATAACTTATCTTAAGTATTAACCACTCAGACTTTTAAATATTGATGTGTTTAAAGGACACTGAAGTGTCCTGGGAACTGTAGACACATGGAAACACGAAAAGAAGGCTAGACCATTTAGGAAACATCTGACTCTTCTTGCATGTCCGAATGCAAATCCAAATCAAATGCAAATGTCCACTTCTGTTACATATAGTAAAGAAGAAGTCCTTAGATGGAACTTTGCTTGTTCGTTAAATTGTATGTGCACATGTAGTAGTGGATGAATTGAAATAAATGGTCCTTTTCCAGAGATTTTTTTGAACACTATTGACTTCACCTATGCAAATTGACAAATGGCTGAAACTATGCATGTCATGGATTAAAAAGTTGGGGAAAAGATTTTTTTAAAAACTTTTATTACTTTTGGACCCTTCGTTTGATTACTGAACAGAAATATAAGCTGCTATTAATGCAGGGTTGGGGAGCCTTCGGTCCTCCAGCTGTTGAACTACACATTCCAGCATGCCGTGCAACAGTTTTAGCATGGCCAAATAGCATAACTGTAGCAAGGCATGCTGGTATGTGTAGTTCAATAACAGCTGGAGGACCGAAGGTTCCCCATCCCTGTATTAATGTATTGTTTGTAACAATTAGGGATGGTTGCTGACCCTTTTCTCGGGTTTTTGGTCTGTATCTCTTTCGTGTTATGGATCTGGATTGGTTTTGCCGAAACCACCCTTGCGTGTTTTAGTTTTGGATCTGGTGGGTTTATTTTTTTTAATCATAAAAACGGCTTAAATCATACAATTTGGTTCTGTTTATGTTCCTACATTATTATTTAATCTCAATATTCATTTCCAGTCAATTTTGCCACATCACAATATTGTTTTCGCCCAGTGTCAGATCTTGAAGGTTTTGAATTCCATATAAGGGAGCCGCTTCCGGGACTCTGCGCGATTGCACTCCCTTTGCCACAATCTCTGCAATAAAGTGAAAATATGTTGAATTAATACAACACTTTGTTGTGTATATTGGTAAAAAAAAACAACAAACATTTACATGGTACTATATACCTTGTGTAAAACTGGATGAAGCGGAACCTTCTCCGGGTTGTACATAACGTTCAGGAACTGATCCTACATTGAGGCTGAAAATCTTTACAGATTGCAGTATCTAAAAATATATATTGTACAATATATATTTTTTCATTGTTTTGTACTGTGGTCAAAATTGCCTAAAAAAAGTTAATTTTATTGAGGTTAATAATAATCTAGGAACAAAAAATGCCAAATTGTGATTTTAGCTGTCTTTGTAAATTTTGAGAAAAAAATGATGAAACAAAAATCAGCAAAAATTGTCTGACACAGATCTTTATCAATAACTAGATCAGGGGCCCAAGGGAGGTAGAATATATATGTAGTGGAAGGAAGGATTGATTAGTAATTTAATTTGTTTGATTTTAAAAATTAAAATAAATCATTGCGTAACTGTCTTTAATGCATAGAAGAAAGATTTTGGTGGATTGTTGCGCACTTAAGGGGAGGAATATGCTGCAAACCAATGGAAATACCACAAAGACACTAACACCAATGTCAAAATTAATGGCACAATGCATAGAAGACAATTAATTTAATGCATAGAAGACAATTTTTATTGGTTATATTATTGCACTCATAATCTGACTTTTTTCACTTTTGATTTCTACATGCCCTGAATTAAGCAGATCATATCTCTCAATTGTTTCCATATCTATCCAGTATCAACAAACAAAGTGGGGTACAGCACACACTACAATTAGTACAAAAAATGTACCACCTACAGTGTCCCAACACGTGTATGATTCAGTGATAACCAAACTCTACGGTTTAATTAAACCAACAGTGTCACGCAATATGTGTATGAGTAGGAAATAATAAAAAAAAATTCTATCTATCTATCTATCTATCTATCTATCTATCTATCTATCTATCTATCTATCTATCTATCTATCTATCTATCTATCTATCTATCATCCCATATCAATCCTGCAACTCCATGGTCAACAGTAAAGATAGAACCAGCACACTGTTCAAAGTCTTTAAAGAGCTTTTTTACTCCATATGCAGAAACATGTATAAACACAAAAAGCAAGGCTCAGCTTATACTCTTCATTGAAATGCACGGTAAACACACATGACCTCCCAAACGGCCATATTCGGTGCTAATCCGTCCTCAGGGGAACAGCCAGTTAAAGTGAAAGACTAATGGGCATACACACACACTGCACTCATGCCAGACGTGGAGAAATCATTGAATTGCTTTGACGTGCTTCAACAAAACAATTGAATTCCCTCCCTATACAATTAGAGATTTTTCCGAGCAAATTGAGACTATAGCAAAATGTAAAAAATAAAAACAATTAATTAGAAGTTGTTCAAATCCTTGTGCACCATAAGCTTTATATATGAAGCATAATATTCTAGTATCTTTATTGCTGATGCTTATTTTCTGACTGAAGTAGAGAAATCTGTCTGCAGACATCACAAACTTGCTAATGTTTGCTATTCTGAAGCTGCCTTAAGGAAGCTTTGGTTACCAGAAAAATAGACCCCGAGATCCTAAAGATGACAGAGATTGATTTAGACAAAGATGTGTGCAGACTTGGGGCTACAACATCTCATTTCTGCTGCAATCCATACTAATGGCCTTATTTCAAAAAACAAAGCTAAATCATTCTATTTTTAAACTGTCCTAGAACAGTTCATTGCATGCGAATATTATTAAATAATGCTTCAAGTATTAAAGTGGTTTGGCATTTAGTGGTCATTAGCTCAAACATTTACTGTGGACATATACACAGTATATTAATTAGTAGTAAATTTTGGTCATTTTGTCCACTTCTTTTGAACAAAACTTTTCATAATGGAACAAACACTGCTGTACTGGTCCTTCTCTCTCTCTCTTTTTTTTTTTTTTTTTTTTCTTTGCCTACAATACTTTATTTGCTTTCTCCTCTTGCCATTTTGCATTTTTTTTGTGTGCAAGATAATGGTCATGTTTGTGTTCTCAGATGCATGAGACTGATCTGGAGGAGTGCCTGGGAAAAGGCACATTAGATACATGTACATGAGTTGGTGATTACTAGAGATGAGCGGGTTCGGTTCCCTGAGAACCGAACCCAACCAAACTTCACTACCTGAGCCCGTATTCGAGTCAGGCTCCGGTTTTCCCACCTGACTCGGAAACCAGAACGAGGCAAAATTTCATCATCCCGCTGTCTGATTCTCGCAGGGTTTGGATTCTATATAAGGAGCCGCGCGTCGCCGCCATCTTCACTTCGGCATTGGAGAGTGTAGCGAGTGGACATGTCTCTGTCCTCAGTGTCCTTCAGTGTCCTGCATCAGTACAGTGGTGGTGTCTTGTGCTGCATCAGTCCAGTCACAGTGGTGGTGTCCTCTGCTGCCTTATGTCTAGTCCATTGCAGTGGTGCTGTGTTGTCCTACATCAGTCCAGTGGTGGTGTGCTGCCATATAGGTCCAGCGGTGCTGTCTTGTGCTGTATATTATTTACTCCAAATAAAGGGGTTATTAATATTTAATCCAAATAATTTTTACAGGGTTTGCCCTGTGAGGTGTAGGGGTACGCTCTCCTTTGCTGCATTTTGTTATATAACTCCAGAATAAAAATAATAAATTGGAGGATAAAATAGGGTAAGATCAAGAACCACTTACGCCTACTGCTGCTGCTTTTGTTGCTGCTGGGAGTCTATCGTCATCCCAGAGGGGAAGTCGGAAGACCACTTGTACTACTTCAACTAAGCAAATGATTGTCCAACAGTTCTTTGCGAGGAAGATTAAATATGACAGCAGTCATCCTGTTGCAAAGCGGATAACTGAGACCTTGACAGCTATGTTGGTGTTATACGTGCGTTCAGTATTCGCCATTAGTCCAGTGGGACTGCAGTGCCAACCCTAGATGGGCCAGGTGTTTGTGCCGCACACTTGTGTCGCTTAGCTTAGTCATACAGCTAACGCATTGCACCTCTTTTACTTCTTTGCATGATGTGCTGTTTGGGGCCTAGTTTTTGAATAGTGCCATCATGTCTGACACTACAGTGCCACTTCTAGATAGCCTAGGTGTTTGTGCCGCAAACTTGTGTCACTTGGCTTAGTCATACAGCCACCTCTGTGCAACCTTTTGGCCTAAAAACAGTATTGTGAGGTGTTCAGAATAGACTGTAAAGGAGTGGAAATGAATGTTATTGAGATTAATAATACTGTAGGATCAAAATTACCCCCAAATTCTATGATTTTTAGCGATTTTGATGTGTTTTTTTTTTTCAATCATCCAGATCCAAAACACAAGGGTGGTTTTGGCAAAATCAATCCAGATCCAAAACACGAGCATGGAACCAGAACCAAATCACAAAACATGAAAAGTGCCCGCCGTACATCTCTAGTGATTACTGATATGAGTTAAAGTAATTAATGATTTTCGCTCTCTCCCCATTCCTGTCATCCATTATAACATTTAGAGATGTGCACAGACCCTTGTGCTTTGGTTCTGTTTTTCATTTTTGCCAAAATTACCCTAAAGTTTTCTTGGGACCTGATTCATCTTGGATTGCTACGGAGACAGAAATTGAGATTTTCTCCATGCTGCTTATAATAAAAATTATATGTAAAGAGCCACCTAGAAAGGTAAAAGATTGCATTTGCATTATTGCAATGCATTGCAGAAATGTAGCACCATCGACCGTTGCGGATGACCCAGGGCCACTCAGAATAATAGGAATGCAGTCGCAACGGGCACCATGTCTTAAGATGCAGGAATAGCGGCTGATGCCAGATGCACTCCATGAAAATGGGTATGACACGCCTGCTTTTCCCAAACCACTCCCTGCAAAAGCCATGTGTACACCCACGAACACACGCCGTCTTTCAGTCAACTTGCGATCACATCCCGGCAAGATGCGATTGCATAAGAATCACAAATCACGAGTTGCACACGCATAATGTGTTTGCAGCGTAGTCGGACAATAATTGATGACTGATTTTCAATTTGGCAATTTTGCAACTGATGCTGAATAATGCTCTTGGTTTGGATTTGGTTTTGCATTTCTTGAATGTTGATGAAACAGCTAAAACCATATACAGAAATTTGGATCTATTTTTTTTCCCTACAGTATTATTAACCTTCATAACCTTTAATTTCCAGTATTTACAGAGAATTTTGACCACCTCAAAGCTCACAATATTGTTCACCAATATTGTGCAAAGGATGTCTGGCTTAGCTAAGCAACAGAGCATCAGCACAAACACACACCAGTAGCTTTAAAATAATATATACAGTATATATATATAAAACATTGCAGCACATCAGTGGCAGACATCATGGCAGTTTAGAGTCTAAGGGATAATACCATTTTTTTATCTGTCTCCTAAATCTAGTCTACAAGCAGAGCGATTTTCTGCTTATCCGTGATCTACAAGCTTGCTAGCTTTTTTTATTGACTTGTAAAAAATCTCTCTTGTACATATTACTGAATAGTGCTAAATATGTTCCAAAAGTGTGTTAAGGTTTGCAAATTAATAATGTATTAGCGCAATAACTAATAAAAATGTTTGTCTATGCAAAAAAGACAGTCAACAATGCCCCCCAAAAATCAGTATTACACAATTACTATGCTTTTTAATTAATTTGTTTTGTACTGCCAGTCAAACACACACAAGATAGCATGAGAATAATAAAGCATGAGCTGGTGATGTATTGACTTGCAAGAGACTGAAACAGTCACCAATGCCCCCACAAAAAATACAGCACATAATGAGAAGTGGTTCATGATGGAATTGTTCTTGGGCCCTTCCACCCACCCTTATGTTGCATATTAAAAAGGACATCCACAGCTTAACAAACTAAGCACTTCAGCGACAGGGACTTATGTGGCTGAAGTGTTTGTTTGTTTGTTTTGTTTGGGCCCCCAAGCTACCAATGGTCTTAAGGTGGCTAACAGTGTAATGCTTCATGTCATTTTGAACATGTCAGACTCCTCATTATCCCCATCCTCACTGTTATTAAGTCATCATTACACAATATTAGCTAATCCCCACTGGAATCTGCCGTTACGGAAGAAGTTTCTGTATGTTCTTCTTCGTAGAATTTATAATTCATTTTAATGAACATCAGTTTTTCCCCATTGTTTGAAAGTAGCCTCCTATGCCAATCGCTTACAAGGTTCCCAAACTGCTGGTAGCTGATAATGGACTGCTCACCGTTTTACAGGATTTTTCAGATTTTGAGCAATAATTTGCATGAACTCGCTGCAAATTATTTAACAGGGATGAGGTGTCCAGATGGTTAACATCCCTACCTCTACTAACTTCAGCCTCACCAATGGTACAGTTACCTTGACAAATATTGTCAGGATCTGCATAAAAATAAGAATTATTTTGTATCAGGCAGGCACCCACTGAGTAACACACCCTAGCTAATATAAAATATATGCTGCGTCACTTGTTTTAATTTTAAAAAGAGCAGGAACATCCATTTTTTCCTAAATAAATAAATAAATAAATATATGTATTATATTACTAAAAAAGCCCTCACTTACTGACTCAGCACTAATTCTCTTACTTCCCAATATGTTAGGAAGGTGAAAAATAACATAGGTATTCTTCAGGTGGGAAATAGGAAAACTACATAATTAGAATTTTAATAAACCTCCCCTAAGGGGATGAAAAGGGTGTTAACATAATTACATCATTACCGATGCGCAGCTTGGGTTGCGTGAACGATAATGCCCAAATGGACAATCTGATAAAAAATTTGGAGTGCACCTCCAGTGTGTAGAATTTAATAAACTCCAAAAATGGTCTTGTCACTTTTTACTGTATCTGCTATGGGTGAAGAACCATGGATTAATATTTACTTATATTAACGCGTTTCAAATTTACATCTCTCTAGATTTACCAAATTATTAACACTCATTTATACAGTATGCACAACCGTTAAAATCAGAAACTCCCGTGTGAAGAACAGCTATATAGTGTATATAAGCTGCGTCACTCATATAAATAAGGGAGACAAAGCAAAGTTGTTGTTTGTGTTTTTTTTTTTGTTTTTTTTGACAAATCAAATCAACACTGACTCTACCCATGCTCAAATTTTAAGTGATAAGCAATACTGCTTGCAGACACTGCCAGCGAATAACCTTTCCCTGGTCACAGGCACTGTATATCTATATATCAGGTGTGATACCCTATAGTGACAGTCGGGTTGTTGGCGGTCATAAGACCGACCGTGGCAGCCCAACTTTTGGAAGGCCAACAAGGGGACGGATTAAGAAATTTACCCCTCCCCTGCCCCGTACAGTAACCTGCCTCTAATCGATTTTTCCTGTCTATCGTCCCAAACCAAAAATATCTGCCACAATCTCCCGATATTGAGCAGCGTGAGTGCGTTCTCAATAGTCTGCACATATTTCCTTTTTCCCTCTCACTACATCATCCTCCTTATGTGCGAACATATGCAAATGCAGTGTGTTGTGGCTGAAAATTGGTAACTTTAAAAAAAACATCTTTTAGTGTGTAGCTCAGATATTGGTGACTACAATTTCCCGAAAAATCGCCCAATTGTCAGGCTGACCCCAAAAATTCTGACAGTGTGTACCTAGCTTTAGAGTTTAACCCTCTACAGCAGTGGTTTCTCTGTCTTCGAGTACCCCCAACAGTTCATGTTTGCCAAAACCAGAACCCTAGAACAAATTGGAACCAAAACCAGGCCCAAATTACATGATTTTAGCATTTGTTTTTCCTTTCAAAAATCCAGCTTAATGTAACAGTGGTTTTACCAAACCAAAACCATAACCAAACTTGAAACTTAATCCAGATCCAAAACTAAAACATGGGGGTAAGTGCACACCTCTAGTTCAGAGTACAGAAGAGCATGGTCCATAGGGACTGATCAGTTTTCCCTGTTGCAATTGATCTCTGCACTGGTACAGAAAAGCATATTTGTGCTCAGGAAACAACCCCCTTTTGTTCTCAGCGCATGCACCATAGAGTGCTGTTCGCACTGTATTCTGGTTAGAGATGTGCACTTGAAATTTTTCGGGTTTTGTGTTTTGGTTTTGGGTTCGGTTCCGCGGCCGTGTTTTGGGTTCGACCGCGTTTTGGCAAAACCTCACCGAATTTTTTTTGTCGGATTCGGGTGTGTTTTGGATTCGGGTGTTTTTTTCAAAAAACACTAAAAAACAGCTTAAATCATAGAATTTGGGGGTCATTTTGATCCCAAAGTATTATTAACCTCAAAAACCATAATTTCCACTCATTTTCAGTCTATTCTGAATACCTCACACCTCACAATATTATTTTTAGTCCTAAAATTTGCACCGAGGTCGCTGGATGACTAAGCTAAGCGACCCTAGTGGCCGACACAAACACCTGGCCCATCTAGGAGTGGCACTGCAGTGTCACGCAGGATGGCCCTTCCAAAAAACACTCCCCAAACAGCACATGACGCAAAGAAGAAAAAAAGAGGCGCAATGAGGTAGCTGTGTGAGTAAGATAAGCGACCCTAGTGGTCGACACAAACACCTGGCCCATCTAGGAGTGGCACTGCAGTGGCACGCAGGATGGCCCTTCCAAAAAACACTCCCCAAACAGCACATGACGCAAAGAAAAAAAGAGGCGCAATGAGGTAGCTGTGTGAGTAAGATAAGCGACCTTAGTGGCCGACACAAACACCTGGCCCATCTAGGAGTGGCACAGCAGTGTCACGCAGGATGGCCCTTCCAAAAAACACTCCCCAAACAGCACATGACGCAAAGAAGAAAAAAAGAGGCGCAATGAGGTAGCTGTGTGAGTAAGATAAGCGACCCTAGTGGCCGACACAAACACCTGGCCCATCTAGGAGTGGCACTGCAGTGGCACGCAGGATGGCCCTTCCAAAAAACACTCCCCAAACCGCACATGACGCAAATAAAAATGAAAGAAAAAAGAGGTGCAAGATGGAATTGTCCTTGGGCCCTCCCACCCACCCTTATGTTGTATAAACAGGACATGCACACTTTAACCAACCCATCATTTCAGTGACAGGGTCTGCCACACGACTGTGACTGAAATGACGGGTTGGTTTGGACCCCCACCGAAAAAGAAGCAATTAATCTCTCCTTGCACAAACTGGCTCTACAGAGGCAAGATGTCCACCTCATCATCATCCTCCGATATATCACCGTGTACATCCCGCTCCTCACAGATTATCAATTCGTCCCCACTGGAATCCACCATCTCAGCTCCCTGTGTACTACTTTATGGAGGCAATTGCTGCTGGTCAATGTCTCCACGGAGGAATTGATTATAATTCATTTTAATGAACATCATCTTCTCCACATTTTCTGGAAGTAACCTCGTACGCCGATTGCTGACAAGGTGAGCGGCGGCACTAAACACTCTTTCGGAGTACACACTTGTGGGAGGGCAACTTAGGTAAAATAAAGCCAGTTTGTGCAAGGGCCTCCAAATTGCCTCTTTTTCCTGCCAGTATAAGTACGGACTGTCTGACGT
Source organism: Pseudophryne corroboree (assembly GCF_028390025.1). Lineage (NCBI taxonomy): Eukaryota > Metazoa > Chordata > Amphibia > Anura > Myobatrachidae > Pseudophryne > Pseudophryne corroboree. Next base: position 388,440,718 of record NC_086445.1, read on the forward strand.
GCCTACTTGGATGCGGTCACTCATATAATCCTCCACCATTCTTTCAATGGGGAGAGAATCATATGCAGTGACAGTAGACGACATGTCCGTAATCGTTGTCAGGTCCTTCAGTCCGGACCAGATGTCAGCATCAGCAGTCGCTCCAGACTGCCCTGCATCACCGCCAGCGGGTGGGCTCGGAATTCTGAGCCTTTTCCTCGCACCCCCTGTTGCGGGAGAATGTGAAGGAGGAGATGTTGACAGGTCGCGTTCCGCTTGACTTGACAATTTTGTCACCAGCAGGTCTTTGAACCCCAGCAGACTTGAGTCTGCCGGAAAGAGAGATCCAAGGTAGGTTTTAAATCTAGGATCGAGCACGGTGGCCAAAATGTAGTGCTCTGATTTCAACAGATTGACCACCCGTGAATCCTTGTTAAGCGAATTAAGGGCTCCATCCACAAGTCCCACATGCCTAGCGGAATCGCTCCCTTTTAGCTCCTCCTTCAATGCCTCCAGCTTCTTCTGCAAAAGCCTGATGAGGGGAATGACCTGACTCAGGCTGGCAGTGTCTGAACTGACTTCACGTGTGGCAAGTTCAAAAGGTTGCAGAACCTTGCACAACGTTGAAATCATTCTCCACTGCGCTTGAGACAGGTACATTCCACCTCCTATATCGTGCTCAATTGTATAGGCTTGAATGGCCTTTTGCTGCTCCTCCAACCTCTGAAGCATATATAGGGTTGAATTCCACCTCGTTACCACTTCTTGCTTCAGATGATGGCAGGGCAGCTTCAGGCGTATTTGGTGGTGCTCCAGTCTTCTGTACGTGGTGCCTGTCCTCCGAAAGTGTCCCGCAATTCTTCTGGCCACCGACAGCATCTCTTGCACGCCCCTCTCATTTTTTTAAAAATTCTGCACCACCAAATTCAAGGTATGTGCAAAACATGGGACGTGCTGGAATTTGCCCATATTTAATGCACACACAATATTGCTGGCGTTGTCCGATGCCACAAATCCACAGGAGAGTCCAATTGGGGTAAGCCATTCCGCGATGATCTTCCTCAGTTGCCGTAAGAGGTTTTCAGCTGTGTGCGTATTCTGGAAACCGGTGATACAAAGCGTAGCCTGCCTAGGAAAGAGTTGGCGTTTGCGAGATGCTGCTACTAGTGCCGCCGCTGCTGTTCTTGCGGCGGGCGTCCATACATCTACCCAGTGGGCTGTCACAGTCATATAGTCCTGACCCTGCCCTACTCCACTTGTCCACATGTCCGTGGTTAAGTGGACATTGGGTACAACTGCATTTTTTAGGACACTGGCGAGTCTTTTTCTGACGTCCGTGTACATTCTCAGTATCGCCTGCCTAGAGATGTGGAACCTAGATGGTATTTGGTAACGGGGGCACACTACCTCAACAAATTGTCTAGTTCCCTGTGAACTAACGGCGGATACCGGACGCACGTCTAACACCAACATAGTTGTCAAGGCCTCAGTTATCCGCTTTGCAACAGGATGACTGCTGTGATATTTCATCTTCCTCGCAAAGGACTGTTGGACAGTCAATTGCTTGGTGGAAGTAGTAAAAGTGGGCTTACGACTTCCCCTCTGGGATGACCATCGACTCCCAGCAGCAACAACAGCAGCGCCAGCAGCAGTAGGCGTTACATGCAAGGATGCATCGGAGGAATCCCAGGCAGGAGAGGACTCGTCAGAATTGCCAGTGACATGGCCTGCAGGACTATTGGCATTCCTGGGGAAGGAGGAAATTGACACTGAGGGAGTTGGTGGGGTGGTTTGCGTGAGCTTGGTTACAAGAGGAAGGGATTTACTGGTCAGTGGACTGCTTCCGCTGTCGCCCAAAGTTTTTGAACTTGTCACTGACTTATTATGAATGCGCTGCAGGTGACGTATAAGGGAGGATGTTCCGAGGTGGTTAACGTCCTTACCCCTACTTATTACAGCTTGACAAAGGCAACACACGGCTTGACAAATGTTGTCCGCATTTCTGGCAAAATACTTCCACACCGAAGAGCTGATTTTTTTGGTATTTTCACCAGGCATGTCAACGGCCCTATTCCTCCCACGGACAACAGGTGTCTCCCCGGGTGCCTGACTTAAACAAACCACCTCACCATCAGAATCCTCCTGGTCAATTTCCTCCCCAGCGCCAGCAACACCCATATCCTCCTCATCCTGGTGTACTTCAACACTGACATCTTCAATCTGACTATCAGGAACTGGACTGCGGGTGCTCCTTCCAGCACTTGCAGGGGGCGTGCAAATGGTGGAAGGCGCATGCTCTTCACGTCCAGTGTTGGGAAGGTCAGGCATCGCAAACAACACAATTGGACTCTCCTTGTGGATTTGGGATTTCGAAGAACGCACAGTTCTTTGCGGTGCTTTTGCCAGCTTGAGTCTTTTCATTTTTCTAGCGAGAGGCTGAGTGCTTCCATCCTCATGTGAAGCTGAACCACTAGCCATGAACATAGGCCAGGGCCTCAGCCGTTCCTTGCCACTCCGTGTGGTAAATGGCATATTGGCAAGTTTACGCTTCTCCTCCGACAATTTTATTTTAGATTTTGGAGTCCTTTTTTTTACTGATATTTGGTGTTTTGGACTTTACATGCTCTGTACTATGACATTGGGCATCGGCCTTGGCAGACGACGTTGCTGGCATTTCATCGTCTCGGCCATGACTAGTGGCAGCAGCTTCAGCACGAGGTGGAAGTGGATCTTGATCTTTCCCTATTTTTGGAACCTCAACATTTTTGTTCTCCATATTTTAATAGGCACAACTAAAAGGCACCTCAGGTAAACAATGGAGATGGATGGATACTAGTATACTTATGGATGGACCAGCGACTGCCGACACAGAGGTAGCTACAGCCGTGGACTACCGTACTGTGTCTGCTGCTAATATAGACTGGATGATAATGAGATGAAATTAATATATATATATATATATATATATATATATATATATATATATATATATATATATATAATATCACTAGTACTGCAGCCGGACAGGTATATATATTTATTATGTAATGACTGATGACGGACCTGCTGGACACTGTCAGCTCAGCAGCACCGCAGACTGCTACAGTGAGCTACTATAGTAGTATGCATAAAGAAGAAGAAAGAAAAAAAAAACGGGTAGGTGGTATACAATATTATATATATATTATATACAATTATATATATATATATTAAACTGGTGGTGATTATTAAACTGGTGGTCAGGTCACTGGTCACACTATCAGCAACTTGCAAGTAGTACTCCTAAGCAGACAATCACAATATATATTATACTGGTGGTCAGTGTGGTCACAATGGCAGTGTGGCACTCTGGCAGCAAAAGTGTGCACTGTACGTTATATGTACTCCTGAGTCCTGCTCTCAGACTCTAACTGCTCCCCACTGTCAGTGTCTCCCCCACAAGTCAGATATACATTATACAGTCACACTATCTATCTATCACTTCAGCAAGTAGTAGTACTCCTCCTAATGCTCCCCAAAATTACTACTGTGTCTCTCTCTACTCTAGTCTCACTCTCTTCTCTATAAACGGAGAGGACGCCAGCCACGTCCTCTCCCTATGAATCTCAATGCACGTGTGAAAATGGCGGCGACGCGCGGCTCCTTATATAGAATCCGAGTCTCGCGATAGAATCCGAGCCTTGCGAGAATCCGACAGCGGGATGATGACGTTCGGGCGCGCTCGGGTTAACCGAGCAAGGCGGGAAGATCCGAGTCGCTCGGACCCGTGTAAAAAAACATGAAGTTCGGGCGGGTTCGGTTTCCGAGGAACCGAACCCGCTCATCTCTAATTCTGGTGCACAATTTTGGCAGCGATGTCTGTCTACAGCATTGCTGGGGGAGTGGAGAAGCAGAATGAAAGATTCCTTCATTCACAGCCAGTGCATGCAGCGATGCAGCAATGTCAGCAAAAATCCTGGTTGAAGTCACATCCCATAAGACCATGCCAGTTCAGTGGTTAAATAGTAACCTTGGTATTCTTAGTCATACATGCGTGCATCTGGCTATTTGGTTTGATGAGCATATGCCCTATTTTCTATTGAAGCCAAATCATGTCTTATCGTTTGCAACAATGTTGTCGGTACAGTACTGTAATGTTTATATTTGTGTTTGCTGTTTTTTAGTCTTTGTTGTTGTCCCCCCCCCCTCCCCTCCCTGACTTTTTACTTACATTAACTTTCTCTTCTAGGTATCCTGGAAATCTGACACATCTCTTCAGCCCAATGAAAGAACTTAGTTATACAGAGAGGACTCCATTGTTAATGGTTTCTGCTGAAAATAAAAGGTAGTCTACAAGTTGCAACTGTATGTAAATGTATGGCACACATCATTAATAAAATGTAACTGGCAGTGAGAGTAGACAATTGGTCACACTAGCTAATATATGTTATAGTAGAAATAAAGCATTATTTCTAAGTAGTAGAGGTAGAGGGGGATCAGTACGAGATCCCGCCGGAATACTGACACCGGAATCTCGACCGGACCAATCCTGACAGGAGGGCGAGCACAACGCAGCCCCTTGCGGGCTCACTGCGCTCGCCACGCTGAGGGCACTAATTTATTCTCCCTCTATGGGTGTCGTGGACACCTACAGAGGGAGAATGTCGGGATTGTGCCAGTCGGGATCCCGGTATCGGAATTCCGACCGCCGGGATCCCGTCCGGTGGGATCTTGACCGCATCCCAGATTGAGTTGTAACTGCTGATTAGCAACTTTATGATACAATGATTGGTTGAGAAAATACCTGAGGTAAAGAGCAGCAATGGCATTACAAGGCAGTCCAGTAGCAACATTTTGTAAGCTGCCACAATGTATCACACAATGGATTAAAACTTGCATACTGTATACACCTGGAGCATTGGGGTTGGGTATGGGTGACCGACGGTTGGGACACAGCCGGTCACCATGCCAACGCCAGGATCCTAGAGTTTAGATTGTCTGTCCTTTGCGATAGAAGGAATTTTGGTTTTAGGACCCAGGAGTCCTTCTGCGCAGAGTGCTGTGTGCACCACGGTGGGTGCTGGGAGGGATCAAATTGGATTCTTCTGAGGGAGAAATGTGAATAAATTAAGACAATCTTCTATTTGGTAATGCCACATAAAGATAATGTTAAACACCAGCTCTGGCATATACAGTGTCACATTTTGGAGCTTGCTACATACAGAAATGTTGCAAAAACTCGGTAAACTTGATTTTATGAGTTTTGGATGCATTTTTGGCTTCAGTACATCCCGCCCATAGTACTTATTGTTTATTGTACCTGCTAGATATGTGTTGTGAGCCTGACTTGCAACAATCAAGTTTAAATTTTTTTCCCCATGAGTTTTACCTTTTTACCTGTCCTCTAGGTAAAGGATTTCAGGGTGTGCTTGTTTCAGAACAGATGCACAGACGTCACCATCTTTGAGCATGTCAGCTTACTGTATTCCTCCAGTTAAACTACTCTTTACCTCAGCTGACAATAGCAACCAATGATCGACCTGTAGTTTCAGGGTGTGGGGGGCAGCTACTAAGATGGGGGGCCTGGGGGGGAAGTGGAGTTGTATATTAGATTGTGCATACCTTCCAACATGACCCATTCCAAGAGGGACAAATTGCTCTCTACCTGGACTTCCCTCTTAATATGTGATTGGCATCACCTGTGTTGAACTACTGTATTTAAATGACAAGAAAGGTATTTCAACAGAAGTGACTGCAATCATAAATTAATAGCGAAGTCCAGGTATAGAGCATTTTGTCCTCCCCTAGAATGGGTCATGTTGGGATGTATGGATTGTCCAATTTAAATTTAAACCAATAGTGTTATATTAGATTTAAACTAATAGTTTAATAATGTCTGAGTACTGTTTATAGCGCCACCTAATTGAGAGACCTCTATTATATAAAGTTTTCTAGTAGTGGAGGATACTGTCTCTCTCTCTCTCTCTCTCTCTCTCCCCCCCCCCCCCAAATCCTCTCATTAGATAACAGGTTACAAAGGACTCAGGCACTCAGGCTAGGAGGATGAGAAGCTGGAATCCCTGGGTCACTTACAGCTCTCTCCCCACTCCTATCTCGCCTATGCTCAGGAAGCTCCTTTAGTAGCTCAAGAAACCTGCTACTCCTGTGTCATGTTTACATAATCCTGTGTCTCAGCCTGCATTGCATACTGTCCTGTTCACATTCTGGTTGTCTGGTTCTGCTGCTGCACAAGAGAGTGCTAGTGATGTCAGTGTGCTCTGGCTGGGGGACTCCCTGACTGAGGTGGGCCTGAGGTACAGTATCCCCTGCAACCCAACCTTAATCTGGTTATGGGCTTTCTGGTCGTGAGTGATGCCAGAGAAGAAGTCCTTCTGACTCCTAGCAAGTTACATCATGACTCCCTTTCTCCTGTTAGCAACAAGCTACAGTATTGCTATCCCTGTCTCCACAGTACAGGAAACCAGAGTATCCAGCTTACTACTGTTCCACACAGCTTCAGCTGCAGCATTGTTTAGACTCCAGCCGTTGTTCTGACTCCAGTTACCTGCTGAGCTCCCTAGGTTTCTTGCCAGCAACTCCTACAGTCTTGTAATTGCCTTGGTTCCTGACTGCTTATCCCCTCTCCATACTAATTATTCCCTGGGAATTCATATCTGCCTCTAGTCTGCAGGATCCTGTTTTCATTATTTATCTCAGATCTTCTAGCAAGTGCTGCTGCAGTGCATTTCTCTATCTGCTATAGAAATCCTGCACCCTGCTGTTCTGTTTAACACCTGAATCTCCTGCAAGTTTACATATTATTTAGTGAGTGCATTCCTTCACTACCAGCCATTGCACTAGCCAAGTGGTTCTCAAACTCTTTCCTCAAAACCCAACACAGTTCACATTTTTCAGGTCACCCAGCAGTTACATTGTGGCTCACCAACTGTCACATTTGAAAAATCCACAGGTAACCTGGAAAATATTAACTGTGTGGGGAGTTTGAGAACCTGTGCACTTGCCCCCAGCAGCTCAGTCTCTATCCACCAGTGTCCAGTGACCTATATATATATATATATATATATATATATATATATATTTCTATACAGTATTTCCATCAGTACTGTGCAACAGTTTTAGGCAGGTGTGGAAAAAATTCTACAAAGAATGCTTTCAAAAATAGAAGTGTTCTTAGTTTGCATTTTGTTAATTGATAAAAATAAAGTGAATGAACAGAAGAGAAATGTAAATCAAATCAATATTTTGTGTGACCAGCCTTTGCCTTCAAAACAACATCAATTCTTCTAGGTATGCTTGCACACAGTTTTTGAAGGAACTCACCAAGGAGTTTGTTCCAAACATCTTGGAGAACTAATCACAGATCTTCTGTGGCTGTAGGCTTGCTCAAATCCTTCTGTCTCATCAAGTAATCCCAGACAGACTCATTGTTAAAATCAGGGCGCTGTGGGGAGGAAATGGTGTCACTTCCAGGACTCCATGTTCTTCTTTACATTGAAGATAGTTCTTAATAACATTAGCTGTATGTTTGGGGTAAGTTTCCTGCTGCAAAATAAATTTAGAGCCACTCGGATTCCTCCCTGATGGTATTGCATGATGGGCAAGTGCCTGCCTGTAGTTCTCAGCATTGAGGACACCATTAATCCTGACTGAATCTAAAACTTAATTTGCTAAAATGCAGCCCCAAACTTGCAAGGAACCTCCACCATGCTTCACTGTTACCTACAGACACCTTCTGTTACAACCAAATATTTCACATTTTGACTCATCAGTCCAGAGCACCTTCTGACATTTTTCTGCATCCCAGATCTTATGTTTTCGTACATAGTTGAGTTGCTTAGCCTTGTTTCCACATTGAAGCTTTGGCTTTTTGGCCACAATTCTTCCATTAAGACCACTTCTGGACAGATGTCTCCTAGCAGTAGATTTGTGTACCTGGGTCCAACCTAAAGATTTATCTGTCAGATCTGGCTGGTTGGAATGAAAATCTGTTAATGGATAAGAGCAAATGGCAATAGACAATTTGCTTCTAAATGCCGTAAAACTGACAAATAGGTTGTTCAGGCAAATTAGTTAAATTAAGTGGATTTAACCAATTTGTCTTTCTGACAATTTTTGTCTGTTTTCCAGTGTTTGGGAGCAAATGGTCATTGTCATTTGCTCTCATCCATTACCAGATTTTCATTTCAACCAGCCAGATCTGACAGATAAATCTTTAGGTGTGTGGCCAGCTTAAGTCAAAGTCCAGTATCAAGTTAATTCCACCCCAGTCCAGTATCTCCAGTTCGGGTCCGGTCTAGTAACAAGTTGGGTTCAGTATCCTAATCTGGTTCAGTCAGTCACTGAAAGAAACCGTGTCCAGCCTATTCCAAAGTTACGTCCGCAATTGCCCATCGGTGCCTGATTCTCTGTTCACTGTCCATCTTTGACGGAACAGGATAGGACAGATCCTGACAATAGAGGAAATACGTTTGCAATTCAGAAAATCCTACTTGTTGATATTTTCTCATTACACATAGTTAACTGTAGTTGCTTCAGCTTGGCCACATAGCTTTACTTTCTGCCACTATGGTAGCTAAACCATTGGGTAGGAGTAGTTGGAGTTTCAATTTCAGGCATAAGAGAAAACATGGCCAAGCATGAATATGGCTAGTATAAAAATGTATGGTGCAGTTTTTGAATGCTTTACTTGACCCCTTGTTTATGAAATTCAACTCTTCAGTATCTAATATATTAAAGAAGATCAAAAGTCTGTTTATGCTGGTACAGTATCGAATGTAATTTTATGATTTTTCAATTTATTTGATGACACAAATTAAACAAATTAAATTGGCAAAATGAGATACAGTATGTCGTTTTTAGTGCTGTGGATGCTAAATACTTTCAAAAGCATAAAACAGATTATGAAAAAATGACCCCCTTTAGTGTTTTATGTATGGAGTTAAGTGTTTTAAGAAAAACGGAAATGTTACTGGATTTTTAGCATGTGGTTTTTTTATTTTATTTTACAAATGGGTAAACTGGTAATTCCCAACCCTTTTGTCATGTGCATTGGTGAAAAGCACTGTAGGAGAAATGGGATTAAAAGCAACACATGAAAACCTAGAACATTAAACGAAAATCCAGTAGTGAAATATTTATAATCCTTTACTGTAGACCTAAAAGTGCCTTATTTGTATCTTTTCTAGAGAAATTGCACCTTTTTGGTGTTCTTACAAGCCAGGCTTTGTTACATTGCCATTTAAATTTTTTAGGATACTATTTTTAGACCTCCTGTTGCTTACAAAGCTCTCCAGAGCATATGGCTATTAATGGAAGACATGAGATGTGATTTGCTAGGTATGCTTTCAAAGCATTTCATTTTAGTTAATGGAAAATGTCATAAAATTCTGTGCTAGCTGGCCAATAAAACTGAAAACTGTATCTTTATAAAGGCTTGATTTTTTTTGGCACCATGTTCCAACACTGCTAATTTTAGTCCGGTAATAATTATATATCTACCCTAAAGGGGGTCCTCTTTTTAATTTTATTTTGAGAATTTGTATATATACTTGGCTGCCACAGCTATTCGCATACAGGGCCAGATGCATCATCGCTTGGAAAGTGATGAAATGGAGAGTGAAAAAGTACCAGCCAATCAGCTCCTAACTGCCATTTTTCAAACACAGCCTGTTACATGGCAGGTGGGACCTGATTGGCTGGTACTTTTTTACTCTCCATTTTATCACTTTCCAAGCGATGATGCATCTAGCCCACAGTGTCCGTTTTCTGGTTCTCCTTACCTTCTGCAGGTATGAACTTCAGACTCCCAGCCTACTCACACTCAAGGTTCACTGGCCTGACATCTTCGCAGCAACATAAGCTCAGTCCAAGAGTTTGGTGGTCTTCCCTGTCTCCTACAAGTTTAGACACAGTCCTCCTGGCCCCCACTACTGGCTTTCTAGCACACTGAGCTCTGACTGGCTTTCCCAATCCCACTTGTGCTAGATACACAGGCCGCTGCCAGTTCTGATTTCAGCAATTTTCCATATTGACTGTCCTCTGCAGAAGTTAGATGTGCTCACACCTGCCTGTTCTTCCTTGTGTGGGCAGAACTCTCCTGCCCCACACAGAATCCAGGTTTCACTAATGTAATTTACCTTCATATTGCCACCAGTAGCGGATCTTGCCATGGGCAAGCAGGATTTTTTCCCAGAGCGCTGCTGTTCCAAGGGCACCACTGCCGTGGCTAGAACCGCTACTGGTGCCGGTGCCGTGCATGATTACATCATTGCGCACCGCACGGCATTGTGGGAGCGGCCATAGACGCTAGAGGTCATAATTGACCTCTAGTGTCTGTGTGGTGCTATGGGAGAGACGTCATGACGTCTCTCCATTAGATCCGAGGAGTGGCGCTGGCGGCCGGTGATGGAGGGCAGTAGTGGTCGGGAAGCAGGAGCGGGGATGGTGAGTTTTTTTTCTTTTTGGCAAGCGGTGCTACTAGTGGCACAGCTACTGAGGGCACAGCTATAGTGGGCACAGTATTGGGGGGGTTATTTTGTTTATGTGCAGGGTAAATACTGGCTGCTTTATTTTTACACTGCAATTTAGATTTCAGTTTGAACACACCCCACCCAAATCGATCTCTCTCTGCACATGTTATATCTGCCCCACCTGCAGTGCACATGGTTTTGCCCAACTGCTAACATATTTGCTGCTGCGATCAACTCTGAATTAGGCCCCTGGTTTTGCCCATCTGCTAACAAATTTGCTGCTATGATCAGGTCTGAATTAGACCCTTTTTCTGGGCTTCACACACTCTGTGGAATGCCCTCCCACGCACAAGCAGTCTCACCCCTAGTCTCCAAACCGGACCAAACCTATAAACTTTCCCTGAAAACTCACCTCTTCAGACAAGCCTATCAAATCCCAGACCCACCCGCATAACCTTTAATGCTTTCCTATCTAATTGCTTCCTCTCTGTACAGTACACATAACCTCACATATTTTGTCTTTCTTTACTCTCGCACCCTCCTGACCCTATGCCAAAATTTCTGGGTGATCATATCATACAACCCATTAAGAACCTAGCAATCTGGTGGACCATTATGCAATAAGTAGCATCTATCCTTATATATCAATGCCTATTTCCCTATAGATTGTAACCTTGCGAGCAGGGCCTTCCTACCTCTATGTCTGTCTGTCTGTCTGTTTTTACACAGTTTTGTTCTATTACTACTGTTCTAATTGTAAAGTGCAACTGAATATGCTGCGCTATAAAAGAAACGGTAAATAAATAAATACATAAATAAAATAATGTATAACTGGCATTGTGGTGTGTGGCATAATGTATTACGGTCTGTGACATAATGTATAACTGGAATTGCGGTGTGTGGCATATTGTCTCAGGCATTACGGTGTGTGGCATATCATGTAATGGGCATTGCGGTGTGTGGCATAATGTTTAAGGGCCATTGCGGGGTGTGGCATAATGTGTAAGGGGCATTACTATAATGAGGAACAATTACAAATAATGTAAGGCGGCATGAATCAGGATTATTTTTTTTCCTGTCGTGGCCAATGTATGGGCGTGCAGGTTGCAAAAAGGTAATCTTTTCCTCCCCTTGCAAGGAATCCACACCCCTTTTAGCAAGGCCACACCCATTTTTTGCTTCCCTTTTCTAATGGAAATTGGGGGGCCGCTAGAAAGTTTTTCTCAGTGATTCTCAGTGTATAGGCTGTATGCGCAAATAGTGGTCTGTGGTGTTAGTCGCTATTTACACATACAGCCCACTGACTGAAAATCAACAGGGGTTAGATATCCTATACCATACCTCCAAGCATGCTGACTATTTGATTGGGACTTATGAAGTGAGCAGGAGAAAAAGCTTGGCACTCATTCATGATACTCCCTCTCTGCATTTATCAGATGTCTAGATGTTATCACTACATCAAGCACAGGGTTGAGCATAGCACAGACTTGGAGCTCATTTGTTATTCTCCTCTGTCTTAAAATACTATATGGTTGCGTCACATTATTACACTTACCACCTCCTACAGTTGACGTTGGCAGCGCATAGCCCATGAAGTACGTTACGTGTCATGCACTGGCATGGTGGGTATATAAGGTGTGCAATAGGTTGTCTGCGCATACACATCACTAGTTGTTGTCATGGGTACAAGGAGCGATTTATTGAAGTTGCAAAAAGGATTATCTGCTTTTGGGCCAAGGGTGGCAGTATTTTTGAAACTGCGCAGTTTGTGAACGGTCACGTGCTGCCGTCATGAAGGTGTATCGTGACTGTACAAATGGCCCCATTGTGAATAACCGTAGTGGAAACTGCTGAGCACCACGTGCCATTGATTGAGAGGTGAACGTCTGCTACGAAGGTGCATGAGGTCTGACCGACACGCTACAGTGGAGCAGCTCACTGTCAAACTAACTCTGGGGGCTACCAAATGTGTGTCTAAAATAACAGTTTAGCCCGTCTAGGTGCTGTCTGTGCTGCACATGGGGGTTACAATAAATTTGGTGGTGCAGCATTTTTTGAGAAATGACAAGGCAGTGCAGGAGACTTTTGGTGGCCCGAAAAATTTCAGGACACTTTTGCTATTCGGCAACTGCGTGCCGAAGACTGGAGAGCCAGCAAACCCTCTTGAACCTGCCCTGCAATCACCTGAAGCAAGAGGTTGTAATGCGGTGGAACTCAACCCTCTATATGCTTCAGAGGATGGAGGAGCAGCAAAAGGCCATTCAAGCCTATGGCATAGGCGAAGGAGGGGGTATGCATCTGACTCGAGCGCAGTGGAAATTGATTTCCGTGTTGTATACGGTTCTCCAACTCTTCAAACTTGCCACACGTGAAGTCAGTTCAGACACTGCCAGCTTGAGTCAGGTCATTCCCCTCATCAGGCTTTAACAGAAACAGCTGGAGTAAGTGAAGGAGGAGCTAAGACAGAGCGATTCTGCTTGGTATGTGGGACTTTTGGATGAAGCCCTCAATTCGCTTTGCCAGGATCCGAGGGTGGTCAATCTGTTGAAATCAGAGCTCTACATTTTGGCCATGTGCTCGATCCAAGGTTTAAAGCCTACGTGGTGTCTCTTTCCAGCGGACACAAGCCTACAGAGGTGCAAAGACCTGCTGGTGAAAACCCTGTCAGCTGAAGCGGAATGTGACATGACAACATCTCCTTCTTCATTTTCTCCCGCAACTGGGGCTGCCAGGAAACATTGGTGACCGCATCATAGTAGACTTATCATACAGTTCATACCTGTAAAAGAAAGAAGAAAAAAAAAGAGGCAATTTGGAGGCCCCTGTACAAACTGGCTTTATTTTACCTAAGTTGCACCCCCTCCAGTGTGTACTTGTATAGTTTTTAGTGCAGCCAGTAACCTTGTCAGCGATAAGCGTAGGAGGTTACTTCAACACAATGTGGAGAAGATGATGTTCATCAAAATGAATTAGTAATTCTTCCGGGAAGAGCAGCCTCCAGAATGTACAGTGGGACCTGTGGTGGTGGATTCCAGTGGGGGATGAATTAATACTCTGTGAGGATGTACACAACAGTGAAGGGGGTGAGGAATCGGTTGATGAGGATGACATCTTGCCTCTTTAGAGCCAGTTTGTGCAGGGACAGATTAATTGACAACTTGTTTTGTGGGGGCCCAAACGAACCAATAATTTCAGCCACAGTCGTGTGGCAGACCCTGTCGTTGAAATAATTGGTTTGTTAAAGTGTGCGTGTCCTCTTTTTACAACATAAGGATGGGTGGGAGAGCCCAAGGACAATTTCAGCTTGCACCTCTTTTGTTTGCATTATATGCTCTTTGGAGCATTGCCAGCTTGTTTTGTGGTGGTCCAAACGAACCAATCATTTCAGCCACAGTCGTGTGGCAGACCCTGGCACTGAAATGATACAACATAAGGATGGGTGGGAGGGCCCAAGGACAATTCCATCTTGCACCTCCTTTTTTTTCTTTGCATTATGTACTCTTTGTGGCCTAGTTTTTCAAACTGCCAATCTGTCTGCCACTGCAGTGCCACACCTAGATGGGCCACGTGTTTGTCCCGCCCACTTGTGTCGCTTAGCATGGTCATCCAGCTGCCTCGGTGCAACCTTTTGGCCTAAAAACAATATTGTGAGATGTGAGGTGTTCAGAATAGACTGGAAATGAGTGACTTTAGCTGTGTTTTATGCTTTTTTTCCAAAAAAATACAGAACCAAAACCAAACAAAAACCTGCAAGGGTGGTTTTGGAAAAACCAATCCAGATCCAAAACACAAAGAAAGATCCAGAACCAAAACCAAAATGCAAAACACGAAAAGTGGCGGTGCACACCCCTAGTTTGAAGTAGGTATGTTTTCTACATGGATGAAGGTCTCCACTGCAACTTCCAGTGACTCAAAATGAATCCCATGCATCTTCCGCTTGATTTGTGGGAACAAGAAAATCATGGGGCCAGGTCCAGACAGTACAGCAAATGATCAAGCTTCAGGCTGTGTTAATGGGCCAGAAAATCCAACACTTTACTGAACTTGTGAGGTAGGTGTATTGTCGTGATGGAGAAGGACACTACGGGGTAAATTATGGGTAAGACAATACCTGGAACCTGATTGGTTGCTATGGGCAACATCCCATCTTAAATAGAACTCCCATCTTAGTAAATTTACCCCTACGAGCGTTCTTGACAATGCCTAAAAATGTCTTCCATAACTTGCAGCATGCAATGGTGGGCGTACCCGGTGATGGTATGATGCTGCACAAGTGGTACAGTAGATACATGATTAGTCTAGGCCACATAAACAGCCACTATCTGCTTGGCGATGCTGCGCTCAATTTAGAATTTCTCTGGTGGTACATCATCCAACTAGAGTTCACTGGGCCGACCATCTCTGAGTTGAAACTGTAGATCCAGGATTCATTGCCGCTGATTATCTTCCAAAATCTGAGCGACTGCATCAAACTTGGCTGGCCAACCTGCTCAGGCGGATGGATTCTGATAAGATGCCTATCTCCTTCTCTAACTGGGCCATGGTCACTCTGGCATCCACCTAAACTATGGCTGCAAAGCAGCAACATTGTCCTCTGTGATGGCAGACCTAGGTTGGCCGCAGTGCTTTTCATCTCCCTTGGACCATCTCTTGCGCTGAAATTCTGGAAACCACTCAAATTAGTGGATCGAGAAGGTGCTTCCTCCCCAAAGGCAGCTTGCAGTCAGTCAATCTCTCCTGCTGTTGCAGACCACTTTTTGTAGTCGTAGAAGATCACAGTTCTCCAATGGCCTCTGTTGAGCTCCATGACGAGTTTGTGAAGGAAGTGAACATGCTGTCTTCTTCGGTGTGCAGTACTGCTTATATACGGTTCTGTGTCAGATTACAGTTGACAACCACAGTCCGATTGTGTCTACTCTACCTAAGCACTGCACATCCGGAAAGTTATTTTGCATACCTTGTATGGTGATGCCCTTTTGTTTGTTCACTCGGTAGCTTTTAGTTTAATTTTCCAGGTTCATGCAAGTTAAGATGGGCAAATGTAAGCTTCTAAACTTGTAATTTTATTATAAATAAAAATATAAGCTAGCAATAGAAATGCAAAAGCCAGGGCATCTTCTGTTTTGTAACTTGAGGTTTTTACAGTATTAACAAATTATTTTGTGTCTGTATTAACACACACTCCCCACAATGTCCCCACTGAGCTTGGAATCCCTATTATTAGAATGCCTGAATACACATTTTAAAGATCTGTGTGCAAGTCTCTCATAGAGAATACATATGGAAGACCGGCAGGCAGCTTACCGGCTGTCACTATACAGATAGCGTCATCCAGAATCCCGGCGACGAGACAGCAAGTCCCCTTGCGGGCTTGCTGCACTCGCCACGCTCTGGGCCCGCTGGCGAGCTTCGCTTGCCACAGGTTATATTCCCTTTTGGGTGATGGCGTGGACCCACCACCCGAGTAGGAATACTGAGCTGCATTCACAATTTCACTGGCTGTCTGGATTCCGGCATCTGTATCCTGAATGCTGAGATCCCGACAGCCAGTATATTAACTGCATCCCTCTCAGAGCATGCAGTCCTGGTATAGTGCTTCTATACTCATCAGTCTATTGCACTCTTAGCTCTCTCATTCTTGCAGTCGACAAATGTTGTGCATAATACACTACTCTCCTTTCCAACTGCCTCAACTCCTCCCATGTTTCTCTCCAAAATTACACATCCCTCTCCATTAAAAGGTGTTGCACACACTTGCACCGTAAGTGGGCTTCAAAAGAATCCCAATAAACTGATATTGGGCTATAAAATAGTGTGTACATTATTTCAGAATATTGGATTTGAAATTACGTTTTTATTCAAAAGTACCACTGTTATGTACAGTACACTTCTACAATGCTCTCCAATATACAGTATATATATTAGAGATGAGCGCCTGAAATTTTTCGGGTTTTGTGTTTTTTGGTTTTGGGTTCGGTTCCGCGGCCGTGTTTTGGGTTCGAACGCGTTTTGGCAAAACCTCACCGAATTTTTTTTGTCGGATTCGGGTGTTTTTTTCAAAAAACACTAAAAAACACCTTAAATCATAGAATTTGGGGGTCATTTTGATCCCAAAGTATTATTAACCTCAAAAACCATAATTTACACTCATTTTCAGTCTATTCTGAATACCTCACACCTCACAATATTATTTTTAGTCCTAAAATTTGCACCGAGGTCGCTGTGTGAGTAAGATAAGCGACCCTAGTGGCCGACACAAACACCGGGCCCATCTAGGAGTGGCACTGCAGTGTCACGCAGGATGTCCCTTCCAAAAAACCCTCCCCAAACAGCACATGACGCAAAGAAAAAAAGAGGCGCAATGAGGTAGCTGTGTGAGTAAGATTAGCGACCCTAGTGGCCGACACAAACACCGGGCCCATCTAGGAGTGGCACTGCAGTGTCACGCAGGATGTCCCTTCCAAAAAACCCTCCCCAAACAGCACATGACGCAAAGAAAAAAAGAGGCGCAATGAGGTAGCTGACTGTGTGAGTAAGATTAGCGACCCTAGTGGCCGACACAAACACCGGGCCCATTTAGGAGTGGCACTGCAGTGTCACGCAGGATGTCCCTTCCAAAAAACCCTCCCCAATCAGCACATGATGCAAAGAAAAAGAAAAGAAAAAAGAGGTGCAAGATGGAATTGTCCTTGGGCCCTCCCACCCACCCTTATGTTGTATAAACAAAACAGGACATGCACACTTTAACCAACCCATCATTTCAGTGACAGGGTCTGCCACACGACTGTGACTGATATGACGGGTTGGTTTGGACCCCCCCCAAAAAAGAAGCAATTAATCTCTCCTTGCACAAACTGGCTCTACAGAGGCAAGATGTCCACCTCATCATCACCCTCCGATATATCACCGTGTACATCCCCCTCCTCACAGATTATCAATTCGTCCCCACTGGAATCCACCATCTCAGCTCCCTGTGTACTTTGTGGAGGCAATTGCTGCTGGTCAATGTCTCCGCGGAGGAATTGATTATAATTCATTTTAATGAACATCATCTTCTCCACATTTTCTGGATGTAACCTCGTACGCCGATTGCTGACAAGGTGAGCGGCGGCACTAAACACTCTTTCGGAGTACACACTTGTGGGAGGGCAACTTAGGTAGAATAAAGCCAGTTTGTGCAAGGGCCTCCAAATTGCCTCTTTTTCCTGCCAGTATAAGTACGGACTGTGTGACGTGCCTACTTGGATGCGGTCACTCATATAATCCTCCACCATTCTATCAATGTTGAGAGAATCATATGCAGTGACAGTAGACGACATGTCCGTAATCATTGTCAGGTCCTTCAGTCAGGACCAGATGTCAGCATCAGCAGTCGCTCCAGACTGCCCTGCATCACCGCCAGCGGGTGGGCTCGGAATTCTGAGCCTTTTCCTCGCACCCCCAGTTGCGGGAGAATGTGAAGGAGGAGATGTTGACAGGTCGCGTTCCGCTTGACTTGACAATTTTGTCACCAGCAGGTCTTTCAACCCCAGCAGACTTGTGTCTGCCGGAAAGAGAGATCCAAGGTAGGCTTTAAATCTAGGATCGAGCACGGTGGCCAAAATGTAGTGCTCTGATTTCAACAGATTGACCACCCGTGAATCCTTGTTAAGCGAATTAAGGGCTCCATCCACAAGTCCCACATGCCTAGCGGAATCGCTCCGTGTTAGCTCCTCCTTCAATGTCTCCAGCTTCTTCTGCAAAAGCCTGATGAGGGGAATGACCTGACTCAGGCTGGCAGTGTCTGAACTGACTTCACGTGTGGCAAGTTCAAAGGGCATCAGAACCTTGCACAACGTTGAAATCATTCTCCACTGCGCTTGAGACAGGTGCATTCCACCTACTATATCGTGCTCAATTCTATAGGCTTGAATGGCCTTTTGCTGCTCCTCCAACCTCTGAAGCATATAGAGGGTTGAATTCCACCTCGTTACCACATCTTGCTTCAGATGATGGCAGGGCAGGTTCAGTAGTTTTTGGTGGTGCTCCAGTCTTCTGTATGTGGTGCCTGTACGCCGAAAGTGTCCCGCAATTCTTCTGGCCACCGACAGCATCTCTTGCACGCCCCTGTCATTTTTTAAAAAATTCTGCACCACCAAATTCAAGGTATGTGCAAAACATGGGACGTGCTGGAATTTGCCCATATTTAATGCACACACAATATTGCTGGCGTTGTCCGATGCCACAAATCCACAGGAGAGTCCAATTGGGGTAAGCCATTCCGCGATGATCTTCCTCAGTTGCCGTAAGAGGTTTTCAGCTGTGTGCGTATTCTGGAAAGCGGTGATACAAAGCGTAGCCTGCCTAGGAAAGAGTTGGCGTTTGCGAGATGCTGCTACTGGTGCCGCCGCTGCTGTTCTTGCGGCGGGAGTCCATACATCTACCCAGTGGGCTGTCACAGTCATATAGTCCTGACCCTGCCCTGCTCCACTTGTCCACATGTCCGTGGTTAAGTGGACATTGGGTACAACTGCATTTTTTAGGACACTGGTGAGTCTTTTTCTGACGTCCGTGTACATTCTCGGTATCGCCTGCCTAGAGAAGTGGAACCTAGATGGTATTTGGTAACGGGGGCACACTGCCTCAATAAATTGTCTAGTTCCCTGTGAACTAACGGCGGATACCGGACGCACGTCTAACACCAACATAGTTGTCAAGGCCTCAGTTATCCGCTTTGCAGCAGGATGACTGCTGTGATATTTCATCTTCCTCGCAAAGGACTGTTGAACAGTCAATTGCTTACTGGAAGTAGTACAAGTGGGCTTACGACTTCCCCTCTGGGATGACCATCGACTCCCAGCAGCAACAACAGCAGCGCCAGCAGCAGTAGGCGTTACACGCAAGGATGCATCGGAGGAATCCCAGGCAGGAGAGGAATCATCAGAATTGCCAGTGACATGGCCTGCAGGACTATTGGCATTCCTGGGGAAGGAGGAAATTGACACTGAGGGAGTTGGTGGGGTGGTTTGCGTGAGCTTGGTTACAAGAGGAAGGGATTTACTGGTCAGTGGACTGCTTCCGCTGTCACCCAAAGTTTTTGAACTTGTCACTGACTTATTATGAATGCGCTGCAGGTGACGTATAAGGGAGGATGTTCCGAGGTGGTTAACGTCCTTACCCCTACTTATTACAGCTTGACAAAGGGAACACACGGCTTGACACCTGTTGTCCGCATTTCTGTTGAAATACCTCCACACCGAAGAGCTGATTTTTTTGGTATTTTCACCTGGCATGTCAACGGCCATATTCCTCCCACGGACAACAGGTGTCTCCCCGGGTGCCTGACTTAAACAAACCACCTCACCATCAGAATCCTCCTGGTCAATTTCCTCCCCAGCGCCAGCAACACCCATATCCTCCTCATCCTGGTGTACTTCAACACTGACATCTTCAATCTGACTATCAGGAACTGGACTGCGGGTGCTCCTTCCAGCACTTGCAGGGGGCGTGCAAATGGTGGAAGGCGCATGCTCTTCACGTCCAGTGTTGGGAAGGTCAGGCATCGCAACCGACACAATTGGACTCTCCTTGTGGATTTGGGATTTCGAAGAATGCACAGTTCTTTGCTGTGCTGCTTTTGCCAGCTTGAGTCTTTTCATTTTTCTAGCGAGAGGCTGAGTGCTTCCATCCTCATGTGAAGCTGAACCACTAGCCATGAACATAGGCCAGGGCCTCAGCCGTTCCTTGCCACTCCGTGTCGTAAATGGCATATTGGCAAGTTTACGCTTCTCCTCCGACAATTTTATTTTAGGTTTTGGAGTCCTTTTTTTTTCTGATATTTGGTGTTTTGGATTTGACATGCTCTGTACTATGACATTGGGCATCGGCCTTGGCAGACGACGTTGCTGGCATTTCATCGTCTCGGCCATGACTAGTGGCAGCAGCTTCAGCACGAGGTGGAAGTGGATCTTGATCTTTCCCTAATTTTGGAACCTCAACATTTTTGTTCTCCATATTTTAATAGGCACAACTAAAAGGCACCTCAGGTAAACAATGGAGATGGATACTAGTATACAATTATGGACTGCCTGCCGAGTGCAGACACAGAGGTAGCCACAGCCGTGAACTACCGTACTGTACTGTGTCTGCTGCTAATATAGACTGGTTGATAAAGAGATGTCTATGTAACTATGTATGTATAAAGAAGAAAGAAAAAAAAAACCACGGTTAGGTGGTATACAATTATGGACGGACTGCCTGCCGAGTGCAGACACAGAGGTAGCCACAGCCGTGAACTACCGTACTGTACTGTGTCTGCTGCTAATATAGACTGGTTGATAAAGAGATGTCTATGTAACTATGTATGTATAAAGAAGAAAGAAAAAAAAACCACGGTTAGGTGGTATACAATTATGGACGGACTGCCTGCCGAGTGCAGACACAGAGGTAGCCACAGCTGTGAACTACCGTACTGTACTGTGTCTGCTGCTAATATAGACTGGTTGATAAAGAGATGTCTATGTAACTATGTATGTATAAAGAAGAAAGAAAAAAAAAACCACGGTTAGGTGGTATACAATTATGGACGGACTGCCTGCCGAGTGCAGACACAGAGGTAGCCACAGCCGTGAACTACCGTACTGTACTGTGTCTGCTGCTAATATAGACTGGTTGATAAAGAGATGTCGTAGTAGTATGTATGTATAAAGAAGAAAAAAAAACCACGGTTAGGTGGTATACAATTATGGACGGACTGCCTGCCGAGTGCAGACACAGAGGTAGCCACAGCCGTGAACTACCGTACTGTGTCTGCTGCGACTGGATGATAAATGATATAAAAAATATATATATATCACTACTGCAGCCGGACAGGTATATATTATATATTATATAATGACGGACCTGCTGGACACTGTCTGTCAGCAGAATGAGTTTTATTTTTATAGAATAAAAAAAACAACAACACACAAGTGAAGTCACACGACGAGTGTTTAACTTTTTCAGGCAATCACAATATAAGTATACTACTAACTATACTGGTGGTCAGTGTGGTCAGGTCACTGGTCAGTCACACTGGCAGTGGCACTCCTGCAGCAAAAGTGTGCACTGTTTAATTTTAATATAATATTATGTACTCCTGGCTCCTGCTATAACCTATAACTGGCACTGCAGTGCTCCCCAGTCTCCCCCACAATTATAAGCTGTGTGAGCTGAGCAGTCAGACAGATATATAATATATATAGATGATGCAGCACACTGGGCTGAGCCTGAGCAGTGCACACAGATATGGTATGTGACTGAGTCACTGTGTGTATCGCTTTTTTCAGGCAGAGAACGGATATATTAAATAAACTGCACTGTCTGGTGGTCACTCACTAGTAAACTCTCTGCACTCTCTACACTTCTACAGTACTCCTCCTAGTCCTAAGCTCCAGTAAATCTCTCTCTTTTATAATCTAAATGGAGAGGACGCCAGCCACGTCCTCTCCCTATCAATCTCAATGCACGTGTGAAAATGGCGGCGACGCGCGGCTCCTTATATAGAATCCGAGTCTCGCGAGAATCCGACAGCGTCATGATGACGTTCGGGCGCGCTCGGGTTAACCGAGCAAGGCGGGAGGATCCGAGTCTGCTCGGACCCGTGAAAAAAACCATGAAGTTCGGGCGGGTTCGGATTCAGAGAAACCGAACCCGCTCATCTCTAATATATATAGCTGTGTCATATAAAGCCTGTTGAATTCTTAGAAAAAAAGCCAATGAAATGGGAATTCAACTTGCTTTTGTCCTTAGATGGAGAACAATAGTGTTTACATTCAAATGATGTGCTCTAAAGACTACAGATCTATCCTCAGAGCTGTGATGCCTTTATAATGGTAGACAGTTTTTTCTCATTTGCAGCATGAAATGAGGAATGCCTGTGTCAAATACATGGATTGCTGCACAGATAGGAGTGCATCAAAAAACCATAAGTGTCAGGAAAAGCTGTTACCAAGGAAACACAAGCGTACTTGGCTACATGGTGATAAATCTCATATGCAGCTATTATTTTAAATCTCAATATACGTACTAGCAATAAACAAATTAATTTGCATTTTAACTGAATCACTACTGCATTTTAGATCCAGATTAACGTTAATTATAAAAGCAAAGGTTAGGCATAAAACAATAATGTAATGTTAGTGATAAGAACACACTACGGAAGGATTAGTCCTGAGATATATGTGGCACTGGTAGGGTTGCCACCTTTTGTCCTGAGGGGGGGTGTGGCAAAATATGGGGATGTGTGGCAACATCATCTCCAAAAAATATAAAACATCCTTCTATTTTTTTCTTTCCCTTCAGTGTCTTGTAGCTGCAAAGGAGATAGTAACTGACCTGGGTCCCTCCAACAAGCACAGGCTAAGGAAATGTCTATATTTCTGCAGCAGGATACATTGATTTACATAGGAAAACACCTGGGTGTAGAGTGGATCTTGATCCAGAGGCACCAACAGGCTATAAAGCTTTAGGCTGTCCCAGGATGCATTGGGGCCGCCTCTATAAACCCCACCTCCAGGCACTGGAGCTCCGTTTCTAGTTGGTGCTTGCAGCAGCAGGTCACCTAATAGGTTGGCTGCACTGGGCAGCCCTGAAAAAGCTTCTAAGAAGATTTCTCCTCAGGGATGTCAGCACTGTATGTCAGGGTGACACTTCAGGGCTGCAGCTCCATCACCTCCAAAGCAGCATTGCATACTCCCGCAGCTCAGTTCCCAAGTACTTGGGGTGGAGACGCTCCGGCTTAGGCACACGGTTGCAGACGCTCTCCTGGTTTGCGTAGCTGCTACGGGGAGGAGGTAAGAGGGTTCCCCAGGTGGGACCAGCCATTAAATCGCATTCTGTCTGCGACCTATGGAGATGGGTCGCGGCGCTGGTGTGGACACTGTCTCCGAGCAGGGTTCCCACTAGACCACCGGGGAGTCTGAGTACAAGTTGGGTGTACCCCATTTAATATGACTCACAGTACCCGGGGTGGAAGTCCACCATAGGGGAGGTGGCGCTTGACCTGTAGCCCCTCCCCTGGCCCAGAGTGCCATCTCTGAGCAGATTTTCCCACCCTGGTGCTACCTCACACTATCCCTCACTCCCTGACCGAGACGCTGGGTGCCATCCTCTGAGCATAGCTGCGGCTGGTCTCCGGGACTGCATGTCAAGGTCTCCTTTGTAAAGTCATTGGAATACAGTGCTGTGACTTTACAAACACTTGAATATTCTACATATCTTTATACAGACAGCGTTAGTTAAGAAAGTGTACCTGTTGCAGAATATATTGTACTAGTAATCCAATATATACCTCCGGTCTAGGAACGCGCTGAATAAATATAGAAATATAATATAATATATAATATAGTTACATAGTTGTTGAGGTTGAAAAAAGACAAATGTCCAGAATTCAACCTATTGTACAGTACATTATTTTATTATTATTATTATTATTATTATTATTATTTTGAATATTAAATGCTGTATCCCTGGAAAAAAATTTTTAGCTAGGAATTTACCTAATCCATTTTTAAACTTATTGATTGTGTCCACCATTACTACCTTCTCTGGAAGAGAATTCCAAATCCTTACTGCTCTTACTGTAAAGAATCCTTTTCTCTGGCTGGGTCCACAGGATTATCCCACAGGATAACATTGGGATATGCCGGAGCGACAGCGGAAATAGCACCAACACGGTCACGAGCTTTCTGGCCTCCCGGGATGCATCAGGGCTTCACCATATAATCCTGCCCACTGACTCAGTCAAATCAGTTTTTTGCTTGGTGCGGCACGAGCCGGACCATGGTCACAGGGCTGCTGTAGATAAAGCTGCCTGAAGCTTTTATTATTTTATTTTTATAGTCTTACTATGTTTTTTTTTTTGAGCGACTTATTCCTAACAGCATCTTAAACGCATACTGGAAAGGGTCGCTCCAACGGGTGTAGTATCAGAGGCGGAACTACCGGCAGTGCAAGCAGAGCGTTGCACTGGGGCCCGCCTCTGTCCAGGGGCCCAAGCATGTAATGAGTCAAACTGACTCATTACATGCCGCTGTGCGCTGCAGGCAACCGCTGCCCGCAGCGCACAGCCGCCCGGAGAGGAGAGGAGCAGCGGCACGGACGGGGGAAGGAGGAGGAGGGAGGTAAAGGAGGGAGCCGCAGCAGCGCTTTGTTACTGGTGGAGGCGCTGCTGCTGCTGCCCCTCTGCTTCCCTATAGGCTGTCTTCCGAGAACAGCCTATAGGGAAGCAGAGGGGCAGCAGCAGCAGCGCCTCCACCAGTAACAAAGCGCTGCTGCGGCTCCCTTCTTCACCTCTGTCCTCCACCTCCTCTACTGCCCGGGAATCGTCTGACGCTGCTGCACCGAGGAGCCTGAGCCGCGGAGAGAGGGTAAGTATAATTCTTCTTTCTTTCTTTTTCTCTTTTTCTTTCTTTCTTTCTTTCTTTCTTTCTTTCTTTCTTTCTTTCTTTCTTTCTTTCTTTCTTTCTTTCTTTCTTTCTTTCTTTCTTTCTTTCTTTCTTTCTTTCTTTCTTTTTCTCTTTCTTTCTTTCTTTCTTTTTCTCTTTCTTTCTTTCTTTCTTTCTTTCTTTCTTTCTTTCTTTCTTTCTTTCTTTTTCTCTTTCTTTCTTTCTTTCTTTTTCTCTTTCTTTCTTTCTTTCTTTCTTTCTTTCTTTCTTTCTTTTTCTCTTTCTTTCTTTCTTTCTTTCTTTCTTTCTTTTTCTCTTTTTCTTTCTTTCTTTCTTTCTTTTTCTCTTTTTCTTTCTTTCTTTCTTTCTTTCTTTCTTTCTTTCTTTCTTTCTTTCTTTCTTTCTTTCTTTCTTTCTTTCTTTCTTTCTTTCTTTCTTTCTTTCTTTCTTTCTTTCTTTCTTTCTTTCTTTCTTTCTTTCTTTCTTTCTTTCTTTCTTTCTTTCTTTCTTTCTTTCTTTCTCTTTCTTTTTTCTTGGGCCTGCCTGCCACTATGTGTAAAAAGGGGTAATCTGCCTGCCGCAATGTGTAAAAATGGGGAATCTGCCTGCCGCAATGTGTAAAAATGGGGACGCTGTCTGCCGTAATGTGTAAAAAGGGGACGCTGTCTGCCGTAATGTGTAAAAAGGGGACGCTGTCTGCCGTAATGTGTAAAAAGGGGACGCTGTCTGCCGTTATGTGTAAAAAGGGGACGCTGTCTGCCGTAATGTGTAAAAAGGGGACGCTGTCTGCCGTTATGTGTAAAAAGGGGACGCTGTCTGCCGTAATGTGTAAAAAGGGCACGCTGTCTGCCGTTATGTGTAAAAAGGGCACGCTGTCTGCCGTTATGTGTAAAAAGGGGACGCTGTCTGCCGTAATGTGTAAAAAGGGCACGCTGTCTGCCGTTATGTGTAAAAAGGGCACGCTGTCTGCCGTTATGTGTAAAAAGGGCACGCTGTCTGCCGTTATGTGTAAAAAGTGCACGCTGTCTGCCGTTATGTGTAAAAAGTGCACGCTGTCTGCTGTAATGTGTAAAAAGAGGAATCTGTCCGCTGTAAGGTGTAAAAGGGTCTCTACCTGGTGTAGTGGTGCTACTGTGCGGCGTAATTTGAATAATGGAGAGTGGACTACTGTGTACCGTATTATGAATTGGTATTATTTTGTGGCCACACCCCTTCCCCACGAAGCCACGCCACTATGCATTTTTGCGCGCGCCTATGGCGCGCACTGCCCCTGTTTTGCATGCAGGGGTGGGGCTCCGATGCCGTTTCTTGCACACAGTGCTAAAATGTCTAGTTACGGCACTGTTGCTAGGTATCCATTTCTCTGGCCCTGAGGAGGTCCCCCTCACCAGATCCACTCCAGGGGTGAGGGGGTGGACTTGGATGGGATGTGTGTGGGGGGGGGGTGTGGGGGGGGGGCAAAGCATTTTGTCGCACCTGGGCCCACCGCTCGCTAGTTCCGCCACTGTGTAGTATAGTATGCCGGCTGTCGGGCTCCCGGCGACCAGCATGCCGGGAGCCCAACCGCCGGCATACCGACAGTGTGGCAAGCGCAAATGAGCCCCTTGCGGGCTCGCTGCGCTCGCCACGCTGCGGGCACGGTGGCGCTACGCGAGCCACGCTATTTTATTCTCCCTCCAAGGGGGGTCGTGGACCCCCACAAGGGAGAATAAGTGTCGGTATGCCGGCTGTCGGGATTCCGGCGCCGGTATACTGTGCGCTGGGATCCCGACAGCCGGCATACTGAAGACCACCCGCTCCAACATCTCCCCACCGGGTCGCAACAACGCTTACCTTCGCGGTACAGTGCTGTCTCGACGGACGTCTGTGTCAGATGTTCTAGCAGGTCCAGCAGACGTAACCAGGCTGTGGCTGGAGCATGGGGGGAAGGTAAGTCTATGGATTTCGTCCGGACACGGCTACACTGTATTGGTGGAGACTACAAACAGTGTGTTGATGCGTCGAACACCTCGAGTGCGACAGCGCTACGCTCTAGGGATCATAGGCACCAGGACTAGGTTGAGGCCGCGATCCTTAAAGTTTAAGTCAACGAGGGGAATCAGACGCTCTCCTGGCAGTCCCTCCTCCAAGTTCATGACCAGTTTCCACGCGTCTCCCATCCATGAACTGAATGACCTCACTTCCGTCTCAGACTCTACCACGAGGTACTCGGTCGCAGCTTAGACGCTGCGGTTGTGTACACTAAAGAACCCGCCTAGACCGAGTCGCAGGCCTTAGTGTCTGCATACACGTGTTAGTCACTGAGCGTCCGTGTCCGTCAGTGAGCGCCCGTGTCTTGCATCAGTTATCCGAACGGCAGTGTACACCAGTAGCATCTGAATCCACTCAGCGTCTTGCGAGCGTATTTGTTTGGATATGGAAGTGTGGTGAGTCTCCCTGTATCCCGCTCTACGGAGGAAGGGTATACAGTACTAAAAATTCTCTCTACTTGTTAGTATGAATTGTTAATTTTAAGTACATAATGCATATGAGATCTGTATATTACTGTGGTTTCTGCGTGTTATATTTGAAAAAGAACCAGTTAAAACAGAAGTACAATTTTCCTACTTACTTGTAAGTTGTTATGGGGGTTGTATTCTCATATGACAATGTCTAATGCTTTAACATGTGACTGACTGCTAGTATGTGTGCTGACTTTTCTGTGTAATGTCAGTCCTGTTCTGACCTTTAAACCAGGTGCACGGTTGTGGTCAGATTGATCTCACTTCTATATATCCATATATAGGTGATTTTCAGTCACAAATTGCGTAGTCATTAACAGATTACCATGTCTGTGAGCGGCAAAAGTGACTAGGAGAATTTATCAGGCACTCCTACATCCCTAACATGCTTATCTTGTAAGACAGGGATAATTGGAATAGGCCAGTTGGTCACTTATGAGGGGTTGTGTGCGAACTGTTTTGCTTTTCAGCAAAGGAAAAAACAGGATTTGGTTCAACAACCAACAAAGCCACCTTGGAATATGTTAGCAAAGACTATGTCTTCAATAGCGGACAGGTTAACTCCGGCAGTACCACCTCAAGGGTTAGGTTACACTATTAACCCATACATGCAGCTCCCTTCCTATGGCTTGGTTCAAGTAGCCTCTACAAGTATGCAAGGGACAGGTAAGACTAAGACAGATACGTCTATGTGGCAGACTACACAAGATGATACAACAGATGATGATACAGTATATTCAAATACTCCGTATGATGATCAGTCGCAGAGTTTTAGTTCAGAGAATGTAGCTGAACTTATTGACGCTGTGAAGACTGTTCTCTCCTTGGAAGAGCCAGCCAAGACAGTGTCAAAATCTAAAGCACCTGTGTTTAAACGAACAAAAACAGTTAAAACTGAATTCCCAGCGTCACATGAGCTGACGGAAATGATGGATGAGTCTTGGGCGACACCCAGTAAAAAGTATAACATGGAATTCTTATCTATTTCCAGCTGTGGATTGTTCGAAAAGAGAAGTTCCTCCAAAAGTAGATGCACATGTACTGCGACTTGTGCATAAATCTGCTTTACCACTGTCATCTACCTCACTAAATGATGTCACAGACAGAAGGGTAGATAGCTTCTTGAAAAATGTATTTTCTCTAGTAGGAGCAGTGGTAAGACCTGCTATGGCTTCAGCCTGGGTAGCGAAGGCAATGGGCGAATGGATAGAGGAACTAGAAAATGGCCTCTCTTCTCCTAATAGGGAGGAAGAGGATCTTTTAAGCCGTTTAAGACAATCTGCCCAATACTTGGAAGAAGCAGCAATTGATATGGGTACAGTTGCTTCTAAAGCTTCAGCCTTGACAATAGCCGCTCGCAGAGCAGTTTGGCTACGTACCTGGAAAGCAGATGCGGAATCCAAGAAAGAATTGGAAGCATTGCCTTTCATTGGTAATATATTGTTTAGGAAATCATTATCTGATATCCTAGAATCAGAGGCTCAATCAAAAAAGGTCAGATTTCCGGCTACTTATAACACTAAGTCTAAGGGTTCAAAGTTTCGCTCATTTCGGTGGCAAAGCAAAGCGAAAGCTAAAGAGGAGTCTAAACGGCCCCAGTCCAATAGATCGGCCAGGGGTAGGAAGCAATGGGCAAGTAGAAAGCCAGCTTCCAAGCCTGAACAGAAACCATCAGCCTGAAGAGAAGGGCCTCCGCCTGGATGATTCCAGGGTTGACGGCCGATTCCTTCATTTTGCACACATTTGGCAATAGTCGACGACAGATTCTTGGGTGCAGAAGGTGGTATCTCAGGGGTATGGATTCCCATTCAGGAGGCAGCCTCCTCAAAGATTTTTTTGCACCAGCCCGTCTCGTATAGAGTCGAAGGCCAATGCCCTGCAAAAAGCAGTCCAAAAATTACTGCAGTCAGATG
Organism: Pseudophryne corroboree; assembly: GCF_028390025.1. NCBI lineage: Eukaryota > Metazoa > Chordata > Amphibia > Anura > Myobatrachidae > Pseudophryne > Pseudophryne corroboree. The sequence goes on from NC_086445.1 coordinate 388,469,985, forward strand.
TGATTGTCCCAGTACCTCCATCACAAAGGGGACAGGGGTTTTACTCCAATCTATTTCTGATCCAGAAGCCAAATGGGTCATATCGACCAATTCTCAATCTGAAAATGTTAAACAAATACATTTGGATCCCAAGGTTCCACATGGAGACATTACGCTCCATAATGTTAGCTATGGAACCGGGAGATTACATGGTATCTCTATATGTACAGGATACTTACCTACATGTGCCTATAGCACTGTCTCCATAGGCGTGCACAGCTTATTTTATTAGGGGGTGCACTGCAGGAGGGTCGTTTCTAGCACCGCCCAGGGACACGTCTAGCACTATTTTACATTATCTCAGTAATATCACGTAGCTTAATCTAATTTCTCCCTAGTTCCTAACAATAACATAGATATAATACACCCCAGAGAAATAAAATGAAACATAATGGTGTGACCACCCGCCCGGTACTGACTGTCCGCTACGGCATAACCCTGGGTCCTAGCTGCCGCTGCACCCTATTGCTGCTTACACTTCCTCAACCTATCCATGACCCAGTGACGGAACTAGAGAGCGGTGGGCCTAGGTTCATATGTACCCCCCACCGTGGCAACATCTGTAGTTCTGCCTCTGACCCAGCACAGCACCTATAATCCAGCATGACCATGAAGCATTACCCCGCTGGAGTAGACTGTGGTAGAAGTAAATGACTGCAGGTCAGGTGGCACCTCAACCACTGAGAGAGAAAGGGGGAGATAGAAAGATCCCCCCAGAAGAGAGCGGGGAGGGAAAAGGAGAGAGGGATACGGATAAGAAGAGAGACAGAGGGGCCCATTTATCAAAAAATATTTGCGGCTATGTCCCCTGAAAACACCCGTTTTCAGAAATTAGCCGCAAATATTAAGTTTCCCTTATATGTATAAAGAAGGGATCCCTCCATTTCCGCCCGCAGCCCCATCCCCCATAGGTTTCTATGGGGGATGCAATGCTGCACAATGTATCAATGTTCCCCGAAGCTACTGCAATATTTGACTGCGATAGCCCATTGTTTCCTATGGGGTACAGATCGGGGAAAGTAGAGCTGGCTGGGTTCCCTGAGAACCTTCCGCCAGAAATGCCTCAGTGCATCGTCGTCACCCGAAGGGATTGCATATTGCAATGCGATTCTTTGCGGTAAGATCCTGCCCAGATCGCATTCAATATGTAATCCATGATAAATGGGCCCCATAGAGAGAGTGAGGGAGAGAAAGTAGGAGAGAGATAGAGAGACATATGGGAGGTGGAGGGAGAGTGGGGGAGGGGGAGAAGGAGGAAAAGATAGGGAGAGAGGGGGGATGAGAGAGGGGGAGGGAAAGATAGAGAGACAGAGAGATTTAATGAGAATGGAAATATAGTAAAAATACACTGACACTTACCACACTGTCTCTGTGTCAGTTTCCTCATGGGTGGGGAGGGTGTCTGCAGCTGCTTTGTGCTTCTGTCATGCTGTGGCTCCTCCTGGAACATGTACACTATAGCAGAGATAGAACAGGGGGTGTGGTCAGAACTTCGGGGCCTGGCACAGGTGTACTCTTTGCCCCATGTTGCCGGGTCTGCTGACACACACTCACTCACACACTCACACACACACACACACACACACACACACACACACACACACACACACACACACACTCAAATACACTGACACACACTGACACAAACCTTACCTTCTCCTTCTTGGCTGGGCTCCATGGGATGGCTGCTGTCAGAGATCCACCTGCACCAGCGAGAGAAGGCAAGGCTGCACACACAGTAGATTGCCGGGCTCAGGGAAAGTTGGAGGTGTGGTCTAATTGCGGACCTCCATGGCCATGCCCACTTTTAGAAAAACATTCCAAATCAGTGCAGAAAATCGCCGCTACCCCAGTTAAACTGAGCTATGGCTCAGCATACTGTATTTTGACTTGCCCTGGCTGCGGCTGCCGCAGCGAAGGGGGGAGTACCACAGCCAGGAAGTAGCAGTGATCACCATCCACTGTGCTGCAGTAGGCTTGGCGTGTGGGGGGTTCCCAGGTGCCACACATTAGGGGGTGCATGTGCGCACCAGGCACCCCTCGTGCGCACGCCTATGACTGTCTCATCAGTGTTATCTCAGGTTTGCCATCCTCCAGGAACATTTTCGGTTCCAAGCTTTGCCCTTCGGGCTAGCAACCGCACCCAGGGTGTTTACCAAGATTATGGTGGTTATGGCATCTTATCTCCGCAAGCAAGGGATAAGAATATTCCCATACCTCGACGACCTGTTAATCCTAGCACATTCGCAGGAGTTACTTCTGAGCCATCTTCAACAGACAATAGTTTGTTTACAGAGACACGGGTGGCTCATAAATTGGGAAAAGTAATCTCTGAATCCGTCACAGCGGATGGTCCATTTGGGGGCCATATTGGATTCAGACCTACAGAGAGTTTTCTTACCAGAGAAAAAGATGGTCAAGGTGCAGGTCATGACTCAGGAAGCGTTGCACGCCCAGACAATGTCAGTCCATGCAGCAATGCGACTGTTGGGTCTGATGGTATCAACCTTCGACATGGTGGAATATGCGCAATTCCACTCCAGACCATTACAGCACCTTATTCTGAACAAATGGAACGGAAATCATCAGCCAATAAAAAAGCAGATGATAAAGTTTCCAGTAAATGTAAAAAGGTCTCTAGCGTGGTGGCTACAGACAGACCATTTAAACAAGGGGAGACCCTTTTGGATAAAAGAATGGCAAGTCCTGACAACAGATGCCAGCTAGCAAGGCTGGGGCGCGGTACTCTGAAGCCTTTGGTTCCAGGGAAAATGGACCGCAAGGGAAAGTCTCCTGCCAATAAATCTGTTGGAAATAAGGGCCATTTATATGGCTCTAGTTCAGGCAAAGGACAGTCTGCAAGGAAGACCGGTCCAGATTCGCTCAGACAATGCGACAGCAGTAGCGTACCTCAATCATCAAGGAGGAACTCACAGCGAAAGATTGATGGAGGAAGTAACTCCCATTCTAAGATGGGCAGAACTCCATCTTCCAGCATTGTCAGCAGTGTTTGTCCCAGGTGTACTGAACTGGGAAGCAGATTTTCTCAGTCGACACACCATTCAGGAAACCGAATGGGCATTACACCCAGAAGTGTTTCAGACAATAGTGAACATATGGGGTCTACCAGAGATAGACCTCATGGCGTCTCGTCTAAACAACAATGTTCCGAAGTATGGATCGAGAACAAAGGATCCTGGAGCGGTCCTTGTAGACGCACTGTCAGTAGAATGGAAATTTCATCTGGCGTATCTGTTCCCTCCAATATATCTGTTACTCAGAGAAGTGAGAAAAATAAATCAAGCAAAGGGAGCAATAATTCTAATAGCTCCGGCTTGGCCAAGAAGGCATTGGTACACAGATCTTCTGAGGATGTCCGTGGAAGCACCAATACTGCTCCCTCAACATCCAGATCTGCTAATGCAGGGTCCTTGTTGTCACAGCCATCTGGATCGTCTGTCTTTGACGGCGTGGCTGTTGAAACCTCTATCTTAGAAGCTAGAGGATTTTCGAAACAAGTAATCCAAACTATGCTTAGAGCAAGAAAGCCTTCTTCAGCTCGTGTATATCATAGAATATGGCAGGCCTATATTCATTGGTGTACTGGAAAAAGTTTGAATCCAAGATCTTTTAAAGTATCCAGGATTTTGGATTTCCTTCAAGCAGGATTGGATAAAGGTTTGAAAGTGGCTTCCTTGAGAGTTCAAGTATCAGCATTAACTGTATGGTTTCAGCGAAAGATTGCTGATTTACAGGATGTACGTACTTTCTTTCAGGGAGTTGTACATATTCAACCTCCATTTGTTCCTCCTGCAGCTCCCTGGGATTTGAATTTAGTTCTTAAATTCCTCCAGGGTCCTCCGTTTGAACCGCTTAAGAGAGCAGATCTTAAATGGTTAACGGCTAAAGTGCTTTTTTTTACTGGCAATTGCGTCAGCCAGAAAAGTGTCAGATTTAAGAGCGTTATCGTGTAAGTCTCCTTTCCTAAGTTTTTTTCCAGACAGAGCAGTTCTCAGAACAAGATCTGGTTATCTTCCGAAGGTGGTTTCAAAGTTTCACCTTAATGAAGAGATTGTAGTCCCAGCTTTTCAGGTATCGGGACTTTCTGCGGGAGAAGCGTTGCTGGACGTAGTCCGAGCATTAAGAATCTACATAGATCGTACTAGTGCCATCAGGAAAACAGATTCTCTCTTCGTCCTCTATGGATTTCATAGAAGAGGATGGCCTGCTAGTAAACAGACGCTGGCGAGATGGCTCCGAATGGTAATATCAGAAGCTTATTCTCATGCAGATCTCCCTACTCCGGCTAATGTCTCTGCTCACTCTACACGTAAGGTAGGTCCTTCTTGGGTAGCACAACAGGGTGCTTCAGCAGAACAGATTTGTAAGGCAGTCACATGGTCTTCCATAAACACATTCATTAGACATTATGCCTTGGATACTTTTGCCTCTCATGACGCAGACTTCACGCGAAAGGTCCTCCTGTGTAATCAGGACCGTCCCCACCACTAAAACTGGCTTTGGGAATCCCAATGTTATCCTGTGGATAATCCTGTGGACCCAGCCAGAGAAATATACGTTATGGTAAGAACTTACCGTTGATAACGTGATTTCTCTTATGTCTACAGGTATCCACAGGGGTCCCACCCTGGCGCACCTGATTTGAGGATCTTGACAATCACTAAACCTCTTCCTTCTTGTATGGAAGGGTGTGTATGTGTGTTCTTATCGCCTAAATAGGTTTCTACCTGATGCTCCTGCCTAAATCGCTGTGGAAAGAACGGATTTGACTGAGTCAGTGGGCGGGGTTATATGGTGAAGCCCCGATGCATCCTGGGAGGCCAGAAAGCTCGTGACCATGTTGGTGCCATTTCCGCTGTTGCTCCGGCATATCCCAACGTTATCCTGTGGATAGCTGTGGACATAAGAGAAATTACGTTATCAATGGTAAGTTCTTACCATAACGTCTATTTCTTCGTTGGGTATGGATTTTTTTCTCCTCTAACCTCGGTGGGTGTCCTCGTGTCGTATGTAGTGTTTTTTTGGTAAACATTGTTTGATAGATCCTTGTATTGTCCCTTAATGTATTTATAAATATTAATGATGTCCCCTCTCAGTTGCCTCTTTTCCAGTGTGAACATATCAAGCCTTTTAAGTCTTTCCTCATAGTCCAATGCCTCTAACCCCTTAACCAGTTTGGTGGCTTGCCTCTGAACCCTTTCGAGTTCCAAGATATCTTTTTTATAGTATGGTGCCCAAAACTGTACACAATATTCCAGGTGTGGTCGCACCAATGATTTATACAGTGTCAGGATTACACTCTCATCCCTTGTCTCCATACCCCGTTTTATGCATGATAACACCTTATTAGCCTTTGCTGCGGTATTTTGACATTGCAAACTGCTACCAAGTTTATTATCGATGAGCACACCCAGATCCTTTTTAACTACCATTATCCCTACATTTTCCCCATTTAGTTTATAGGCTGCCTGATTGTTCTTAGTCCCAAGGTGCAAAACTTTACATTTGTTTATATTGAACCTCATTCCCCATTTGTCTGCCCAGGCCTCCAGTCTAGTTAAGTCATTCTGTAGAGACTCAACATCCTTGTCTGAATTAATTATTCTACTTAATTTAGTGTCATCTGCGAAAATTGACACTGTGCTTTCCAGTCCCTCACCTAGGTCATTAATGAATATATTAAACAGCAATGGCCCGAGTACTGAGCCCTGCGGTATTCCACTGAGTACTGAAGCTCATTCAGAGTACATCCCATTAACCCCCACTCGCTGTTCCCTATTAAACAGCCAATTACTCACCAAAGTACAGATAGTATATCCCACCCCAAGCTCTCTTAGTTTGAGGATTAGTCTCCTGTGTGGAACTTTGTCAAAAGCCATAGAGAAGTCTAAAAAGATCACATCCACTGCTTGACCCTTATCAATATTATTGCTCACTTTCTCGTAGAAGCTTATTAAGTTAGTTTGACATGACCTGTCCCTCACAAATCCATGTTGATTCCTAGTAATAACCTTGGAGGTATCCAAGTACTCTAGAATGCTATCCCTTAATATACCTTCTAGTATTTTACCCACTATAGATGTCAAGCTAACCGGTCTATAGTTCCCGGGGAGCGTTTTAATACCCTTTTTAAATATTGGGACTACCTCTGCTATACGCCAGTCCTTTGGTATCATTCCTGATCTAATGAACTCGATGAAGATCAAATATAGAGGTTTGGCTATCTCTACGTTGAGTTCCATAAGAATCCTGGGGTGGAGTCCATCCGGCCCAGGAGATTTATTTATCTTAATTTTACTCAGTCGCTCCCGGATTACTCCCTTGTTTAAGCAAGTACCAAGCAGTGTGTCATTATTATTATTATTTCTGTTATGCTCTATTCTTATATAATATAATATAGATATTCTAGTCCAGTGCAGCTTTATTGTTTAATAATTTCTGCATTACCAGTGACTGGGTGTGCCTGTATCTGCTGTGTGGTTTCACTTTCAGTGTTTCCCAGATATAACTGTCTCCAGGGGCAGATTGGGATTGAAAAACAGCCCGGGAAATTCATGGAAGCAGTCCTAATGGGGGTGTGGCTTTATGAGGGGTGTGGTCTGTTTAGGGGGCAGGATCCCTCCTCATAGGGCCTCATTGTACACAGTTGCAGCCTTCCTGACATTTTTTGCTGCTGCTGTGTGAGAGACAGGGGGCACACTGGGAACTAAAAGTGGCCTTGTGACCCGACCCGACATGGGCAGCACAAGAAGTATAACATACTATGTAGCCATGGCAGCATCACTGGATGGCAGAGTTGCTGTACTGCAGAGATGGAATAACAATGAGTGGGGACAATGCAGTGTACTGAGTATTGTGGGCTGCCTGTTACATGAAGGGGAGGGGGCACATGACAACACACAAAACAGACCCCACAGACCTGTCAGCCTACCAGGAATCTTCCTGGTGAGCGCTATGGCCAATCTGCCCCTGACTGTCTGTATATTTTGTACTCTAAGAGGCTAGGTGCATCCGGGTTTGCTAATATAGTGCATCACAGTATTTATACAATATGCATATTCTACTGTGTACTCAGTCACATAATACCAGATTTATTTGCAGGTATTGTGCTTTGTTTGGCTTTATCTTATTAAGTTGCTCTGTTGTTGATTATTTACATAATGTCTAAAAGAAAGGGCAGTAAATTAGTGGAAGCTCCTGCATCATGCAAAGCATGTTCCAGGGATTTACCAGAAGGGGAATTTTTGTATGATGGTTTATGTACTATGTGTCATACACCTCCTAGTCAGTCTGCAGCTCCTGGGTCTACTCAGGAGCCACCCTGGGCTGCGTTCAGTAACCTACTTCATACTCTGGTAGAACGCCTTATGCCCCCTATGGGACCATCTGTACCACCGCAGCCACATATTGTCACTATGGTTAATTTGTCTTGGGCAGAAAATTTATCCAACCAGCTACAATGATTAAATCAGTCTTTGGTTAGACAGATATCCACCCCAGATCACTCCCGTGCTTCTGGGTCATCTAAGCAGGCTACTTCCTCCTCACAGTCCACATACCTCTCTGATGAGAGAGGTATGTGGACCTGAGAGAGGAGGGGGAGCATACGATCCTGTCAGACACTGAATTTGGTGTTACTGATGAGGATTCTCCCTTGCAGGTTGATGTCTCTACCTTAGTGGTTGCTATTAAACAAATCCTACAAATCTCTGATAAGGATTCCACTACTGTGGAAAAGAAAACTGATATGTCTAAATGACAGAAAGTGTTTAAAACCCCATTCTGACCATTTAGTGGACATCAGACGGGAACCCTGGTCTACTTCAGGGAAGAAATTGCCTCTGCTTAAACAGGCCTTGGCTCGCTAACCTCTCCCTGCAGAGTTATTTAGCAAGTGGGAAAATCCACCACCTATGGATTCTCATGTTACCCGCATTGTGGTGTCATCCACTCTGCCTGTCACCACTGTCGCATCACTGAAGTAAGTGACAGATAAGTGTGTAGAAGGATGCCTTCAGTCTATTTACTCCCTTACAGATGCTGTGAATAGGCCCACTATTGCTGCCTCCTGGGCTGCAAAAGGTATTGAAGCACGGGTTCAGGCATTAGAGGATGAGCTGCCCGAGGATATTTCTGACAAGGCCAGACAATACCTGTCTCACATTACCACTGCCCCCATTACATTCAGGAGGCATCCTTTGAGGCAGGTATGTTGGCAGCCAGCGCGTCGACACGGTCTGTCCTAACTCACCGTATTCTGTGGTTGAGGTCATGGAAAGTGGACCTAGACTCCAAAAAGACCTTGGAGGTACTCCCGTTTACTGGGGACAGTTTGTTTGGGGAAGACCTGCATACAGTTGTGTCTGAGTTATCAGCTGCTAAGACTGCTTTTCTCCCAAATTCTAATCCTTTTGCACAGAAGTAAAATGGTACCACTTTTCATTTTTCTTTCAGCCTCAAGGGAAAGCAAAAGGTCAGACATACCCGAGACGGGCTTTGTTGTTTTGGGAGCACAAGACTAGGCCAAACAATCCTGGGCAAACCATCAGCCTGTTTTCAAACAAGACAAGCCTGCTGCATGACGGTGCGGGCCTCCCCCTGGGGACCCCAGGGTGGGAGGCCAACTTCTACAGTTCACCCATGTCTGGTTAAAGACCACTTCAGATGCATGGGAGCTGGAAGTTGTCTCTCATGGGTACGCTGTCTCTTTCAAGAGACATCCCCCTCACCAGTTTTGCACTACGGTTCTACCTTTTGGATCCGTTAAAGGCGCAAGCTTTGTAAACAAGTGTCAGTTCTCTCCTGAGTACAGGATAGGTTGTGCCGGTACCTCAGTCCCAGAGAGGCAGAGGTTATTACTCGACCCGTTTTATATTTCCGAAACCAAATGGCTCATTACAGCCTATACTCAACCTCAAATCCCTGAACAAGTTTGTGAGAGTGCCGAGGTTTTGTATGGAAATGGTGCACTCAATTGTACTGGCCATGGAACCCAGAGACTATATATGGTATCCCTGAATATACTGGATACATATCTGCATATACCCATTGCCATGTATCACCAGCAGTTTCTGCGATTTGCTATTGGCAACCTACGTTATCAATTACAGGCTCTACTATTTGGACTGGCCATGGCTCCTTGGATCTTCACCAAGGTCATGGCTGTTATGACGTCCTATCTCCATCGCCAGGGGATCAGCATCCTGCTTTATTCTAGATGACCTGCTGATTCTGGCAAATTCCCACGATGTCCTCCTCAGTCATCTGCAAATGACTGTAAGCTTCCTGAAAGCCCATGGGTGGCTTATCAATTGGAAAAAGTCCTCGCTGGTCCTAGCTCAGAGCATGGTGCACCTGGGGGCACTTCTGGATGCACACAGTCAGAGGCTGTTTCTGTCTCCAGAAAATGTCCTGAAGCTAAGATAAGATGCTTCCTTTGTCGCCCCAGAGTGTCTATACATTCGGTGATGCAAGTACTTGGCCTGATGGTGTTGGCATTCGACATGGTAGCGTACGCTCAATTTCATTCCCGCCCATTACAGAGGTTAATTCTTTCCAAATGTGACATCCAACCTCATCGGATCAGATCTCAGATGATTACTTTAATTCCAGAGGTTCATCTATCGCTGACCTGGTGGCTACAGGACCAGAGATTAAACAGGGGCCATCCCTTCTGGAACCCCGACTGGGTCCTGCTGACAACGGACACCAGTCTCGGGGGATGGGGTGCGGTGTTGGAGCAACACTAATTTCAGGGTCGATGGACCAAGGAGGAATCACTCCTCCCAATAAACATTCTGGAGTTGAGGGCAGTGTTCAATGCACTTTCTCTTGCCCTACCTCTGGTACAGAACAGGCCTGTTCAAGTACAGTCAGACAATGCCATCCATGGTGGCATACATAAATCATCAAGGTGGCACTTGAAGCCGCATGGCAATAATGGAAGTGTCAAAAATCCTTTGTTGGGCGGAGCGCCATCTGCCAGCCATATCGGCAGTGTTCATTCCAGGTGTCCTAAACTGGGAAGGTGACTTCCTCAGTCACCAGGACGTGCTCACCGGAGAGTGGACTCTTCATCCGGAAGTCTTTCAACTCCTAGTGCCTACCGGATGTAGACCTCATGGTGTCTCGACACATTCACAAGGTACCAATCTTCAGATCAAGGACCAGGGATCCTCAAGCAGCGTTCGTGGATGCACTGTAGTGATTCCATGGAACTTTCGGCTGCCCTACATGTTCCCTCCAGTGTTGCTTCTGCCCAGGATACTACGGAAGTTCAAACAAGGAGGAGGAATACTACTTCTAGTCGCTCTAGTGTGGCCTCAAAGGAATTGGTTCTCACTCTCAGACCTGCAGGGTCTATAAACACAGAGGCCTCTTCTACTTCCACAGCGCCTGGACCTTCTCGTACATGGTACTTGTCTTTACCCAGACATGGCCAGACTGGCTTTGATAGCATGGCTCTTGAAGCATCACTCCTGAGGACCAAAGGATTTTCTGAGTTGGTTATTCAGAGTATATTGAAAGCCCGCAAACTGGCATCCGCCCAGATTTATTATAGAGTCTTGAATTCTTACTTCACCTGGTGTGCTCATAAGAATTATGATGCATATCAATTCAGAATGTCCAGAATCCTGGCTTTACTGCAACGGGGCCTTGATCTAGGTCTTCGTCTGGCCACCCTGAAGGTTCACATATCTGTCTTGTCTGTATGGTTTCAGAGAAAAATTGCATCTATACCTGACACTTATACTTTCACTCAGGGCGTCAGCCTTCCTATGTCCCTCCTGTGGCTCCATGGGATTTGACTGTTATACTAATGGCCCTACAAGAATCTCCAATTGAACCTCTTAATTTGGCGGACCTTAAGTGGCTCACATCCAAGGTCCTGTTTTTGTTGGCTATTGCCTCTGCAAGACTGGTATTGTACTTAGGCGTTTTGTCCTGTCATCCACCCAATTTGATTTTTCACAGTCTACGAACTTGACCGGGTTATTTGCCTAAGGTGGTGTAATCTTTTTACCTTAACCAAGAGATTGTGGTTCCGGTCTTTATCTCTTGAGACTTGTCTTCCAAAGAGCGTTCTTTGGATGTGGTAAGGGCTCTCCATATTTGTGGCGAGTACTGCCCCTATCAGGAGGTCAGATTCCCTTTTTTTACTGTTTGGTTTCCACAAACGTGGCTGGCCTGCAAATAAGTAAACTTTGGCCAGATGAATTAGAATGGTGATTGCACAAGCTTATGTGCAGGCTGGACTTCCAGCTCCTGCTGCTATTAAAGCCCAATCTACTTGGTCTGTTGGACCTTCTTGGGTGGCCAGCCGTGGCTCGTCTGCAGAACAATTGTGCAAGGCAACTACGTGGTCCTCAGTGAACAAGTTTATTAGGTTCTATGCCTTTGATACTTCCACCTCCCAGGATGCTTCCTTTGGACGCTGGGTTCTCATGCCCGCTAAGGCGCATTCCCTCCCTTGAGGAACTGCTTTAGGACATCCTCGATATTTTCCTGTGGAAACCAATGTTTCCTGCTGCAGAAAAGGAGAGTTATGGTAGACTTACCATTGTTAACGCTCTTTCTGCAAGGTACATTGGTTCCACAGGGCGCCTACCCTGATGCACCTAGCTTCTATGGGTTTGTATGGCATTAGCTGCTGGTGCCTTCTCCTGTCGTGAGAATGTGGTTCTATTTGACTAACCTCTGCCTTCTCTCTTGCCTGCTCCTGCATTTGACTGGTTAACGAAACTGAGCTCCAGTGCCTGGAGGCAGGGTTTATAGATGAGGCCCCAATGCATCCTGGGACAGCTAAAGCTTTAGCTTGTTGGTGCCTCTGGATCAAGATCCACTCTACACCCTGATGTTTTCCTGTGGTACCAATGTACCTCGCAGAAAAAGTTAACAATGGTAAGTCTACCATAACACTCTTTATAGTTGGTAGTCACCATTCTAGTAAGATATCATATGGGCCGGGAAGATTCCTGTTTGCGTAGGAATATAACCAATGCACGATGTCAATGTAGTCCTACAACAGAGGTTCAACCAGACTGGTGCCTTCTCCTGCCCAGAGTCTCCCCCAGCCTCTTTTTCCATGAATATAGCCTTCTGCTTCCCTATCACTCCAGCCCCTTCCCCCTCGTCTGTCACTCCAGCCTCCAATGTCTCACCTTGTTAGTCCTGGGCAAGGAATTTGAAAGTAATGGATCAAGCCAACTTGCCAGGCTGTGCTGTGCATCTTTTCTGCAGTCAGTGGCAGCCTCCAGCTCAGAACCGCCCAGCCGGGGCAGGACAGTGCCAAATGCCATGCAACCATTCATACACAAGGCAGGCAGAGAGGCAGGGTAAAGCAGGGTCCAGGGACAGGTCATCTGTCCTTACAGCATCTGCACTCCACATTGTGGGTGGTCAGGATGTGTGCTGCTGCTGGAAGGCTGGCTGGCCGTGCAGTGTATGACTTAATCATGCTGACCGACACTTCACACAGGCCAGCACCATTACAGGCTGAAATTGCTGTCACTTTTGGACTTGGAGGCAGAGCTGAGAGCATTGTATCACACACACACTCCAGTCGCGCCAGTCGCTTGCACCAGACTAGTATGTTATACCAGAAGTGCACCAGACTTAAAAACAGGACAAACTGTGTCCTGTATTGAATCAATATGGGACAAAGCATGTCCCTGTCATTTACAGGACGATCCTGTATTACAGAATGAGTAGCAACTCTCTGTATGATGGAGGTTAGACCACATAGTAGATAACTTAACCAGGTCTTCGGTTTTTGACCAGTTGGAACAGGTTTACAGGATGACAAAGGGATTAATGCAGCAGGTACGCTAGATCCAGCAAGGAACGTATAAGGGAGAGCAGGTGGTGTGCAACAGGTGGGAGCAATATGCTGGCAGTGGATCATGCACACTGGCTCCATTCATGCAGCAGTATGGCTGTGGTGGTGCAGTGGAACTATATGTTGTCACTGGCCTCGGTAACGCAGTCTCTATGTGAGTGTCGCTGCAGACTCTCAGTTGCACGTTCTTCTAGCATGGAGGATGGAGCTGATTATACGTCGACATGCTGTGCATCTGCAATAACACACAAGGTCCGTCCTCTGGAAGTCTGTTTTCTTTCCCCTAAAAATATATCACACTTGTTGTAATAACACGTTTAGGATTGGAATTTTCGGCACACCCTCTCTTGTGTACTGTGTGTAAAATTGTGCTTTGTTCTTAATTGGGGCTACTACTTGTTATAAGATGTATGCTCTCTCTAGCACCACACATTAGGGGCAGATGTAGCAAGCCTTCAAGAGGGATAGGCTGTGCTACATAAATGGCAGTTAGAACCTGATTAGTTGCTATGGGCAGTTCTCCACTTTATCTCTCTAAAAGGCTTGTAACATCTTCCCTCAGACTTAAGGGGGGTACTCACGGAGCGATATTCTAAGCAATCTGACTAGATTGCTTAGAATATCGGCAGGATCGCTCCGTGTGTAGCCCCCTCGGCGATAGCGATGCGCGGCCCCGCACATCGCTATCGCCGCTGCTAGATTGGCCTGCATGCAGGCCAATCTAGCGGGTCGCTCACTTCACCCGCTGGGTGAAGTGAGCGGCCCCCCCGTCTCCCCCCGCACGCTCGGCACAGATCGCGCTGTGCTGAGCGGCAGGAGAGATGTGTGCTGAGCGGTTCGCTCAGCACGCATCTCTCCTTGATCGGCCCGTGAGTACTGGGCTTTAAGACTTCTAGTATACAGGGCTAATTGATTGCAGTGAGGAAGAGCTGGGAAACTGACCGGTGTAGTATGAAGATGTAAATAAAGGGCCTTTTTGTTTCACCATTACACTCGGGTATCCTGACAGGCTATAACAGATGTTATTTATTCCTTATGATAACTTCTAGGGAAAATTCCTTCATTTTAAGATGTAGCTTTGGTCATTTTCAATAGTTACCAAATAAGTCTGAATCTGTGTAAAAAAAAAAAGGGGGGGGGGGGGCTTTTCCCCATGCTAAGTTCTGATGTTCATCATCTGCCGCTTTGTACATATGTAAAATAAATACCTGTGTGGTTAAAGTTGCAGCCTATTGTCTCTTGTACCCTGTTGCAAATAATGCAACTAAGACGTACATTTATTTAATGGAAGATATGGTACACTGCTTATTTTGGAAGGTCTTTGTTGCACTGGGCATCTTGCAATATACAGTATGCGAGTGGTAGGGAAATAACCATAGTACTGTATGTATTATCTTTTCTTTTTTTTTTTTGTTGAAACGGATATATGATCAAATATTGTCTTTAAAATGCTTCAAAACACTGCCTTGAATAAGGGTGCTGTGAAGTCCTGAAACATCAAATGTTTGGTGAGATGTCACTTTGACAACGTGTATTATTCTATTTCAATTTAGAGGCATATTGCCATGTCCGCAATCTAAAAATATTCACTTCTAAATCCTTTTGTGGGAGAGAAGCAAAGAGAGAGAATGTATGTTAAATTGTATTTCCTTGCTGTTTGTCAGCGAGGTTGTTATTTAGAAGCTGTACTGACTCATTTCGATAAATGCATGTACAGTAATAAGAAATATTTGTCAGGATGATGGTCATTGTAGGTGAATAGTGTATAAAATCAGACATGTCTGCTTCTGAATAACAATATGCCATCCAGAAAGTTTGATTTGCTCAGCTTGCTGTCCTAATCTTTTTCCCTTTAATCAATAAAAAGTATTGCATAAACTACAGGAGTGAGAATCTTAGAGAATTCAGTAGCTACATTTATTTTATAACTTTTTCAAACAGATGTATGTATGTAACATAAGTGATGCTTTCAAAGACCACTTACTGTAAGTGTTAAAACGTAGACAAACCCCGCTTCATTTATTTGTCAAATGTCGTCTTATAAGGAAAAACCAAGTCCTCTCTAAATTGTTATTGGTAGTTTTAGTATTAAAGAACTGCATTATCAGCACGGACCCAGTAGTATTTATTACTATAATTGTACTGTTTAGTATAATTTTATTAGTGTTTATATTTATTATGTTTAAATTGGTTTACTTTTTAGGGCAGAATTCATCTGTGGTGGGGAATCATGGGAGAATAGTTCTTCCGAATTTGAACAACGATGTCGTCTTGGTAGTGAAGTTGGCAGCCTGTCTCGGTCCGCATCATCTGAAAAATATGAACGGTTTGATAACCTTCAAGGGAAATTTAACTCTTCCAAACTAAGGTAAGGCATAGACTATAAATATAGCATGCCTAGGTGAGGAGATACTGTATTGAGCTTTTCTATTCCTGAATATTACATTGTGATACAAGAGTACTGAAATTGGTGAATGCTAATAAGGTATACAGTTAACGCACTTAAGAGAGGCCATATACATTAAACTAACACGTCTTGTTAACTTTTAGCCATTGTAGTCAATATTGTGGTGCCTTTGGGTATATGCATTGGATTAATTGGTCTACAAAAAATGCATGTCAGTCATATGATACAAATAGCTAAGAATTGTTAGTGCGTGATGTCACATGTAAAGAAAGTGCTGACTAGATAAAAGGTTTGTCATCTGGCTAGAAGAGTTAGAATATTTGTAAGAACTTCAGTTTTCTGTGTAAATTCAGTAGATTGATTTCAATTTTTAATGGGAAAATATGGAGTAGACTATTACCTGATATACAGTAAGTGCACATGATGACAGTGCGTAAAATAACTGCTTGCCAGTGGATTTTCACCAATTCTGTCATTGATATTTATTTTAATCTTCACTGCATAATCTCTTCCAAGGTGTGTATTAAGAAACCTGAAGATAACTGGACTCTTCATCATAGTAGTTGTCTGCTCGGTGAGTCTCATCTGCAAACATTACTCATAGCCCAAAGCACCTCTGTGCTATTTTAAAGTGTAGATTTAAAATTACAGGTGACCTTTCATTTGCCCTATCTCTTTGTATAATGGTGCAGTATTACTTTCCACCTAGATGAACCCTACAACCATTTGGAAACCACAATTTACATTCGGTTTCTATTTTTTTGTCTTCTCATCCCCCCCCCCTCCCCTCCCCAAATTCCTATTCAAATCTTTTATTATTCACTTAAACAGACTATGAATGTGATAATCTTTTAGAGTGGCATTTTAATTTTTTGTTTTTTATTGTACTAATAATGAATATTCCCCTATGAGCACACCACTTCTGTTCAGTGTGTAAATTGATTTGAGAGATCTGTAATTGGCCCAGGGCAATTGCTGAATTGTTTTGTTTCTTTGTACATATGATCATATGTAGGATGAAAGATAATGAAGTTGCAGTACCCCAGTAAGGTAACACAGGCCACAGTAATATTTGCATGTTGAAAGCTAAAGGGTCTGATTCTAATTTGTGAGCATACACACCATCTCTAGTGTGGGGACCATAACTGATTTAATGAGCCATTTGCAGTTTCACTGTACCGGCCATGTGTACTTACACGTGCATGGCTTAATCTTTGAGACAAGCATATGCTACTGGCAGGATCAACCAGGAAGCTCTCGGTATCGGCACCTGCAGTGAACATGGGTTTGCCAAGGTGCAAAGTTATTTGCTTTGCTTTCCATTTCCGAGTTAGCCTAGAAATGAAGAAAGGGACTGTTGCATTATAAAGATGATGGTTGAACTGAGGATAATCATAACATATAACATAGCAGACTTGGGAAATGTGTGACGTTAATAGAAAGGGGGATAAGTGGTAGGTACTGTAGTAAGATCATAAGCACAATTTAGAAAATGTTGAGGTTTAAGTAACATAAGGATATCAATGGGAAAGGCAGTTAAAGGCCAAGAAAGGATGTGTGGAGTTTGTTGAACAGAGAAAAAGTGGAAGCCAAAGGAGTGTCATTTTCAATGGAAATTACAGTCTGGCCCCAATTTATCAAAGTCTAAAAAGTTGCACTTTTCTAAGCTTGTTTCCTTTGGCTAAAGAGGGGGAGGAGGACTGGACTTGCACACCTTAAGCATATTAAGAGGTACAATCATGCCACATAGAAAGAAAAAAAAAGTGCAGGTGCATACTCTAAGCACTAAGAACATTGGTAATCATTACAATAAACGATGCAATTTAACGTGCAGTAAAATGGAGATTCTTAGAATAATTTTTGGCCAAAAAAAATAGGATTTTGGTACCTACCGGTAAATCCTTTTCTCGTAGTCCGTAGAGGATGCTGGGGTCCACATTAGTACCATGGGGTATAGATGGGTCCACCAGGAGCCATTGGCACTTTAAGAGTTTGTGAGTGTGGGCTGGCCCCTCCCTCTATGCCCCTCCTACCAGACTCAGTCTAGAAACTGTGCCCGAGGAGACGACATACTTCGAGAGAAGGATTATACACAGATAGTGGTGAGATTCATACCAGCTCACACATACAATGCATGTCAAGCCACTAGCTTGAACTACTCAGCAACAGCTGAAACATTACTTACCAAGTAACAATGCGGTACTCAACTAAAACAAAGTTGTACTGAACCAAATAACATTTGCAGGAAAACAAAGCGCTGGGCAGGTGCCCAGCATCCTCTAAGGACTACTAGAAAAAGGATTTACTGGTAGGTACCAAAATCCTATTTTCTCTTATGTCCTAGGAGATGCTGGGGTCCACATTAGTACCTTGGGGATGTACCAAGCTCCCAGAATGGGAGAGAGAGTGCGGAGGCTCCTGCAGAACTGATTGACTCAACTTCACATCATCAGAGGCCAAAGTATCTAACTTGTAAAACTTTGCAAACGTTTTCGACCCAGACCAAGTTGCAGCTCGGCAAAGTTGTGCTGCCGAGAAACCCCGGGCAGCCACCCAGGAAAACCCCACCTTACGAATAGAGTGGGCCTTAACAGATTTTGGACACGGCAGTCCTGCCGTAGAACAAGCGTGCTGGATAGTGAACCTGATCCAGCGACAGATTGTCTGCTTAGAAGCAGGACACCCAATTTTCTTGGGATCATATAGGACAAACAGAGTCCGACTTTCTGTGACGAGAAGTTCTCTTCACATATCTTCAGAGCCCTTACAACATCCAAGGACTTTGATGTAATCAAGGAGACAGTAGCCACTGGCACCACAATAGGTTGGTTGATATGAAATGCCGACACAACCTTCGGAAGAAACTGCTGATGAGTCTGGAGATAAGTTCTATCTTCGTGGAAGATCAAGTAAGGGCTTTCAC
Source organism: Pseudophryne corroboree (assembly GCF_028390025.1). Classification (NCBI taxonomy): domain Eukaryota; kingdom Metazoa; phylum Chordata; class Amphibia; order Anura; family Myobatrachidae; genus Pseudophryne; species Pseudophryne corroboree. Next base: position 388,488,213 of record NC_086445.1, read on the forward strand.
AGGATAAAGCACCCAGCTCGGACACATGTCTAGCAGATGCTAAGGCCAACAAAGTGATCGTCTTCCATGTAAGGAATTTGACCTCCACCTCCTGCAGAGGCTCAAACCAATCCGACTGGAGGAACTGCAACACCACGTTAAGGTCCCAAGGTGCCGTAGGCGGTACAAAGGGAGGTTGGATAAGCAGAACTCCCTTCAAAAAGGTCTGAACCTCAGGGAGGGCAGCCAATTGTTTCTGAAAGAAAATGGATAGGGCTGAAATCTGGACCTTCACAGATCCCAACCTCAGACCCATATCCACATCTGCTTGCAGGAAGAGGAGGTAACGTCCCAGTTGAAACTCCACTGTAGGAAACTTCTTGGACTCACACCAAGATACATACTTCTTCCAAATACGATGGTAATGCTTAGACGTTACCCCTTTCCTAGCCTGTATGAGGGTAGGAATAACCTTCTTCAGAATGCCCTTCCGAGCAAGAATCAGGTGCTCAACTTCCATGCTGTCAAATGTAGCCACGGTAAGTCTTGATAGGCGAACGGCCCCAGTTGCAGCAGGTCCTCCCGAAGAGGAAAAGGCCTCGGCTCTTCTTGCAGTAGATTCAGAAGGTCCGCATACCAAGCCCTTCTTGGCCAGTCTGGGGCAATGAGGATTGCTTGAACCCTTGTTCTCCGTATGAGCTTTTGGATTCTTGGTATGAGTGGGAGTGGTGGAAACACGTACACTGACCGAAACACCCACGGAGACACCAGGGCATCCACTGCCACTGCCTGTGGATCCCTCGACCTGGAACAATAACGCTGAAGCTTCTTGTTTAGATGAGAGGCCATCATGTCTATTTGGGGTAAACCCCAAGGATCCGTTATTTCCTTGAACACCTCCGGATGGAGGCCCCACTCTCCAGGATGGAGATCGTGTCTGCTGAGGAAGTCTGCTTCCCAGTTGTCTACTCCCAGAATGAAGATGGCTGACAGAGCTAACGTGTGTTTTTCTGTCCAGAGGAGTATTCTTGTCACCTCTGCCATTGCCGCTCTGCTCTTCGTTCTGCCCTGTCGGTTTATGTAAGCCACTGTTACGTTTTCTGACTGCACTTGAATGGCCTGATTTCTTAGAAGAGGTGCCGCCTGAAGAAGACCATTGTAGATGGCTCTTAGTTCCAGAATGTTGATGGGCAGGCCAGCTTCCAGGCTTGACCACCGTCCTTGGAGGGTTACTCCTTAAGTGACTGCTCCCCAGCCCCTGAGGCTCGCATCCGTTGTTAGAAGGACCCAGTCCTGAATCCCGAACCTGCGGCCTTCCAGGAGGTGAGGCAATTGGAGCCACCGGAGAAGTGAAACCCTCGCCTTTGGCGACAGACACATTTTCTGCTGCATGTGAAGGTGAGAACCCGACCACTTGTCCAGGAGATCCAGTTGGAAGGTCCGAGCACGGAACTTCCCGTACTGGAGAGCCTCGTAAGAGGCCACCATCTTTCCCAATAGGCGAATGCATTGATGAACCAACACCTGGGGTGGCTTCAGGACATCCCGGGCCATAGCTTGTATCACCAACACCTTTTCCTGCGGAAGAAACACCCGCAGCACTTCTGTATCCAGGATCATTCCCAGAAATGACAATCTCTGGGTTGGCTCCAAAAAGTGCAGAATCCAACCGTGACTCTGAAGCAGTGGACTGCAGCAGCTTCTCCTTGGATGATGCCTTTATCAGTAGATCGTCCAGATATGGAATGATGATCACACCCTGCTTGCGGAAGAGCATCATAATTTCCGCCATCACCTTGGTAAACACCCTCGGTGCTGTGGAGAGGCCGAATGGCAGGACCTGGAACTGAAAATGACAGTCTAGCAATGCGAAGCGGAGATGAGCCAGATGCGACAGCCAGATCGGAATGTGGAGGTACGCATCCTTGATATCCAGTGATACCAGGAATTCCCCTTCTTCCAGACCTGATATCACTGCCCTGAGAGACTCCATCTTGAACTTGAACTCGAACTTCTTTAGAAAGGGGTTCAATGATTTTAGGTTCAGAATGAGCCTGACCGAACCATCCAGTTTCGGTACCACGAAAATGTTCGAATAGTAACCTTTGTTCAGCATGTGAGGTGTTACTGGCACAATGACCTGTGCCTCTACCAGCATTTGGACAGCATCTTGTAGTATAGTGCTGTCCTCCAACAAAGTTGGTAAGCCTGACTTGGAAAAAGCGATGAGGAGGGAGACTTTGAAATTCCAGCCTGTATCCCTGAGACACAAGATCTACCATCCAAAGATCCAGGCCAGACGATACCCAGACATGACTGAAGTGTCTCGCTCCTACTGGCCCCACCACCGGGGCGTGCAGTCCACAGTCATGCAGAGGACTTTGGGGTACCTGAAGCAGGCCTTTGTTCCTGGAAACCTGAAGCGGCAGGTTTCTTGGACTTAACCCGACCTCCCCTAAAGAAGGTATTGGATGTTCTGGCCTTTCTAGGCTTGTTAGGCCGAAAGGACTGCAGTGCAGCTAAAGAGGAGGATTTCTTCAGAGCAGGTGCTGCTGAGGGAAGAAATGTAGACTTATCCGCTGTAGCGGTGGATAGCCACGTGTCTAAAGCTTCCCCAAAGAGAGCCTGACCTGTATAGGGTAGGGACTCCACACTTCTGGATTCCGTGTCGGTCGACCACTGGCGCAGCCATAGTCCCCGACGAGCTGAAACAGACATGGAAGAAATTCCCACAGCTATGGAGCCCAGGTCTTTCATGGATTCTACCATAAAACCTGCAGAATCATGTATGTTGCGTAAATACAACGCACGTCATCCCTATCCATCGTATCCAAATCCTCAAGTAAGGTAGCCAACCACTTCCCTATTGCTTTTGCAATCCATGCACTAGCAATAGTGGGATGTAATATGGCCCCAGAAGCAGTGTACATTGATTTAAGCGTGTTTTCAATCTTTCGATCTGCCAGTTCTTTTAAGGTGGTAGATCCCGGAACAGGCAAAACCACCTTCTTTGAGAGTCTGGACACAGATGTGTCAACGATCGGATGGTTTTCCCACTTTTTCCTATCCTCAGGGAAATGAAAAGCCACCTGGACCCTTTTAGGGATCTGGAACTTTTTCTTATGGTTTTTCTCATGCTTTTTCAAATATAGCATTCAACTCCTTTGACGCAGGGAAGGTTAGCGAGGCTTTTATTATTTTCAGTGAAAAAAGCCTCCTCAACCTGCTCAGGTGTGGAATCATTAACATTTAGCACATCCCTCATTGCCACTATCAACAATTGCACCCCCCTTGCAAGAGATGCGGACCCATGAAACACATCCCCATCACCATCTGTAGTGTCAGAATCGGTATCCGTGTCATCTTGTGTGACATGCACAAGCGCACGTTTGTGGGGGTATAGAGCAAGGTGTCCTGAGGTACCAGACACAGGCCATAGAGCTCTGTAATACATGAGTTGCAGATTCATTACTAGCAACCCTGTCAGAAATCTGAGAAATCCAAGATTTGATAGAGGAAAACCACTCTGGTTCCCTTGCTGGTATCTGTGCTAAACCAGTGCTATCCTGATTACATTGAATGGGATCATCCTGGGAGGCTAAATCCTCTGCAGCATATGACAGTGTCCCTGGACATAGGTAAAGGAGACCACCAAACACCACACACACACACACACACACACACACACACACACACACACACACACACACACACACACATGCAGACAGAGTTTCCCCCCCAAGAAAGGCAAGATAGAGACACAGAGATCGGAGCCAACCCACAATACAAGACTTTCAGTAAAAGGAAACCCCTTACCAGCGCAGACTGTGTCCCTTAATAGGAGACACAGTCATTTTACAGCCTCTCCTCCTGTCTACAACCCCCTGGTACCGTGTACAGACAGTTGGAGCTGCTGTGGAGGAGCCTGTTCTTCCATCCAGCGCTGTGCAGGCAAGAAAATGGCGCTGGAACGCTGCTGGGTCCTCAAAATCTGGACATAACATTCTGCTGGGTCCGCTCTGAGGAGAAGCTCTTCCCACGTAATGGCGCTGTCTTCACGCTCTTCAGATTTTATACTGGCCTGAGCAGTGGCGGAACAAGCAAGCGGTGGGCCCAGGTGCGACAAAATGCTTTGGGCCCCCCCCCCCATCCAAGTCCACCCCGGGGGCAGTGCGCGCCGTAGGCGCGCGCAAAAATACATAGTGGCGTGGCTTCGTGGGGAAGGGGTGTGGCCACAAAATAATACCAACACAGTAGTCTCCATTATTCAAATTACGCCGCACAGTAGCACCACTACACCAGGTAGAGACCCTTTTACACCTTACAGCGAACAGATTCCTCTTTTTACACATTACAGCAGACAGCGTGCCCTTTTTACACATAACGGCAGACAGCGTGCCCTTTTTACACATAACGGCAGACCGCGTGCCCTTGTTACACATTACGGCAGACAGCGTCCCCATTTTTACACATTACGGCAGGCAGATTCCTCCTTTTTACACATAGCAGCAGGCAGATTCCCCATTTTTACACATAGCGTCAGGCAGCCCCCCTTTTTTACACATTACGGCAGGCAGATTCCTCCTTTTTACACATAGCAGCAGGCAGATTCCCCATTTTTACACATAGCGTCAGGCAGCCCCCCTTTTTTACACATTACGGCAGGCAGATTCCCCATTTTTACACATAGCGTCGGGCAGATTACCCCTTGTTACACATTACGGCAGACCGCGTGCCCTTGTTACACATTACGGCAGACCGCGTGCCCTTGTTACACATTACGGCAGACAGCGTGCCCTTGTTACACATTACGGCAGACAGCGTGCCCTTTTTACACATTACGGTAGACAGCGTGCCCTTGTTACACATTACGGCAGACAGCGTGCCCTTGTTACACATTACGGCAGACAGCGTCCCCATTTTTACACATTACGGCAGGCAGATTCCTCCTTTTTACACATAGCAGCAGGCAGATTCCCCATTTTTACACATAGCGTCAGGCAGCCCCCCTTTTTTACACATTACGGCAGGCAGATTCCCCATTTTTACACATAGCGTCGGGCAGATTACCCCTTTTTACACATAACGGCAGACCGCGTGCCCTTGTTACACATTACGGCAGACAGCGTGCCCTTTTTACACATTACGGCAGACAGCGTGCCCTTGTTACACATTACGGCAGACAGCGTCCCCATTTTTACACATTACGGCAGGCAGATTCCCCTTTTTACACATAGTGGCAGGCAGTCCCCCCTTTTTAAACATTGCGGCAGGTAGTCCCCCCTTTTTACACATTGCGGCAGGCAGTCCCCCCTTTTTACACATTGCGGCAGGTAGTCCCCCCTTTTTACACATTGCGGCAGGCAGTCCCCCCTTTTTACACATTGCGGCAGGTAGTCCCCCATTTTTACACATTGCGGCAGGCAGTCCCCCCTTTTTACACAGTGCGGCAGGCAGTCCCCCCTTTTTACACATTGCGGCAGGTAGTCCCCCCTTTTTACACATTGCGGCAGGCAGGCACAAGAAAGAAAGAAGGAAAGAAAAAGAAAGAAAGAAAGAAAGAAGAATTATACTTACCCTCAGGCTCCTCGGTGCAGCTGCGTCAGACGACGATTCCCGGGCAGTAGAGAATGAGGAGGAGGGAGCCGGAGGACGGAGCCGCAGCAGCGCTTTGTTACTGGTGGAGGCGCTGCTGCTGCTGCCCCTCTGCTTCCCTATAGGCTGTTCTCGGAAGACAGCCTATAGGGAAGCAGAGGAGCAGCAGCAGCAGCGCCTCCACCAGTAACAAAGCGCTGCTGCGGCTCCGTCCTCCGGCTCCCTCCTCCTTCCCCCGTCTGTACCGCTGCTCAGCTCCTATCTCCGGGCGGCTGTGCGCTGCGGGCAGCGGTTGCCTGCAGCGCACAGCGGCATGTAATGAGTCAGTTTGACTCATTACATGCTTGGGCCCCTGGACAGAGGCGGGCCCCAGTGCAGTGCACTGCCTGCACTGCCGGTAGTTCCGCCTCTGGGCCTGAGGCAAAACTTGCTGGCTGAGATCCGCGGACCCTGACAGACTTGCTGACCAGTGTGGGGGTAAGCGCTGGCCCAGGGAGCCCCTCACAGCACTGCACTATGTGCCTCTGAAATTTCCCAGGAGCGCATTTAGTACTGCGCTCCCTCCCCGTTGCTGCCATCTTCACACCGGCCACCCGCTTGCTAGGGGGGTCGGTGGCTCACTCACCACTCTTCAGCATCTGGAAGGGGTTGGTGGCATGCTGCTGGGAGCGAGCGGTCCCCTGTGGCGGAGACCGATCCGACCCCTCTGGAGCTCAGTGTCCAGTCAGCGGAGTCAGTGGCTCAGACCCCGCAGGGCGGACACTGCTCCCTCCCTTAGTCCCTTGCTGCAGGCAGGCTGTTGCCAACAGCCTCCTATAAAAAAAACTCTAAAAAACAACTTTTACTAGAAAAGCTCAATAGAGCTTCCCTAGCTGTGACCAGCTCCTCTGGGCACATTTTCTAAACTGAGTCTGGTAGGAGGGGCATAGAGGGAAGAGCCAGCCCACACTCTCAAGCTCTTAAAGTGCCAATGGCTCCTGGTGGACCAGTCTATACCCCATGGTACTAATGTGGACCCCAGAATCCTTTAGGACGTAAGAGAAATAGGCCCACCTACAGCAGCCAGGTAACTTCATCAGGTGGGTCCCTAACATTCCTAAGGTCAAGTCCAGAGCACAGAACCCCCTGGGCTAGCACAGCCCAACCTCCCCAAGGCATCACACGAGTAAGAAGTAGCAGTTTAAGTGTTACTTTAATAAGAAGTAGCAACTAAGGGGGTAATTCTGAGTTGATCGCAGCAAGAATTTTGTTAGCAATTGGGCAAAACCTTGTGCACTGCAGGGGAGGCAGATATAACATGTGCAGAGAGAGTTAGATTTCGGTGGGTTATTTTGTTTCTGTGCAGGGTAAATACTGGCTGCTTTATTTTTACACTGCAATTTAGATTGCAGATTGAACACACCACACCCAAATCTAACTCTCTCTGCACATGTTATATCTGCCTCCCCTGCAGTGCACATGGTTTTGCCCAACTGCTAACAAATTTGATGCTGCGATCAACTCAGAATTAGGCCCTAAGTGCTAAAAGTGTTGTATAGGTGAGAAGTAGTCAATCGGGTGTTAAAAAGTGTTACATTAAGTGTTACAAGAATGATGCCCCGAACAGCCCGGCCACATGCCCCACCTGATGAAGTCACCTGGCTGTGATAGGTGGGCCATATTTTTGGCCAAAGATTATGCTAAGAATCTCAATTTTACTCCATGTGAAATTGCAGAGTTTTTATAATTATTCTGATTACCAACGTTGCTAGTGCTTAGAGTGTGCATGCATCTGTATTTTTTTTTTTTCTGTGTGCCTCTTTGGCTAAAGCCATGTTTATGTGATAGACGTAAGCTGCTGTGTGTCAATGGAGGTAATATTACAGGAGAGGAATTCTGTGATTCCTCTCTAGCAGTACTCCTTCCACTTTCATAGTTATTTTTTAAAATATAATATTACACTTATGTGTGACGACAACTATCACTTCAACAACTATCACTTCACTGCCGTGATCTTCCTCTTATACATCCTCTTATCGGTGCCCACAAGATATATTTTAATGAATAGCCTCAAAAAAAGCCTGCAATGATGATTGTTAGTTTTCAGTACGTGATAGCATTATTTAATAAATAAAGGTGTAAGGGGCCTCTGTATTAATAACCAAACTGATGCGATTATTAACATTGTTTCGCAGCGGATATTTTCAGTTTTAATGAAAATATCCCTGCTATGTACTAAGTGAAACCTGCAAGGACAGCGGTAGCAAAAGACTCCTCTGGAATCTGCCACTACGTTTGAGCACAGTGTTAGTCTCCAAAATTGCAGCTGGCACTGGAGGGAGGCGGCAGGAGGGGGAAACTCTCTCTTGCAACCATGCCTCAATAGGCTCAAAGCTGCTTATGACATCTGAAGATGGCATAAACTAATGTGGCCAAACTCTGAAAAGCTCCACTTTTCAGAGATTGGTACATAGGAGAATTTAGATTCAATTGATGGTACTGGGTACTGTGATCTGCAGTGCCAATTAGCCTTCTGCTGAATATTTCAGTGAAAACTCCTGCATTAGGCTATAAGTACATAGCAACAAACCATAAAATTATGCAGAAACTTTAGTTTCTACATCATTTTGTGGAAAAAAAGCTTGATAAATAGGGCCTTAAATGTTTTAATTGGTTGTTTAAATGTTTCATGAGATTCTGCAATATAATGATGCGATGTGCACAGCTATCCATAATGAAGAACGTATGGTGTGTGAAAATGGTTGTGTTCATTTCCAGTATTCACTTAGATGTTAAACAGGATTCCTGATCAAACTTAACACCATGACTGCAGTTACCTTTCAGTTGTGCATGTTTAATGTCAGGTGGTTAGTTTTGTTAAGAGTTATAGTGGCATACTCTAAGTTTTGTATAGTTTATTGAATGTTATGTCTGAATAAGTTGGTGCAGCTCACCACATGTGAAGGAACTGTGGATTACAGACTACACAATGTATTTTCTGAGCATGATATCCCTGACTGCTATTTTTAACACACAAATTTATATATATATATATATATATATATATATATATATATATATATATATATATATATATATACATATATACACACACATTGTGGAAAATTCACATGCAATGGTCAATGCCGCTCTGACACTAGAAAAGATCAAAAATATAATGCAAAAGATTCAGGTTGTGTGTTTTTATTCTGTTTTCTCTGTGTCGTCTGTATACACTTTTTGGTAAAGTGAAGTATCAGTTTGATTGCATTGCGGTGATTAGAACATCTATTTCTGTGCATAAATAATTTGTTAATTACATATTTGTTGTTTTGCTGCAGATCCTGTTTAGCACTTATGCTGATAAAAGCAGCCCTTGGCAGATGTTGGCCCTGTCATCTCTGGAAAGCTACTGTATCCCTTTGTCAGTTGCTATTTCCGCTCTGCAGAGAGTGCAGTGCAGTTTAATTTAAGGTGATACATAATGGTTCTACCACTCCTCAGCGTGACACGCATTCATTTTCTCACTGTCTGAGATCTCCTTCTACTGAATTAATTTTAAATCAGAAAATTACTCTGTTCACAAAGCTGTTCCTCTCTATCTCATCCAAATTATATAGCCCTTATTGAAATATATGAAAAGCTTGATTTTATCTTTTCCGCCAGAGGTGAATGGATATCCAACACAAATTGTCACTTTGTTGTAGTATACTCAAATATAGTTCATTCTAAATCAATCAGGATTTAATAATACTACTGAAGAAGAGTACTTGAGACTAATTGCAAACCCTTTTGTCTCTCCCTTCTGCTAGTTAAAAATGTGAACTGTATTATATCTGCGGTATGTATTTTGAAAGTAGACTTGGCAAATATTTAATCCATCATGCAATGCCAAACTAATCTGCAGAATAGATGTAGTTTGTTTACATGAATTGCTTGGTTCCACTTGTGTTGTAGATGGCGTGTTTGTGCTATCCAGTCTATCACTACTGCTGTTTGGAATGGTGTTCAATTCCAAAAACTTTTATTCCAATTTGTATCATTGTGAAAATTATAAGGTTCTTTCAACCATTAAATCGAGTAATCCTATTAAGATATTTATTTGGTATGGCTTCTAAGATTTTAGATTTACTATCCACCTTGAACACAACTACTTTTTAATTAACATGGTTTAAAGTTAACATTGCAATTAAAAATTTAGTGATCCCCAAAATCTAAGTAGAAACCTCTGGTATGTTTTTGGTACTGTATGCCTGAAATTCAATGTTTTTAATCTGAATCCACTGCTGCAGTTTCATTTCAATGGCTTAAACCTGTTAATGCATTCTACAGTAGTTCCCATTGTTTCAATATGGCAATGGCCACTTATAAAATGTTACTAGATGAACCCACACCAGTGCATTCAGTCATACGTTACATTAAGAGTTTCTATATTAAGAGTTTCTAAAATTTTACTATGAAGAATTCTGAATTATTACATTTGCTTAACTGTTGGCCCACTGCAGAGCATTGGGAACTTGACCTGGTTTCTTATGTTTAGAGCACCAACAGTTCAAGTTTTCCAGTCACCTGGCAGGGGCACTGTGTATGACAAATGGTCACATTTTTTTAATTCACAGGTGGCCTGGAAAACATGAACAGTTTGTGCTCCTTGATGACCAAGGGTCTATTTACTAAGACTTGGAGGGAGATAAAGTAGATGGAGATAAAGTACCAACCAGTCAGGCCCTCACTGCCTTGCAGCAGGCTGTGTTAAAAAAATAACAGGAGCTGACTGGCTGGTAATTTATCTTTGTCCCCTTTATCTCCATCCAAGGCTTAGCAAATTGAACAAAAAGTTTGTCCACCACTGATTAATGGTACTTGGGGTCTATTTACTAATCTGTAGAGAGAGGTGAACTAGCTACTTGGCAGTTAGGAGCTGATTGACTGGAATGTTCTCTCTCTCTCCAAGGCTTAGTAAATAGATCCCTTTAAAACATTTACAAATTCTCCTCCTTGCCAATTTTGGTGATGTCTGTTTTGGGTACAATACTTTAGTAAGCATGTGAACACTTTCGTCGTCTTAGAAAAATATTTTACAAATGTTGTGTTTCTAAATATACATAGCAAATTATATGCTACAGGCACTATCCAAAAGTGGAAAAATATTTTTCTAAAGGAATTTGTTTCCTTGGTGAAGAAAATGTTAATAATGTATATCTAGGGGAGATGATTGTTCCAGTCCTATATTATACACATATAATTTTCATTCTTGGCCTTCTATTTTGAATAAATTGATGATTTTCCAGAATGCTGTGAACTACCTGCTATAATCCAGTTCTCTGTACTATATATTGAAATTAGTCAATAGAACTGTTGGGTATCTTTGTGAGCTGTGTAGTTCCAGGTGCAGAAACTCAATGGCATAAAGGTTTCTTTTAATGTATACAGATTAACCACATATGGGTTACAGTAGGAGTAAGTGCCTTTTTTCAAATCTTTTATTTATTTTTTAAATTAAATGCAAATTACTTTTGTATAGTATAAACTTTTATATGTTGTATTCTCTATGAGTTTATTACTGTTGCAGTTCTCTGCCAATCATTGTATTTGGTTTCTGATTTCCAGCAGGATTTAATTAAAAATACTTTCTTGCATACAAAGTTATTCACAGTTCTGCATTCTTGTATCTCTTTGCACATAAGCCTTGACTTGCTAAACATTGCTAAAATGCTATTATTTAAAGTTTGAATCATTCTAAAAAATATACAGTATACCTCCTTTAGGCAAATGTAAGTACTTTTCTGTTTTTCCTTTCTTCCTTTACAATACCGCCTCCTCACTGTGCCTGTTCTGATTCCATATGTCTGTATTGCACATTAAGACTTCTACTCCAATTTTATTTTTGCATTTTGACCAAAGCCATGAATGTTGGTGTTGTGTAAAAAATTGAGGTGCTTTATAAATAGAAGGTAATAAACATTTAAATGACTTTCCACTTTAAAACCCCTTAACTTAACCCTACAAGCTGCAAATCTTACAGATTTTCAAAACTCTGCACTCTTAAAACTGGAAGTTGATGGACCATTTGCTGGGGATTTGATCGACAAAAGAAATGAGGAATATATCATCATACAGATTGCACAAATTGAGGATCCTTTTTCAAGAAGGCGTCGTCCTACACAGGTTGGCGGCTAAATGCAAAAACTTGTATATGTGCAAGTGTAAAATATACAACACTAAATATTTCTATAACTAGCACATTATATATATATATATATATATATATATATATATATATATATATATATATATATATATATATATATAAAATATATGTGTATGAGTGTGCATGTATGTATATATATATCATATACACTTTTATAACAGTTACTAGTGAATTATGCAAACAAGGATTTTATTCTGTAATTATACCTCTGGATGACTAAGGTGCCCATACACCTAAAAATGTATCTTCCAATCTGGCTGGTTGGAATGAAAAGCTGGTAATGGATGGGAGCAAATGACAGTTGACCATTTGAAATGGTCAACTGTCATTTGCTCCCATCCATGTAATTTGCTCCCATCCATTACCAGATTTTCATTCCAACCAGCTAGATTGGAAGATACATCTTTTGGTGTATGGGCAGCTTTGTGAGCAATTCCAATTGTTTTTTGTTACTAAACAAGTCAATATTTTGCAGATTATTTACAACTGGACCCTAGCTCTAAACTCGAGAAGAAAGGAACATATTGTAAAAAAAAAAACATTTGAAATATTAAACAGGTTAGTATTAGTTTGTGTTGCAATGATAGCATACTTGTTAGTGCTATTCTGGTAACTTTCACAAACCAAACAAAAACTAGTTTTTTGCTAAATATAGTTGCAGGATGTTGTGTACCTTGTCTGTGATGCTCTTCAAAAGGAAGGTGATTTTGGAAATCCTAAGAAAATCAAAACACTGGCTGGGATGTAATGAAGTCAGAGTTCGGTGTCCGTGAGGGATGCCGGCTGAACTTAGACTTGTGCAAAGTCAGGCAGGGAAATGAGAGGGTTTTTGTTTTTTTTAAGCTGCTGGTGCTTTCCCTCTGGGACAAATATGTGATCAAAACTGTTAGTCACTTGCCCTCCATTACGAGTCCGCATCCTGGTAGCAAGCAAGGAATGTATGGCCAGTCCAATGCCTCCTTCAGGAGCTTGCATCCTCTGTCAGCAGCAGAAACCAAGTGCCAGTTTAAACTAGTGCCCTCCTTGGGTGTCCCTCTGGCAGGCAAGGTAAGTTAACATCCTGGTGTGATGTCTTCCGGGAATACATATATTATCGCGTCTGATGGAATGGCAGCTGTTGGGATCTCACCAGGCAGATCTCAGCAGTGAGTCCCCTCATGGGCTCGCCATGCTTCAGGCCCAGCGGTGAGCTGCGCTCACCACAGGATCTATTCCCACTCTGATGGTGGCGTGGACCCACCACCCGAGTAGGAATAACAGGCTGTGGTTGGGGTTCTGGCCACCGGCATTTTACCAGCTGTCGGGATTCAGTCATCTGTCTCGTGACTGCCAGGATCCTGACAGCCATTATATTAACTGCATCCTGTCCTCCGTCAGGTGTGATGAGTTAAGATCCGGTTTGATGCCATGAGTCATGGGTCTGCTGTTCCTTCAAGAACATACATTATGGGTAGCTGATATTACAACACGTGATACATGTTGGGATAAGAAGTATCATAGGAAGTGGTGTTTCTAGGTAGTAGCTTCCAGACATGTGTGAGCATAAGGTACTGCACCAAGAATGCAGAACAGGAGAACCATTACTGGTGGTATTTTTGGATATTTTTTTCTATTTCTTTTGTCAGTTAGTTAAGCACTATATCTTAGTATTATGCTCATTTTAGGTTAGATACACAGTCCACAAGTGAGAAGGTGGTAGGAAAATCTGCAAAGAAAAAGAAGGTTATTTCTTGTGGGATTTGTAAGAAGTTACCAATAGGATTTGTGGGAAGGAAATGTGCAGAATGTAGCTCCACTGATCTGTAGCAGCCTCCTCCACATATGGTTGAGCTTTGGGATATGCCACCTACGATAGACTCAGCAGTAGCCAGGCTGTCCAGAAAAAAACACAATTCCGCTTGACGATGTTAACTCCTTTTAAAGATGCGATGGAGAGTAGAATTGAGGGTGTTATAAAAAAAAAAATTGCACCTAATCTTTGGGACAGCATTGGGGCCTAGTTTTGCTACAGCTGTAACAGAGTGTTATGAATCTGGGGTAATGACCTTGAGAGAAATATACAGGAATGAATAAAAAGGCATGAACTCCTAAAACTTGGATCAGATATGATGTTGGCAACGGAATTTGTATGTGAAGCATCTTTGGAAGCAATAAAATTAGCTTATAAAACCATGGTCTCTGCAATTGTTATAAGAAGAGAATTATGGTTATGCCTGTGGTTGCAGAGGTTTACTCAAAGACTAAATTGGTGGTGCTCCCCTTTGAGTGAAAATATCTATTTGGAGAAATCTTAGATACTGTACCATTATCTCAGATTTGGGGAGGGGGGGAGTCAGTTTGGTTTCCTCAGGACATACCTTTGTTGTTTTTTGTTTCCCTCAGACAATCTGACATCTAAGGTTTGCTTAGATATTGTATGAACATACTGTATTATATAGCCTGACAACATATAAAATGTAGCATGTACAACTGTATATAGTGACAGTATGAAAACAGCTGTAGCAAAGAATAGCACTCCGAAGGTTTCTTCTGCACCTGTCACATGCAAATATAAATTGCTCTATAGAAAGTGCTCATGAGATGACTCCAACCTAAAGCATGCAGAAATTATTATTTTTTGCACTCTATGAATTATTTGTACAGTAGAAGTGGTGATTTTTCCAGTATTAAATTTTTTCTAAGCTTTCTGTCAAATATTCTGTCTGCTTTCATGCATTCAAATCTTTCATTATGCTTTAATATTGTACTTTTTATGTTAACTCTGCAAGGAATGATTTACTATCAATGGGTAAAAGAAAATTGTCATGTTTTTACAAATAACTGCTGCTACCTGTAGACTTTTGCTAATTGCATTTTAGCTATTTGAATAACAAAAGTAATTGTGTGTGACTGGCTAATCTTACGGATCCCCCCCCCCCTCCCTTTCTTCACAGTGAAACCATTTCAATAAACATTCAAGCATTTCTACAGGAGTCTCGACTTGTTCCAGTTTCTTTATCTTATCAGTACCTTAGTGCAAGCATTGAGACCCAAGTAACAATTGCTGCCATTATCTTAGCAGGAGTTTATGCACTAATCATATTTGAGGTAAGGGATTTAAATTTCTTAGTGAGGTTTTAGAAAATGTAATATATTTTGTGTTTTTAAGAATGTTTTCTTTTTAACTAATGCGAAGTAAAGCATTGTGTAAAAATAATTCCGTTTATGAATGAGAAAATGTTCCCCCATTTAACTGTGATTTGATGCTTCTACCTCCCGGAAAATTAACTGGATGAGGCTCCCTATATAACAGTACTTCATACAGTATGTACCAGTGACATGCAGTGAATGGCTGGGGAGGCACACATGGGGATGGGATCTAAATGCTGGGAGCCTGTCTCACACCCTACTCACTACACTAGCTATAGAGTTCATTGGGTGGTATTCAAATGATTATTGCGCACATTCTCCTGTCTAAAGTTATGGGAGATTGTGGGGGCTATATTCAATTGTTTCTGGTTTTCGTGCTGATCGCACCCATAGAGGTCAGGTTTATCCACGTAAAGCAGCTAAACCTGACCAAAGTGCTGGTGCGATCGTGAAAAATGCTGTTTGGGCACCCAAGTCAGCTCGCCTCCCGCAAGGTCTGCTAGTCTGCATTCATGAGCTGTATTGTTTCTTGCACCTACCACACTCATCCTACATAAAAAAGAACAAATCATCCACATGTCCAGTTTCTTGCATCACTGTCTTTCACAGCTACTGGCAAAATCGCGCTGAATCTCTAATAATAATCTGCTCACTGCAGATCTTTCCATGCTCCTCAAATGTCTAATTCTTCCATAGTATCCATATTACAGTATTTACAATACCTTTTAATTTCCATTTCCTTTGAATTTTGCAATCCCAGACCAGACCAGTTTGTAAGAGTTACTCAACATCCTAACCCAGTGTTTCCCAGACTTTTTTTTAAATCACTGCGCCCCGGAGTATCAGAATTTTTCTTCACAGCACCCCTAGGCCAAAAGTTTCTTAAGAAATTTAGAAAAAAATATTAAGTTAAGTAAAATTACTTTATATGTCATCCTTAGGTTCAGTTATGTGGTGAGGAACAAGATTTGCTTCTGTTTGTCCACACAGTTTATGATTGGCAGCCGCCAGCAGTGGTTTTGCCAGGTTGGGTATGGGTGACCAGCGGTCTGGATCCCAGCCACCAGAATGCTGATAGGAGGGCGAGCACGATGAAGCCCCTTGTGGGCTTGGAGGCTTGCTGCGCTCGTCACAGTTTCTATTCCCACTCTATGGGTGTCATGGACACCCACAAGTGTGAATAGTCCTGGGCCCCATGCCGGCATTCTGGCGGCTGGGATCCCAGCATTGGTATGCTGACCGCCAGGATCATAACTACATCCTGTTTTGCCTGTTACATTACCCATTAATAATCTTAGTTGGTCCTGGACCACCAATCCAAGGCACCTCTGAAAGTGTCCCGATGCAACACAGTGTGCCTAAGCACACCGTTTTGGAACCACTGTCCTAATCATTACAAAAATCTGTCTCTACTGATGCTACAGTACATCCCCTGCAGCTCTTTCTGACCTCCCAGCTTCCTAGTGTATACCTGCCTCTGCTAATCCATTGGATAATGGAGTCAGCAGACCTTCCTCGTAGCGGATTGGCTCCCGAAATCACCTAACTGGAATCCAAGATTTCAGCGCACGGTATGACTCTATACAAGTGTCCCTTGCAACTTGAATTCCTGTAAACTTTTCAGAAATTTTTTGATGAGCCAGGAAGAGCCAATTCAACCTACATTGAAATCATGTGCCTACGTCAGGGGAACAGGACTGTAGATCAATATATAATTCTGTTTCAAACTTGAGCTTTGTAGCTACTGTGGAATGAGGAGGCACTGATCTTCTGGAGTGGATTATTTTACCATCTAAAGGATGATTTGGCCGCTCGAGATTTGCCATCAAAATCAGACTAAATCTTATTTAATAATGCAACAAGGTGGACTTACGTTTTAGAGAATGGCAGTCTGAAAAGGGTAGAATTGATTGTTATATATCCCAACTTCCACTGCTAGTTCTTCCAAGTACACTGACTACAGTGCTCTCAGAGGAAACCATGCAGATTAATAGGGCTTGGCTTAGCTCAGAAGAATGTCAAAGTCTACGCCTGAAGATCCTGTGCCTTTTACTATAGAGCTTCTTGGGCACATGGTATCATCCTGTACTCAACATCTGGAAAACTAGCACTCCTAGCAAGCCAAGGAGACACCAGGTTAGTAGTGTTGTCCCGGCCTCCAAATTGATCTAAGAATATTCTCTTTCATAGATTCTGGAGCTACTGGAAACATTATTTTGGCAGATATAGTTTGGGAACTCCAGACCCCAGTGCAGTATCTGCATCACCCTATCTAGTTTTCTGCAGTTGATGGTGGCCGCATTTCGTCATCACACAGCAGACTCTTTCAGTGCAGATTCATGTACTGCAGATGCTCTTCATAAGGAGCAGATACAACTTTTAGTTATGCCTAAAGCTTCACATGGAATAGTGTTCTGATATCCTTGGCAGTGTAAGCACAATTCTCAAGTGTATTGGCGTTCCTGTTTTGGAAGGGTCTTGCCTTTTGTCTTGCCTCCAGTGTGTGAAACCACTCAAAACAACCTTAATCACATAATTCTTACAGATTCTGTCTCAGTATATATTTTTCTGATGTTTTCAGTAAACCGGGAGCTTATGGTTTTTTTAAGAACATTCAATGCCTTAATCCTCAAGTGGTTTGTTAGGCCATGTTTTTAACTACTTCAACTATGTCTTAACTCAATCAAAAAGCAGAGGCTTTCTCACTCCCTTTCTTCAGTTGAATCTGATGAAGTTCTTCAGGAGCATCCTTTCTTAGAATCTAAAGTATTTTCTTCCACGAAACTTCATCATCCTCTAGGGAAAATGTTTGTATCTCCGAAGTTACATACAAACATACTGTTTAGCCTGGGCTCATGCCTCCTGTTTTGCTGGTCATACTGAAATCCATAAGACTGTAGAATTCATACGAAGATCTTACTGGTGGCCTTCTTTGAAAGCAGATATAACAGTGTTCATCTCCTTGCACACTAAATTAGTGCAACATAAGGTATCTAGACAGTCTCCAGCAAGAGAGTTAATGCCCTTATCCACCCCACGACGCCCATGGACCCATCTGTCGATGGACTTTGTAACTGATTTGCCGGTCCCCAGGGTGGATTTAAAAAAAATCTGGTAGCACTCGAAAAGGGGACCCTCAGCTATCAGCCTAGAGTGCATATACTCCTGGGGACCTTGGGCAACTATCCATTGAGCTCATATGAAAAGATGGACATGCATTCAAATATGGGGTCTTGTCTTGTTTACTATAGTTTTAACTCATGGTTATCACTGTTGCCTTTCTGTTAGCTTGGAAAGGCATGGCCATTCTCATCTGACCTCTCATTAACAAGGCATTTTGTTCATAGAATCACGGCTCACTCGATGATTCTGTATAGTGCATTATTCTCTGTAAACTGAGACTATTCTGCATGAAATTCTATTTACTTTTATATGAAGCTGCAGATCCCTTTTGGCACCATATAAATAGTGTAGTAAGAATAAATAATAGTAATAGTCCTGTTTTACCAGCATCAGTGGCAAAACAAGGGGGGTGCGGCCCGCACCCGGGTGTAAACTGCCAAGGAGTGACTCCAAAATTCTGTCTCCAGCTCAGTGACAGGAGCTGGGTGCTGCACTGTAACATTATGTGCAGCACTCTGCTCCTGTCACTGTGTAGGATCTGGCACTGCAGCCACAGCACAACCCAGGGGCAGCTGGCAAAAGTAGGGGTGAGACATGAAGCTCCACCCCCGGAAAGCTTCCTTGCGGCGCAGCACCAGGTGTCACTGTGGTAAGGGAATGGGTTTGTTGGATCGACCCTATTAAGGATGACACTCAATAGGTTGACCACTATTGGTCAACAGGCAGTAGGCTGACACTCTGAAAAGGTCGACATGAGTTTATTAAGTGTTTTTGGTATGGTTTTGTTAGTAAAGTGACTGGGAATTCCAATTAGTGCACAGTGTCTTCTCGCATGGCTTGCTTCGCTTACCATGCTTTGGGCAAGGTGCTTTGCTACACTCAGCACAGGTTCTCTTCCCAATTGTAGTCCATGTGGATCATACAAAATAAAAAAATGGAAAAACGCATGATGACCTTTTCATGTGTTGACCTTTGCCATGTCGACCTTTTCATGTGATCACCTTTGCCATGTCAACCTTTTCCAGATGTCGTCCTAATGCATGTCGACAAGTAGTGACCGACCTATTGAATGTCAACCTAAGTAAGGTCGACCTAAGGACCATATCCCATGGTAAGTAGCTCCTTTGGCTGGCAATAGAGCTTTTTCCATTTGATACTGTACTTCTGGCCTGTTTGTGATATAATTATACTGAAGTGTAATAAAAAGGATTCAATAGGCTTTTTTTCCCTTATTGGGGGTATTGCAATGTTACCATGGATATCTGATTGTGTATCTTTTTCGAGTGTTAAAAATTGATACATCATTATTATGTAAATGTGTGTGTGTGTTTATTCTACCAACTTTTTATGCTGGATAATTGTTACTGGCACTTAATAATACATTAAAGAAATTAAACTTTTCTTTTCTTCATATGTTTAGATTGTCCACAGAACTCTAGCAGCAATGTTGGGCTCCTTGGCAGCTCTTGCAGCACTGGCAGCTGTTGGAGACGTAAGTTGATAAACTAAAATGCTACAAATACTCAAACATAATAGATCCACCATCTTGATTAATAACAGGTAATTCTCATTTGCATATTTCACCAGATCACACGTTGTTTTAGGACACTTTCCTACAGATCTTGATTGACCTCAACATTTTACTGTAATGTTCAAACCTTAACATCTGAAAAATACAAGCTGGAAGTATAAAGAGATCTTGTTCAGCCTTCCCCTGCTTTGTAATTGTAATTTCTTTAATTTCACTTCCTCAGTCAGCCACTTACGTCGATGGTTGTTGAGCGTATACACAACACCCTAATGTGTTTGAAATGTCTTAAATGGACATGATGAGACTAGGATAGGCCTAGGAGGGAAAAATTAGATCCTAATAGTAAATTAGTAATAGGTATGCTCTAGAATGTCGTTACATGACTTGAAATTAACTGTGTACAACAGGGTTGTCAAACTCATATGGCCCTTACCGCATCCTTTTATGGTCAAAGATCCTTTTGTAGCCTGTTGGCAGGGGTTAACTTCAGCCAGAACTGTGTCCCCAGCATTCAAACTCCATCCTCACATGGTGATGTTGACAGCTGTCTGCATCGGCCACCGGCACCCAAAAATGGAGTCCTGGCCAGCAGCGGTGTGAAGCAGGGAGCCACGGAGCCCTGACATACAGACAGAGCCCTGAAGCAGCATGCCCATGAAGGGACATCCTGTTAATGTAAGTCTCTGGGGCATGCTGCACATTATGTGTAACTGGCAGTATACTGGGGGACATGTGCAACTGGCACCATAGTGTGGGGGCATTATGTGTTGGCACTATAGTTGGGGCATAAAAATACAAAATATGGAATAATCAGATATCCAAAATGCTTCTAGTCCCAAGCATTTTTGAATAAAGGATACTCACCCTGCATATATGTGTGTGTGCATCTCTCTCTCTCTATCTATCTATATATATATATCTATATATATCTATATATATATATATATCTATATATATATATCTATATAGATATATATATATATATATATATATATATTAGTATTTCTATATCGTTCTTTCTTTTTCTTGCAGCCCACACAAGACTTAGATATTGATAATTCGGCCCAATTGGGATTTTGAGATTGACATGCGTGGTGTCCAATGAAGAGATTGTGTACAGCTACTTTTCACTATTACTAAAATATTGCAGCTTTTTAAAAGAACAGACCATAAAAAAGAATGTATGAGGTGCAGTGTTGCTATAAATCAATCAACTTGATCCTGGTTTCAAACATTAGGATTATTTCATTTTACTCAGGCATAGAAAATACACATTAGTACATTACTGAAATTTGCATAAACCAGTAGCATTTGAAAATACTGATCATACTGTAGACTTGTTAATTGACATTCATTAATGAATAGGGAATTGTTGATTATTAAATGAAGTGTACATTTTGTGACTCGAATTATATGGGTAATTTACAGTTTTGTTTAATACATTTATTTTCCTTTTTGATTGTAGAGACCGAGCTTGGTGAAAGTAGTGGAGTGGATTGATTATGAAACGCTGGCACTGTTGTTTGGAATGGTAATTTTTAATCTCCAACTTTTTAGCAAACGAACTGTTTTGGCATACTTTTCACCTTAAGTTCTATGCACATTACCAATTGTGTTGAACAGGCATCAATAAAGTGGAGGAAATTGTTTAGCTACTTAATGTCTACCATACTTACTATGAAAAGGAGGCACTATAGGGGGTAATTCTGAGTTGATCGCAGCAGGATTTTTGATAGCAATTGGGAAAAACCATGTGCACTGTAGGGGAGGCAGATATAACATGTGCAGAAAGAGTTATTTTATTTCTGTGCAGGGTAAATACTGGCTGCTTTATTTTTACACTGCAAATTAGATTGCAGATTGAACACACCCCACCCAAATCTAATAGGCCCTACACACTGGCCGATTTTCTGAAAGATATGAATGATCTCGTTCATAAATGAACGAGAACTCGTTCATATCTTTCAGTGTGAAGACTCCAGCGATGAACGATGCGCGGCCCCGCGCTCGTTCATCGCTGGTCTCCCGTCGGCTGTGCATGCAGGCCAATATGGACGATCTCGTCCATATTTGCCTGCACTTCAATGCAGCCGCGTGACGGGGGGAGTGAAGAAACTTCACTCCCCCCGTCACTGCCCCCCCGCCGCCGGGTCGCTCGTCGGCCGTTTCGGCCGTCGGGCACCTCGGCGGCGCATCGTCTAATGAGTAGGGCCCATAACTCTCTCTGCACATGTTATATCTGCCTCCCCTGCAGTGCACATGGTTTTGCCCAATTGCTAACAAAAATCCTGCTGCGATCAATTTGGAATTACCCCCATAATACGATAGATAAAATAAATAAATCAAAATTATGTTTCGGCCTTTCAATTATTGTCAAGTTTATCTCCTTATTACTACTGTGTGATGATCAACTAATTTGAAGTTTCAGTGATCTAGAAATTAGCAATACATTTCAGATTTGATATTTCCTTTGGTACTCTGGCCCTTGTTCATGTTTGTTAGCAAACCAAAAAAAGTTAGCAATTGGGCAAAACCATGTGGCACTGCAGGTGGGGCAGATGTAACCTGTGCAGAGATTTCAACTGAAATCTAAATTGTAATGTTGAAATTAAGCAGCTAGCATCTACCATGAACACGAACAATACAACCCACCTAAATCTAAATTTCTCTGCAGTGCCACATGGTTTTGCCCACTTGTTATCTTTTTTGGGGGGTTTGTTAGCAAACCTGAATACCCCCCTCAGTCATCAAGCTTGGTTTTCAGAGTAAAATGTCTACAAATGCTATAACATGAACTATTATTTTTTTCCATCTTTTTGACAGTCTGCTGAAGTTCAAAGATATGTGAAGCATTTTTCATTGTTTTATAAACTGCCTATATCATCACATTAACTCAATTCAGACATACTGTACTGTGTATTGATGTCAAACCCCATGGTTTCTGTACAGTATAGGGTATTACAGGTATTTTTCTTACAATGTATAATCTGACAAATTTGACTAGTGAAGGTGCAGGAAAAAAAAATCTGTCCATCCCCAATCACTTCACCAATTCAAATATCTGGATTTGCAGATAGGAGCCACTCATGATATTTTGACCTGGTATTTCATGTTGAGTGTTCAGACCATTAATCTCTTGAATCTCTACCTTCCACTAGCATGACAAAGTTCTCTAGTCAATGCTTTACATGTTATGTCAAGAACTAGTGAAAACCAAGGTGGTTATTCAGTAAGGATTGCAAATTCTGCTTTTAAGCAGAATTTGCAATCCTTTGAATCACATGCTGGGGGCCGTCCCATCGCAAGACAAGGCCACCCAACATGCAGCACACCCACTGCGATCACGCTGAAATTGCGATTGCTTTGCAATTAAAGCATGATTGCTGAAATTCTGGATGCCTCCTGCTGTTGCAACCTGGCTGCAGCGGCATGTGACCTGCTGCCATTTTTTAGTTCGGAGCGGCTGCACGTGATGACATGCATCTGCCCCAAAAATGCAGATGACACACCTGCCGTTCATGCCACCATGCCCCGTTGGTTAAGCGCCACCTCCACATTGCTTCGTTTCCACCTAGAAAATGGAGCTTTGCTGCCCCGCGAAAGTCTGTCAATTGGGAAGAGGTGTTCGTGATTACTGCGGGTCACCCACAATAAATGTGGGTGCATACACAGGGCGGGACAGCAATCTAGCTATGCTAGAGTTGGAGTGCATGCTGCAGTGGGCAAAGGCTCACCTTCCGCCCATCTCTGCAGTATATCTGCCAGGAATACTCAACTGGAAAGCAGACTTCCTCAGTCAGCAGGACGTCCACAACAGCGAATGGGCTCTGCACCCTGAAGTGTTCCAGAACCTGGTAAACAAATGGGTTCTGCCACATGTAGACCTGATGGCCTCTTGTCATAATCAGAACGTCTCAATCTACGTATCCCGGACCAGAGAATCACAGGCAGTCATCGTGGATGCTCTAGCAGTACAGTGGACCTTCCATCTGGGACACCTGTTTCCTCCGGTATTACTGTTACCCAGAGTTCTTTGCAAGTTAAAGCAGGAAGGATGTACTGTGGTACTGATAGCTCCCGCATGGCCCAGGCGCCATTGGTTCGCTGATCTCCAAAATCTGTCCATGGACATGCCATTCCTACTATCAGTCACCAGACCTGTGGTCTCAGACATACGGGGAAATGCTCTTCAAGGTTTCTTTCTATGCTCTCCATGAATATATGCACATGAATCAGTCAGGTGAGTAAAAACAGGGTTTTAATAATTTCTGAATTGATCCACAACACAGTAAAAAAAACAAAACAATAAAACACTACATAAAAAGGTAAAAATATGCCAGATATCACCAAAAAGAAGGATCTGATGTCGGTATGGACTCACACACTGAACCCGGCTGCAGTCTAGGTTAAAACAGTGTTGGTGATGGAAAAAGTCCTGTCCTTCTAAGTGGCTGCCCGGCTTAATGAATGACGGCTTCAATGCATTTCTGGGATCCTCTCCCCTAAACTGTAATTTATTGTGCAGTCTGTAAACCATGTCCTTTTTAAAAGGGAAAAGCTGATATCAAACTGCATTATTAATAAGTGGATACATTTTATTTATTTATTTTTTTACCCTTATTCTAAAATGCAAAAATTATCATTTCAGTAATGTATTCATAACAAAGACTTTTGCTATCAGAGTTAACCGTTATATGCTGCAAATCTGTGTGTATGTAGCAAATAAAACAGGGGATCTTGTCATATTTTGAACAAAACATTTAAAGTACAGTTCATCGTCAAAAGACCCCAATTTCTGCAAGCCCCTACACTAGCATATGTGCTCAGCACACCATTACATTGCAGTTAAATGTACTCTCCTCCCAGGTACAGAGGGGATCATCTATACAGGGCATATACAGTATGCTAGTGTAGGAATTTGCAGAAGATTGGTGTCCTTTGACGGTTGTCTACAAGCTTAAATGTTTTGATCAAAATATGACAAAATTCCCTGTGTTGTATTTGCTACATACACACAGATTTGCAGCATACCGTATTACTGTTAGCGCTGATCAGATGTGAAAGCAGAAAAAAATTCTTAGTGGTACTAAAAAAGATGGACCTGGCCACAGAATATGGGGGCTTGGCAACATGACTCGCCATCTATTTCCAGTCACTCTGGGAACATTCCTTTCCATTTCATATACACTGTACAGCAGAGCCCCTTATACTTGCTGTGTCTCACAACAGCCATATACACATTACGCCAGACAAAAGAGCCCCTTATACATGTTATGCCAGACAACAGAGACCTTTATACACGTTACAGAAGATGCCAATTACCCTATACATATTACGCCAGATAACAGCACAGCAGAGCCCCTTATACTTGCTATGTCACATAGCAGGGCCGCTGATACTTGCTATGTCACACAACAGAGCCCCTGATACTTGCTACATCACACAGCAGAGCCCTTATACACATTAAGTCAGACAATAGAGCCTCTTATACATATATTATGAAAATATAAAGGAGGGAGAGTGGGGGCACAGGGGGGATGATGGGGGCCACAGTGAGCAGTGTGGGAACATAGAGGGGAGATAAGGGGACACAGTGGGGAGAGTGGGAGGAGAATAGGAAGACAGCACAGATCATGGCATCACACAGGGGGAACACTATGTGAAGCAGTGCAGGAACTCACCTGCAACACTAACCGTGCACCAGGGGAAGCAGCAGCACCATCCCCACAGATAGATCCCCTGTGGAAGCTTTAGAGGAGCTGGAAGGATCACACAGGGGACTCAGTAGTGTCAGCTCCTGCCCCCATCTTGGCTATCTCCTGGGCGGTGTCCTCCAGGATCTGCCGGGCATCCGTCAGCTCTGTCCTGTAGAGCTCCTTCAGGCTGCTGACCTCCAGGCTGCACACCTCCTCCCGCTCAGTGATGGGATGTTCTAACTTCTTGCTCTCCAGGCTTCGCACCCAGGGGGTAATTCCAAGTTGATCGCAGCAGGAAATTTTTTAACAGTTGGGCAAAACCTTGTGCACTGCAGGGGGGGGGGGGGGGCAGATATAACATTTGCAGAGAGAGTTAGATTTGGGTGGGGTATTTTGTTTCTGTGCAGGGTAAATACTGGCTGCTTTATTTTTACACTACAAGTTAGATTGCAGATTGAACTCACCACACCCAAATCTATCTCTCTCTGCACATGTTATATCTGCCTCCCCTGCAGTGTACATGGTTTTGCCCAACTGCTAAAAAATTTCCTGCTGCGATCAACTTGGAATTACCCCCAGTCATTGAGTTGCTGCAGAACCTCTTTCTCCTGCAGGTGGGAGATGTGGGTCAGGCTGAGCAGGGTGTTCATGCTAACACTAGGCTAGACATTCTGGGCAAAGTTGTCACCTCAGTAGTCCCAGTATAATGCTAAGAGGTCACTAGGACTCCCATTGTGTTAATATAAAATAAATAAATTATTGAAAAAAAATAGCTTAATTAAAATGTTATTTTAAAATTAAGGAAACCTTTACAGATACTGAAAGTTACTGTTAACCTCAAGCATCCACCATTGGTTTTGTCTTTTAAATGATTGCTGCTTTAAAAATTTGGGCAGACTCTCAAAAATTCCCAAACATCCTGCACCTTGCAGGCTATTATATATTGTCCCTGATGTGTGGATAACCATACTTCTAGTCTGAGGGACAGAGGGCCTTATTCAAGTTTGTTACCAAATCAAAAAAGTACACCAATGGGCGAAACTATGTTGCACTGCAGATGGGACAGATGTAACATGTGCAGGGAGATTTAGACTTGCGTGGGGTGTGTTCAAACTGAATTCTAAATTGCAGTGTGAAATAAAGCAGCCAGTATTTACCATATACAGAAACAATATAACCCACCCAAAATATAAACCTTTCTATATCTGCCACACCTGCAGTGCAATATGGTTTTGCCCATTAGTGTGCCTTTTTTGGCTTGCTACCAAACCTGAAGAACCCCCAGAGTTTCTGTCCTGTTTTTCTTTGTGTGATCCAAGCGACCACCTGTGAGTGTGGCTTGCAGAGGGTGTGGGCAGTACCCAAGGTCTCCTGTTCAGGTAACCTCTTTAGTGAGGTGGTTAACCCAGTGTCAGATAGGGAGTGGTCAGCATGTTTTGTTTGTCTGTGTAACAAGAAGCCAAGGCTCATGTTTTTTTATATTCAAATAGGCTTAGGCCTTCTGCTTTCTCTACGCTATGTAATATCACATTAGAATGGTGCATCAGGAAATGCATCTAATTATAATAAAGATACAACTAAAATGCTGAAATACATGAACAGTCAAATGCAAGGGTGATGCAAAAAAGATTTCTATACTCATACGTATGACCCCTTCAGACAATTCATTGTCTAAGACAGTCTTTCTCAGACTCTGTCCTCATGGAACCATATAAGGAGTTAAAGGTATCCTTAAGAATAATTGGTACCACTTGTAGATATATTTTGTTAATTATCAAATCTGTGTTCCAGCTAGAGGATCTTGGAAAATATGCATGGTTAGGGTTCCATGAGGGCTAGGTTTAAGAAACACGTGTTTTAAAATAAATTTTTTGACAGCTTAATCTAGATCTGTGTTGGTTTGCCAGTGAGTTCTTGTAGAACATAAAATTGGTTGGTTGCCTTAAGGCTTCAGCTTCTAATAATGTATGTGATGGATAACTCCCTCTTTCTCCCTTTTATCAGCTAATTTAACTAGAGTAGATGTATTGTACATTAGCACTTTTAGCACTAGTATTTTAGATCTTCAAAGATTTGTATATTTGGTTAAATTGCTCGAGAGCACAGCAGGTATAAGTGATCTAGTGTTACTTTGCAAGAATCCTCAATAATTATACCTTTTGGCAAGTACTGGGAATATTCAGACTAAAGTTTTAAAGTTACCACAATTAAGCTTAATATGTAATATGAGTGCTATCTGCACTTTCTATTTTAGTATTCATCCCACAATTCTCAAATTGTATTTTAGCTTTGTTGTTCCACTCATCTAGAATAACTGGGGAAAAAAACTCTTTGGATTCCTTCATTTCTTTGTTGACAAATTTATATTTTACAGTGCAATTATATGGTAATTCAACAAATAATTTGAATGTACAGTATTGTGCTTGGAGGACAGGGTATATAAAAGCATTTGTTTAGAGGAAAAAGCCATAGCTTTGTTCATTGCTTACCAGATAAGAGATTTCTCTACTTCTTGTTGTAGAGGTATCTTTCACACGTGATATTTTTCCATTTCTTCTTGCTGTTTAGGGGTCCCTAGACTTTGAAAATAGTTTCAGTGTTTTTATTTGTTCAAACACTTGTCTTGATACTCCCCTGAAAAAAAGGTTCTTGAATATTTATTTCTTTTTACTTTATGTTGCTGAATCTATTCAAGTCTCATCACATTTGTATAATTTTCTATTGATCTGAGGGTATCACTTAGAGATCTAAATTGACCGAATTTGTGCACTGTTATACAGAATTACAGAAATACAGTTTTAAAGAATTACAGTATTATGCTATTTTCTTTTTTTTTTCCAAACACAGCCTGTAAAATGACAGAAGCCTATTTGTTAATACTCTTTCTCCAAGCTTTAATACATCTTGCTCTCTGTAAGAAAGCACTTAATCCTTTTGTAATAATTTTGTTCCAATAGAATGTATTATTCTTAGTCTTTTATCAGGGTTTTCACATATTAAATTAACATTTTTTTCTATTTGAAACTGCTCAAATCTTGAAACATCTCCAATTTAGGTTTAAAGCCGTCAATTCCCTTTTTCCAGCAATTTTACTACTATTCCTATATTCATCCAAAAGATAAATTTGTAAAAAGGAACTGGGACCTTTTGCCCGATTTCAATGTTCTAATAACTAAGGATGATCATCAAAATATACAGTAATTATACAAGTTAATTCTATTAAATCCCTACATGATCCATTAAATCATTTATCTGCTAGAACCACAGAGTTTAAGGTTTCTAACCTTTTTTCTTTTTTTTTTTTTTAGTTTTGAGATGTACAAAATTGTGTCAAGGCTTAGTGCTAAGACACTCAAGCTTTCTTATCTTAGAGCTCATTTCGGTTTTTCACTGACTCTTACAGTATCTTGGTATTAAAACATAAAGCAACTTTCTACAGTTTTGTTTGAATTAAATCTGTTTTCAAGGCGATTGTAAGATATGTTTTGAACTGGTGTATAGAGTGAAGTACAGATGGAAAATACCACACCAGTAAGCATATATTTGGAACCACTAAGTAAGAGTCTTCCCGACTTAATCACTACAAGTGTCATTCTTTTAATTAAAAAAATACACATTAAAATATTGGCCTTATCATTAGTACACTTAACATTTTTAATAAAATAAACATTTTAAGGCTTCACTCATCAGACCTAGATGAGCACATTTGAATTAAATTAAAGAAAGTACTATTCTCCTTATTAACAATATACAGATGTGATTCCTCATCTAGCCTCGTACATAATGAGTCGCATCACATAGTGCATGAGAGCCGTCCGCTCTTATGCAACTCAGCCAGTGCCAGGTTCCCCCCCCCCTCCCCAAAAATGCATCTTTTACATTGCTATTAGTTTGATGATGAAGAGGGTTGGGTCAGGTATCTTACTGCACTAATATAAATGCATTGAACATTACTTTTATGCTGTAGTAGTGTATCATACACTATTGTGATTGTTAAAAAATGGTTCAGTGATGATTAGCATTTCTCAAGCCCCATATGTGTTTTGCTGACCATGAATTTTGAGCTTCCAGTTATACTATTGACGACAATTATTCATAGAATATATAGAGATAATAGTTTAATTTATTTTTTAAAATTATTAAAGCTGAAGAAATATACTTATTTACCTTTTTCCTATTGATAACATTAAAGTGGTGTGAACAGCTGTTTGTTAATTGGCTTCCCCATAATAGGGCATAGAGTAGTGTATGTAGGAAATGAGGCATTTTTCTACAATTGTATGGCAGTCATACCTTGGTTAACAAATTCTAGACTATGGAAATCTCGCATAGTGTTACAAGGAAAAATATGTTAGACATACTGAAATAAGCCATAATTTCCTGTAATTGTCTTTTTATATATATATATATATATAAAGTAGTTAAACTTAAGCAATATGGCATTTCACAAGTTTTGTGATATTTGAGAAAAGGGTAAGACCTTATGGAAATGCTTCCAAAACTAAAATTGCACTAAATTGAAGGAAAGGTCACTTTTAAATATAGCATAGTAGCAGCATGTGATTTGTTGCTGCTAACAATAGGAACAGGGATTACTATATATGTTTTAAGCATAGAGAACATGATGACTAGCATTATTTTGTATGAGGTGCCACTTGCAAATCTAAATACCTTTTTGTTTGAATAGGTCTATGTGGTATATTCACTATGAAAAGAAGAGCGTTATTTTAATTTATTTTAAATACTCCATTGAGGCCTTACATTAATGGATAAACTCTGTAGTCAGACTGGTAGAGACTGCAAAAAGAAATGCCTCTGATTGGTGTATAAGGTGGCTCTTTCAATTCTGGTGTCTTTGCCAAACTTTCCATGCTGTCCCTGAAAAAATACAGACAAATAAGATGGAAATATTGGGCTGTCATACCGTATGTCAAAGAAATTAAATTGACAGTTAAGAATTGTCTTTTTTTTATCAACTCCATGGTAAATGTACATGACACACACAAGCCACACATTAAAAAGAGGAGTATGGCCCAAACAGATCTGCATCTCACATTGAAATTTTTCTGATAGAGGTAATTATATTTGTAAAATAATGTCTGAACTGCGCTAGACAATGGGGTTTCTGAATGAGTAGCTCTTTTAGACAATAATCATTAACATCTCTCCCACAAACTCATACCCCCTATCCTGTGCCCTCTGGAATGCCAGATCTGTTTGTAACAAACTGGTCCCCACTCATGACCTTTTCATTTCCAACTCCCTACACCTACTAGCCATTACTGAAACTTGGATTACGCCCTCTGACACTACTTCTCCTGCTGCTCTCTCTGCTACCTCTTCCTGGATGTCCCAGCGTTTTCTTAAACTTAACATGTCTAACACTGAACTGATCATCTTCCCTCCCTCCCACATAACCTCACCTCCTGCAATCTCATTATCTATTGATGGCACTACTATCTCCTCTAGCCCCCAAGTGTGCTGTCTTGGAGTAATCCTTGACTCCTCCCTCTCCTTCAAACCACACATTCAGCACCTCTCACAAACCTTCCATTTTCATCTAAAAAATATTTTTCCAGGATCAGACCCTTTCTGACCCAGGATGCTACTTAGACTCTTATCCACTCACTGGTCATCTCCAGACTGGACTACTGTAATCTCCTCCTGACTGGCATTCCTGACAAGTACCTCTCTCCACTCCAATCTATCCTCAATGCTGCTGCCCGGCTCATCTTCCTCACCAAACGCACTACGTCCACCTCTCCTCTCTTACTAGACCTTCACTGGCTCCCCTCCCCTTTCAGAATCCATTTCAAGCTTCTCACACTCACTTACAAAGCCCTCACCTACTCCTCTCCCATCTACATCTCTGACCTTATCTCCCTTTACACTCCCACCCGTCCTCTTCGCTCTGCTAATGCACGCTGACTCTCCTGCCTATGGATTACTTCCTCCCACTCCTACCTCCAAGATTTTTCACATGCTGCAGCACTTCTCTGGAATTCCCTACCTCTCCCCCTCAGACTCTCCACCTCTCTACAAAACTTCAAATGGGCTCTCAAGACCCACTTCTTCACCAAACCCAGCCAAATCTCATCCTAACCCTCTGTTCTATGCTCTCTATGTACCCCATCTGTGTCACCCCTGTCAGTCTACCCCTCCCCTTTAGAATGTAAGCTCTCACGAGCAGGGCCCTCTTCCCTCATGTGCTTATCCTTTCTTACTTTAATAATCTTCAACTGCACCAAATACAGCAGTCTTCTGCCACCTGATACTTATTCCAGTGTCATCTGCTGATGTAACTATGTTTATTTACCCTGTACTTGTCCTATACTGTCATCAACTGTAAGTAGCTGTTTTCCTGTTAATTTGTTTATGTACTCTGTAATTGGGCCCTGCGGAACCCTTGTGGCGCTATATAAATAAAGGATAATAATAAATAATGATATATGAAAAAATAAACAATTAGTGCGCATGAACAAACAACTAAATATGTGAATTCAACACCTGTGTGGAATAAAAAGGGTTAATTTGTATGTTTACAGCCCTTTTATGGATATAGTGGAGTTCACAGCATTAAAAAAGGGTTCCAAGTATAATTGCTGTTGGTGATATTTAAGTGGGAGTACTAAATCATTAGTGAGTCAGTGGGAGCAGAGGCGGATACTCATAGCCGCTATTCTTTCCATATTGTGGTACCTGCATGTAGTCTCTGGTCTCCGGATAGTTCCCTTTGCGCTACTGTGTCTGGTGGCACCCAGCAGTGGCTGATCACTGCCGTGTGTCTTGTAGCAGTCTGCGACTGGTTCCCTTTGCGCTGCTGTATTTAGTGGCACCCAGCGGCGATTGTTCACTGCAGCGTGTTCTGTGGCTCGGTTATTAAAAGCACTAACCAACGCGTTACAGGTAGCATGCCCTTTATCAAGGATAGCTTCAGAATGGCTCAAAGACCTCTTTTATTAGAAAAAACTTTATTAGAAAAAGGAAATGGTAATTTTAAAAAGGCGGCTGCCTTATGTTCCTGTCTATTCAGACAGGGTCCATATTTAATAGGTGTTGCATATTCTTATCAAATTAAAATGTCAAGTCTATGTGTTATTGTTAAAAATTATGTATAAAACAAAAATGTTTTTTTTTTTTATAAAAAAGCATTTAATTCCGCATCTGCATTTAATCCCATAGGGCTTAACGTATTCATATAATAGATCCATCTTGTTTCAGACTTTCTTAATTCGATGGATATATCTCCCCCTCTCCGTTTTTTTTTAATCACTTTCTGGATTCCAATGAATTTAAGGCTAGTCTGATCCTTATGATGTTCTGCATAATGTTTAGATACACTGTGTTTCAAGTCATTTTTTGATGTTAAGGATATGTTCTGAAATCCTTATTTTTTAATTGCCTTTTCATCTGCCCGATGTACTGATGGCCACATGGACATTTAAGTAAATAAATTACACCTTCAGTGTGGAAAGTGATTTGTTCCTTAATTTTATATTTATTTTAAGTCACATTCGATTGGAATTCTTTTATTGGGCATGTGGAGTTTTCTTTTGTTCTGCAAGCTTCACATTTAAGGCCTGTGGTAACTTCCATTTGGTTATTTTGTCCATTTCTTGGTTTAATTAAACTTTTCACCAGATTTTGTCTCAAACTCTTTGCCTTTAATAAATAATTTGAGGATTTTCACTTAGAAATGGTTGAAGGGTTTTATCTAAATGCAAAATATTCCAATGTTTCTTGAGTATTGTTTCAAAAGGTGCTGGCTATTAAATTGTGTAATGAAGGCTATGTCCAGGTTTTCTTTTTTTTCCTTTTGTTCTTGTTGGATAAGGTCTTTTCTATCGAGTAATGCAATGTTTTCTATTTCCTTTTGTAGATGTTCAGAATTATAGCCTCTCTTTACAAAATTTTGTTTCATTGTTGCACTTTGTTCCAGATAAATTGCAGTTTGTGTGTTATTCCATTTTAATCTTCTAAACTGGCTTCCTGGAATATTGTTAACCCACTTGTTATGATGGTTGCTATTATTTGGTAGTATGCTGTTCCCACTCACTGGTTTTATGTGAGTGCGTGTTTGTATTTCGTTGTTTTCAATAAATATCTCCAAATCCAGATATGTTATCATGCTCTTACGCCAAACTGATGTGAATTCCTTTCATTTTGCTTAGGTAATCAAAATAATTACTACAACTCTCAGCAGTTGCACAGTGATCTAGGATACTATACTCTACAGTGTCTGTTTGCTTAGGTAATCAAAATAATTACTACAACTCTCAGCAGTTGCACAGTGATCTAGGATACTATACTCTACAGTGTCTGTTTGCTTAGGTAATCAAAATAATTACTACAACTCTCAGCAGTTGCACAGTGATCTATGATACTATACTCTACAGTATCTGTTTGCTTAGGTAATCAAAATAATTACTACAACTCTCAGCAGTTGCACAGTGATCTACGATACTATACTCTACAGTGTCTGTTTGCTTAGGTAATCAAAATAATTACTACAACTCTCAGCAGTTGCACAGTGATCTAGGATACTTTACTCTACAGTGTCTGTTTGCTTAGGTAATCTGGAGTTATTGTTTTGTGCAGAATTTAGCCTGTTTAATTGTTAGATATTTGGGGAATTTGGGATGTCCTCCTCCCATATCATTATTTGTTTGTTTTAGCTTTTTTGCCCACCAGTGGGTGTTGGGCAATGGGTGGGGTTTTAATCAGTGAACCTATACCTTACACATGTTAATGTTAGTTCATATTAGAGAATACTTGGCTGATTAAGCCTGGCTGATTGATCCAGGGTGTAGGACTCTAAGGGAGAAGGCTCAAAGGTAGCAGATATATAATTTTAATATCAAAGCCTGGACTTAGCCTGGACTTAAACTGGACGAAAAACTGAAAGAAAACCTCAAACAACAACCGATGAACTACTTATCAATATCAACTGCATATGCAAATTTATCACCCTCCAACTTACACTCTGTGAACACTATGCAACCCATTTGCAGAAAAGAACATATGTAAGATCTGGTTTCCATCCATAATCAGGATCACAAAGATCTTCTTTGGGACAATTGTGAGTTCATCTTCTCATCTACAAACACTTAAAATATCTAACAGAATTACCATTGCTTCTTAACCCTCTCACAATCCTTTCATTTCTTACAGCCCAAATACATTTCTGCACCCACTTTATATACGCTTTTGACTCATTTCATACTAAATCTACACCCATTGAGCCTACACTGCTTTTCTCACCTGCATTTCTGCAATTCTTCTGCTCTGATTCCCTTACAGTCTCCTCTCCTACTTCCACTTTCCCTCAACCTATTTACCTACTTAACACTATGTCAAGGCTTTCTTATACTCCCCACATCACTCAGTGTCTGCCTAATAATGTATCTTTATCCTTCCACCCTAGTCTCCTACACCTCCTCCTCTGTCTCCCCTCCATCCCTCTGTTTCCTTCCCCCTCCTTTTCCTGTTACCCCACTTTCATTTACCTCTGCCTCATGGTCCTGCTATCCAACAACTCAGCCCTGCTCCCTTTATCCATTCCCTGTCACCTCCCCATACCCCCATCCACATCACACTGACCTCCCTCCCTGCCCACCTCCTGCAGTTTCCCCTCCCAGCTCAGGCACCCGCACCATCACTACTCTCTCATCATCCCTGCCCTCAAAGTTAATCTCACCTCATCGCTACAGCAACCCTGATAATCTCATTCACATCTCTCCCACAAACTCATACCCCCTATCCTGTGCCCTCTGGAATGCCAGATCTGTTTGTAACAAACTGGTCCCCACTCATGACCTTTTCATTTCCAACTCCCTACACCTACTAGCCATTACTGAAACTTGGATTACGCCCTCTGACACTACTTCTCTTGCTGCTCTCTCTGCTGGGGGCCTCACATTCACACACACACACACACCCCGACCCGGGGGTCACCATGGGGGTGGTGTTGGGGTTCTTTTACCTTCTAGTTACTCCTACCAACTCATACCACCAGAACCATCCCTTACATTCTCTACATTTGAGGTCCATGCCATACGCCTCTTCCAACCAGTCCATCTTAGAGTAGCTGTCATTTACCGCCACCCTGGCACTGCTTCCAAATTCATCGACAACTTTGCTTCCTGGCTTCCTCACTTCCTCTCTTCTGACATTCCCTCCATTATCCTAGGTGATTTCAACATCCCTATTGACATCCCCACACAATCCCCTGCCTCTAAACTCCTTGACCTCACCTCTTCACTTGGTCTCTCCCAATGGACCTCCTCACCCTCCCATGTGAATGGGAGCTCACTGGATCTGGTCTTCACTCACCGCTGTGATATTTCTGATTTTTCCAACTCCCCATTTCCCGTCTCTGACCACCACCTGCTCTCCTTTAATCTATCTCTCTCGACTTCCCCATCTCTACCTCCTAAGGCTACCATCACTAAGCGTAACATTGAAGCTATTGACACCACATTCCTTTCCTCCCTGTTTGATACACTTCTCTCTCCTATTCTCTCTCTCTCTCATGCCCTGAACAAGCCACTTCCACATACAATGCATCCCTTACTTCTGCTCTTGACTCTGTTGCTCCACCAACCACTATTCACCCTCGCAAATTAACACCTCAACCCTGGCACACCAAATGCACCAGATATCTGCAAACATGCTCACGTACTGCTGAGCGACACTGGAGGAAATCACGCTCTAAGGCAGACTTCCTCCATTTTAAACTTATGCTCTCATCCTTCAGTGCTGCCCTTTCTCTTGCTAAACAGTCATACTTCAAGAACCTCATCTCCTCCCAGTCTTCCAACCCCCGGCGCCTCTTTGCCACTCTCAACTCACTCCTCTGCCCACCTCCACCTCGTCTCCCTTCCTTACTCTCTGCTCTTGACTTTGCCACTTACTTCACATTCAAAATTGACTCCATACGTCAGGACATCACATCACACCAGACCATCAGTAACCAGCTTTCTCCCATCCCTTACCAACCCTCCCCATCCCTCGCACCTACTCTGACATCTTTCTCCCATGCATCTGGAGAGGAAGTCATGGCCCTCATTCGTTCCTGTCCCCTCACCACCTCCCCACTTGACCCTATCACCTCCCGCCTCCTCCGCTACCTCTCTCCTGCTTGTTCCCATCTTTCCCACCTTTTCAATCTGTCCCTCTCATCAGGCACTGTCCCCTCTGCCTTCAAGCATGCACTCATCTCTCCTATTCTTAAAAAACCTACACTTGATTCAAACACTCTCTCCAACTACCGACCCTTCTCTCTCCTCCCTTTTGCCTCCAAACTCCTTGAGCGTATTGTCTACAACCGCCTTACTTCCTTTCTTTCCTCACACTCACTGCTTGACCCATTCCAGTCTGGCTTCCGTCCTCTCCACTCCACTGAAACTGCCCTTACAAAAGTATGCAATGACCTCCATGCTGCTAAATCTAAGGGACACTACTCTATACTTATTCTTCTTGATATCTCTGCTGCTTTTGACACTGTGGACCATCCTCTCCTACTGCAAATTCTTCACTCCATTGGTCTGCGTGACACTGCCCTCTCTTGGCTGTCCTCCTACCTTTCTGACCGTTCTTTCTCTGTCTCCTCTCATGACTCCACCTCCCCCTCACTTCCACTAACTGTAGGGGTACCCCAAGGTTCTGTCCTTGGTCCTCTTCTCTTCTCTTTATACGTCCTCACTAGGTAAGCTCATTAGTTCTTTTGGTTTCCAATATCATCTCTATGCTGATGATACCCAAATCTATCTTTCCTCTCCAGACCTCTCCCCTGCTCTACTCACTCATATCTCCAACTGTCTCTCTGCTACCTCTTGCTGGATGTCCCAGCGCTTTCTTAAACTTAACATGTCTAAGACAGAGCTGATCATCTTTCCTCCCTCCCGCATAACCTCACCTCCTACAATCTCATTATCTATTGATGGCACTACTATCTCCTCTAGCCCCCAAGTGCGCTGTCTTGGAGTAATCCTTGACTCCTCCCTCTCCTTCAAACCACACATTCAGCACCTCTCACAAACCTTCCATTTTCATCTAAAAAATATTTCCAGGATCAGACCCTTTCTGACCCAGGATGCTACTAAGACTCTTATCCACTCACTGGTCATCTCCAGACTGGACTACTGTAATCTGTTCCTGACTGGCATTCCTGACAAATACCTCTCTCCACTCCAATCTATCCTCAATGTTGCTGCCCGGCTCATCTTCCTCACCAAACGCACTACGTCTACCTCTCCTCTCTTACTAGACCTTCACTGGCTCCCCTTCCCTTTCAGAATCCATTTCAAGCTTCTCACACTCGCTTACAAAGCCCTCACCCACTCCTCTCCCATCTACATCTCTGACCTTATCTCCCTTTACACTCCCACCCGTCCACTTCGCTCTGCTAATGCACGCCGACTCTCCTGCCTACGGATTACTTCCTCCCACTCCTACCTCCAAGATTTTTCACGTGCTGCACCACTTCTTTGGAATTCGCTACCTCTCCCCCTCAGACTCTCCACCTCTCTACAAAACTTCAAACGATCTCTCAAGACCCACTTCTTCACCAAACCCTGCCAAATCTCATCCTAACCCTCTGTTCTACGCTCTCTATGTACCCCATCTGTGTCACCCCTGTCTGTCTATCCCTCCCCTTTATAATGTAAGCTCTCACGAGCAGGGCCCTCTTCCCTCATGTGCTTATCCTTTCTTACTTTAATAATCTTCAACTGCACCAAATCCAGCAGTCTTCTGCCACCTGATACTTATTCCAG
Source organism: Pseudophryne corroboree (assembly GCF_028390025.1). NCBI lineage: Eukaryota > Metazoa > Chordata > Amphibia > Anura > Myobatrachidae > Pseudophryne > Pseudophryne corroboree. The sequence goes on from NC_086445.1 coordinate 388,526,232, forward strand.
TGTCATCTGCTGATGTAACTATGTTTATTTACCCTGTACTTGTCCTATACTGTCATCAACTGTAAGTTGCTGTTTTCCTGTTTGATTATTTGTTTATGTATTCTGTAATTGGGCGCTGCGGAACGCTTGTGGTGCCATATAAATAAAGGATAATAATAATAAATTCCAAGCCAAAGGTGTTATCTTCTATGTACAATAGGAATTCTTGCAATACTGTTTCTGGTCCATTCCAAATAAAAATGAAATCATCTATATACCTTTTCCCGATAAGGTGCTTAAAAAATGTGTTGTTTTGCCAAATGTGTTCCTCTTCCCACCTAGCCACAAACAAATTTGCGTAGCTAGGTGCAAAAGAAGAACCCATCGCCACACCTTTCTGCTGGTTGTAAAAACTTCCCTTATTCCAGAAGTAGTTCCTGTTCAAAATGTATTCTATACATATCATGATGAAGTTTATTTGCGAACTGGAAATAGTTGTACTGTATGAGAGGAAAAATCTTGTTGCATCGCATCCGCGATCATGCGCAATACAGGTATATAATGATTTAACATCGCTAGTACAGAGGATGTAACTGTCTTGCCAGGGTATTGTCTCTAGGATTTTTAAAATGTTCATGGTGTCCTTTAAATAGCTTTTTTGAGATTGGATTATATTTTGAAGAAAGAAGTTTATATATTGTGATAGATGAGATGATAGGGAATTTATTAAAGACACTATTGGTCGCCCGAGTGTGTCGACAGGGTCCTTATGTAATTTTGGTAAGTGATAAAAGGTAGATATTTTTGAATGATTGATATGCAAAAAATTATATTCCTTTTCCGTTAGGATACCTAGCTGTAAGCCTTCTTGTAATAATTCTTCCAGTTCCCTTTGGTATGATTCTGTCGGATCTCGCTGTAAGAGTTTGTATGTTTCTGTATCCTGAAGTAGTTTTTCTGTCTCTTCCTCATATTTTTCTTTATCCATAAGGACCAAACCTACTCCTTTGTCTGCTGGTTTCAATATTAGCGAATCGTTATTTTTCAACTCATTCAATGCCTGCTGTTCAACTTTAGTCAAATTGTATTTCTTTTTTTCTTTACCAGAGTGTGTTCGGATATCCTTTTCGACTAATTTTTGATAGGTTTCAATATGTGGTCCTTTAAAGTGTGCTGGACAGAGTTTTGATGTTGGTTTAAATGTGCTATGTGTATATTCATCACTTATATTAATCTGTGTTTGTGAATAATTTTTTGTAGAAATTTTTTTTGATACACATAAGTTTATTAGAAAATTATGTATCTATATATTAATCAAATTAATTTGCATTTGAATGAGGGCAATTTTTTAAGCCCTTGGCTAATAGGGACAGTTGGTATGGTGTTAATGTTTTTTTTTTTTTTTTTTTTTTTGCTGAGGTTAAAGATTCCTTCTTCTGGTATAATAGGTTTTGTGTCTCCGTTTCCCATCTTCTTCCTCCCTCCACTGACACCTCTTCTCCAGGTGAATTTGCAAATCATTTGTTGTGATGCTTTTTTTGCTACTTGTTTCCATTCTGGTGGCTTGTCTTTTTCTATAAGGTTCCCTAAAAAATCTTGATCCACCTCATCTTCTTCCTTGTCTTCTTCAATGTATGCCCGTTTGGTCAGTTTCTGGTTATATCCTGTGTTGTTTATTTTGATGTTTTGCATCAGGTTCTTCTTTTGCGCCTAGCTATGCAAATTTATTTGTGGCTAGGTGGGAAGAGGAACACATTTGGCAAAACAACCCATTTTTTGAGCACCTTATCTGGAAAAGGTATGTAGATGATTTCATTTTTATTTGGAATGGACCAGAAACAGTATTGCAATAATTCCTATTGTACATAGAAGATAACACCTTCGGCTTGGAATTCACATCAGTTTGGAGTAAGAGCATGATGACATATCTGGATTTGGAGATATTTATTGAAAACAACGAAATACTGTACATACATACTGTACATACACACACTCACATAAAACCAGTGAGTGGGAACAGCATACTACCAAATAATAGCAATCATTACAACAAATGGGTTAAAAATATACCAGGAAGCTAGTTTAGGAGATTAAAAAGGAATAACACACAAGGCTATAATTCTGAACATCTACAAAAGGAAATGTAAAAAATTGCATTATTTGATAGAAAAGACCTTATCCAATAAAAACAAAAGGAAAAAAAAGAAAACTTTGACATAGCCTTCATTACGCAATTTAATAGCCAGCACCTTTTGAAACAATACTCAAGAAACATTGGAATATTTTGTATTTAGATAAAACTCTTCAACCATTTCTTAGTAAAAATCCTCAAATAATTTATAAAAGGGCAAAGAGTTTGAGACAAAACCTGGTGACAAGTTTCATTAAACCAAGAAATGGACAAAATAAAGAACCAAATGGAAGCTACCATTGCCTTAAATGCGTAGCTTGCAGAACAACAAAAGAAAACTCCACGTGCCCAATAAAAGAATTCCAATCGAATGTGACTAAAAAGAAATCTAAAATTAAGCAACAAATAGCTTGCCACACTGAAGGTGTTATTTATTTACTTGAATGCCCATGCGGCCGTCAGTACATCGGGCAGACGACAAAGCAATTAAAAATAAGGATTTCAGAACATATCCTTAACATAAAAAAATTACTTGAAACGCATAGTGTATCTAAACATTATGCGGAACATCATAAGGATCAGACTAGCCTGAAATTCATTGGAATCCAGAAAGTGAAAAAAAACTGTAGAGGAGGAGATATATCCATCGAATTAAGAAAGTCTGAAACAAGATGGATCTATTATATGAATACGTTAAGCCCTATGGGATTAAATGCAGATGCTGAATTAAATGCTTTTTTATAAACAAAATATTTTGTTGTATACATAATTTCTAACATTAACACATAGACATGACATTTTAATTTGATAAGAATACGCAACACCTATTAGATATGGACCCTGCCTGAACGGGCAGGAACATAAGGCATCCGCCTTTTTAAAATGACCATTTCCATTTTTTAATAGCTTTTTTGTAATAAAAGAGGACTTTGAGCCATTCTGAAGCTATCCTTGATAAAGGGCATGCTGCCTGAAACGCGTTCGTTAGCGCTTTCAATAACGGAGCCACAGACACAGGACACAATGCAATGAACAACCGCTGCCGGGTGCCACCAGATACAGGAGCGCAAAGGGAACCAGCCGGAGACCGCTACAAGACACACGGCAGTGATCAGCCACTGCTGGGTGCCACCAGACACATCAGCGCAAAGGGAATGATCCGGAGACTACACGCAGGTACCAGAATATGGAAAGAATAGCAGCTATGAGTATCCGCATCTGCCCCCACTGACTCACTAATGATTTAGTACCTGTCGTGCTCCCACTTATATATCACCAATGGCAATTATACTTGGAACCCGTTTTTAATGCTGTGAACTCCACTATATCCATAAAAGGGCTGTAAACATACAAATTAACCCTTTTTATTCCACACAGGTGTTACGTTCACATATTTAGTTGTTTGTTCAAGCGCACTAATTGTTTATTTTTTCAGAGGTAATTATATTGACTGGGAGGCACATCCTCTCTGGCTTGTTGCGTGTCTTGGCCATTTTAATAATTCAGTAAACTGGCTGTAGCTCTGGACTTACAGTACCACAACTGCCCTTAACCCTGACTGTGCTTATTCATAATCCTTTGTCTTTCACAAGTAACCAAACTCTGGCAGTAACACTCAATGCGCTTATTAATAATCCTTTGCCTTTATAAAAGTACATAGCCTCTGGATGTAACCCTCCCTGTGCTTATCTCTTATCCTCTGGCTTCCAGTTGTTCTGTACTCCTTGCATTAGTCCTGATTGTGTTTACTGATGACCCTTGGACATACCAGCATAGCAAATGTTTAGCAATAACCCTGACTGTACTTATTTATGATACTTGGACTTCAACTCTGACCACACTTACTATGTCTTAGTGACCTCCAACCAGTGGGATGCATTTAGTGAAAAACAAAATATTGCAAATTATTGATGCTGTTACACTAACACTTTGACACCATGGTCCAGCTCCTGGTGTCATCTTCTAGTTTATGAAACATTTGCAGTGCAGCTGAAAAGGTCCTGAGATGGGTTTTTTATAAGTAATTCTGATACTGTTGAATCCAATGCCACATTGTCCTCTTTGTCCAGAATGTTTGCATGCAGTTGCCTTTTACTCTGCAGCCATATGCCTTGCATCACCTCCACAAGCAGATGGAAAGCTTCAATTTAAAGGGCTGTAATCTGCTGTCACAATCCAGGCACTTATAAGAAGGTTCTTGCCTAGAATGGATGCTCGGCACCTTTTTGGGGGTGGTTTAGCCTGAAGAAATGCAGTCTGCTCCAATTATCCACACTGTAATAGTTTTCACAGCTAGCTTATGTTCACTGTGATCATAAAGTGACCTTGTGTTCCAACATGAGTGCACACCATATTACGCCAAAATAGGAAATTGGTTCCTATGTAAAAACCTGTTCAATGTTCTTGAACCAAGCAATCAGTCTATATCCTTGTTCATTCCGACAATAACATTTTCCGGATTCCTTCAGATCAGAAACAGTATCCACCCGGTTCTCAATCCACCTTTTATTAATTAAAAAGCAGCGCTACTGCTGGTTAAAACTAATTTTTGACACCTTTAAACAATGATATGGGTCCTTTCAGCGCTATTTCCGGTTAAAATGGAAAGGACCCTATTAGAAAGAACACCCTCTTACAAATGAATCGATGACATGCGGTGGGACGCCACTTCCGGCGGATCCGGAAGTGACGTGGCCGGACATTGATGTGGCCACTTCAGTTGGTAGAGAGGGTGGGATGTCGCTTCCGGTAGATCCGGAAGTGACGTACCCAAAAAACACTGTGGCTACATCTATCTAGTCCTAATGGACACGTTATGTCCGGCGGAACCGGAAATTACGCCATGCGTTCCAGCAATGGAACGCACGGCGTGCATACTATTTCAGTGATAAATCATGGAATTTAAAGCACAAATCATGTTTCAAAAGGAATGTAATAGTGGCACACCTCCAACTAATAGGAAGGGGGTGTGTTTTAATGGGTTTACTATAAATATCTGGCCGTTCAGATGGGATCAGTACTAAATGCCGCCGGTCGGAATCCCGGCGGTCGAAATACCGACGCCGGAATCCCGACCACACAATCCCAACAGGGGTGGTGAGCAGAACGCAGCCCCTTGCGGGCTCGCTTCGCTCGCCACGCTGCGGGCACGGTGCCTCGCTACGCTCGGCACACTATTATATTCTCCCTCTATGGGTGTCGTGGACACCCACGGAGGGAGAATATGTCTGGATTGTGGCGGTCGGGATTCCGGCGTCGGTATTTCGACTGCCGGGATTCCGGCCGGCGGCATCTTGACCGCATCCCGTTCAGATCTGTTGCTACACCTTGAAAAAGACCTGATGAGAGGTTGAAATGCATTGGTGTTGATTTGCTGCTGCTGTGGCCGGTGACCAGAACGAGGTACAGCTTAGTAGAGGGAGCTTTAAACTAAAACCCCTATACACTCTGATATGTGCCTTCCATAGAAGGTCTTATCTGGTACGCATACCCTTTGGCACTTTGTTATAGCTTTTAATTAGTAAAATATACTGGTATAGACTATGGTTTTTCCACTCTTTATGTTTTACATACATTTACCTGAAAGAGGTGGAGAACAATGGAGGTGGATTGAGAACCGCGTGGATACTGTTTCTGATCTGAAGGAATCCGGAGAAAGTTATTGTCGGAATGAACAAGGATATAGACTACTGATTGCTTGGTTCAAGAACATTGAACAGGTTTTTACATAGGAACTAATTTCCTATTTTGACCATTTGACTTTATTGTTTGGACATATATGATCTAGACTTACAATACCCTTATAAAAGTGCGCAGGACTCTATTTTTTGTTTCATGTTCATTTAATTGTGGTCGGGTGAGATCCGCGTTTGATTCCTGCAGCCGTTTTGCTAACAAGGCGCGCAAATTTGTTTACATTTTTTTCCTACACCATATTACGCGATGTCCCAAAAATTCAGACCCCCACATTCATTACCCAGTGTATCAGCTAACAACCCCAGGGACTAACCCTTGTCCCTGTTTGCACTACTGTCGGTTTGTTGCCAAGGCCCATCAGAACCTTCAGGAATAAAGAATTACTACAGTACCTACACAACACTGTACACTCAGCTGAGACAGGAAAGAGGACATTAGGGGCTGCCTGACCCCTAAATCCACACATGGTTGTTATGGAGTTGATGAAGAAATTAGTGTTTGTTGCAGAAATAATCATAGAAGGTGGGGGTTAGTCATGGTTGTAGTGAGGATATTAATAAATATGTATGCAATAAGGGAAAAGACAGATATGTGCTGCAGTAGTTTTTACACATTTTATTATGTAAATGTGTATGAATGAGTAGTAGTCAGAGCACCCAAGAAAGAATGCAAGTGTTTGTTTAAGGGGCCTGTAAGATCTTGTAAAAATTAGATATCTAATCTAAAAGTGTCTTATTTTATATGTCAAATTCATCATTTGAGAAATTGGGAGAAATGCATAAATATTGAAATTTGTGTGCTGATTATAAAATACTTCTAAATATTTGAACTATTGTTAGAGTATCAGAAGAACACTAACATAAGTTATTTTATGGATAAGGGCATTTTTTTAAAACTTTCAACTCATAGGACGTACAGATGTAGCCACCTAAATTTTTAAAGCTATAGCAAAATGTTTTGGTTCGATTTTTATTGTAAACTAGCTGAATACCCGTGCAATGGTACGGGATGAGGATGGTAAATTAGAATTATAGTTGTCTGTTAATTGACCTTGGTTGAAGATCTAGCATATAGGCATATCTTGCTTCTCTGATCCACTTTGTGTAGTGTTCGGACTCCTATTTGGTCCCCCAATGGACCCTGCTCTTCCCACTATACAACTCTGTATGTGGCTTTCTGCTGCCTCCATTCCCCTCCTCACATCATGTCAGTGCCACTGTGAAATTATCAATTTATTTACAGTTTTTTATACAGTGTAGCACATTATGCATCTCCTTATATACTCTGTGCTGCTGCTGGACCCTGCTACTTCCACTGTATAACTGTGTGTGTGGGTTCATGCTACTTTCATTCCACTCCTCACGTCATGTCACTACTACTGTCACATGCAGCCCTGTTCTGCCTGACCTACTATGCATCTCCTAATATACGGTGTGCTGCTGGGGACCCTGTTCCTCCCACTGTATAACTTTGTGTGTGGCTTCTTGCTACCTCCATTTTCCTCCACACATGTCACTACCACTTTCACATGCAGCCCTGTCATCACTGACATATCATGCATGTCCTGATATAGTCTGTACTGCTGGCCCTCCTCTAGGGGTGTGTTACCCCCACAGTGTTTGTTCCCAGATTGTAAGTCATAGGTGTACCAAGTGTGGTGTAAATTGCTCCAGGCATTCCAAAGTTATGCGGTCTGCTTAAATACTCTGTGCTGCTGCCTCACCCCCTAGGTGTGCTAGGGTGTCTTACCACTACAGTGTTTGTTCCCAGATTGTAAATCATATGTGTACCAAGTTTGGTGTAAATTGCTGCAGGCATTCCGTAGTTATGCTGGAACACAGACAGACAGACAGACAGACAGACACACACACACACACACACACACACACACACACACACACACACACATTTTTGGTGATTTCCGTGGGTGGACAGTGACATTTTATAAAACCGGCTTTTGCACCTGGGACCTAATGAGAAGCTACCTGCCAAGTTTCAAGATTGTAGGCCTTGTGGTTGAAGAGTTTTCATGATGAGTCAATCAGTGAGTCAATCTAATTTTTTGCCTTTTACTGTGTGTGTATGTATGTATGTATGTGTGTGTGTGTGTATATATATATATATATATATATATATATATATATATATATATATATATATATATAATTTTAATTTGTATGCCCTAAAAACATTAAAAAAAATTATTAAATCTTCTCACAGTAAATATTATTTCAGTCAGTCTCCGGAAGCCTAATAATGCATATTCTTTTTGAACAGCAAAACATCTTTTTAGTTAGCAAAGGAAATCAATGTTTGTAATTATAAACTGGAAAAAAAAAATCTCTCTCATTTTCTGCTTTAGAGACTAAGGGAAAAAATAATAGTGCCCCAGACCTGGTTTGGCACACGCTATACACTTCTTCTGTACATTATTTATGCCTTTTATATTATTCTGAACGGGAAAAATTGCACATGAAGTTTCAGTGCTAATGCAAAAATAGTTTTATGGTTTATATAAAAAAATGTTTAATAGTATTTAATAATTTACTATGTTCTTATGTATTATTTGAAAAAAAAATGCACTTGTACCCACTATTCCATAAATGCAGCATGTAGCTTGTGAAATATGTTTCTTTATGATTAAGTCTAATAACACAACTGTGCCAGATGGACGTGTCATGGTCAGTTGAAAGTTAGGTGTAGAGTAATTGTCTTTTAATTGAAGTTTATTGCTAATCTAACTGAATTACTGTCTGGATTTTATCTGAATATTACATACTCAACAACAAAAGAAACATTTCAATGGCATGCCGAATTGCCAAATGATATTGCCCCATTAACAAAAAAATTATCTATAAATATTTAGTAAAATAAATACAATCTTCAAAATGTAACTTGTTTAAACATGTAAATTGCCCATAATTAAGATTTAGGATTACAATATTAAAAACTGTTGTTTTGAAAAACTATTAAAACACTGCTAAAGTGTGTATGATAAGTATCTGAAATATTGGTTACTGCTTATCAGAAAAGACCACTGCATGGTTACAGCCACCCAAAATTAAATTTGGGTGTAAGGTAAACCAAAATTGAGTTACAAAAATATTTTGTGCAAGGGCATGAAAAATGTCCATGCAACAGTATTTGCATGTATGGTTTTGGACAACATGATGGCAAATAAACTTGCGTCATTCATATAGCTTGTCCCAAGATATAAAAATCTAAAGTAAGCATGACACAACATATGCATTTTTAACCATTTTTGTGTTTAACAAATTGTACCATATTTCCTTGGCGTTTAATGGTTAAGAAAATCCACTTTTTGATTTAGTTATTAAGGAGTAGAAGATTTATATAAAATTTAAGAATCTTGAATTGCAAGTTACAGTATGCATCTGAAAAAGAAAAAAGGATTTGTTAGGTTTAAGTAACAATACTTAACAAATATTGTGTTCACTTTTTAGAAGCTGTTCCCTGCATAGTTACTGAATGCATAATTATTGTTCACAAAATTGTGATGTACCTTTATAGGTTCTTTTTCCCTCAGTTGTTTACATTTTTATTTTAGCACGTAACTGAACAAATAGTGCGTTTAATTCTTTGTGTATGTTTATAATGCACTATTTAGTTCATGGCACCAAATCAGTAATAATTCTTTGTTTTAATATAAAAATGTGGTTAATCTTAATTGTACTGAAATGATTGGTAGGACCATGTCAATATTATATCTGTAAATTATTTATTTAGTTGTCGAGCTATTTAAACATGATATTCTACAGCTGTGTGTTCCAATGTTCCAATTGAACTGTATGGGTATTTTAAATGTTTACTGAGACACTTTAAAATATACTAAAATTTTGTTTTTCAATTATTGATGTTAGCGGAGTGTAATCCAGTATTAATTTAAAAGGGACTTGCATGAAATTGGAGCATCTCTGTTATGATGTATTGAAACATTAAAAACATACTTTAAAAAAAAACCCTTTACTTTTTCAGATGATTTTGGTGGCAGTATTCTCAGAAACGGGATTCTTTGATTACTGTGCTGTAAAAGTAAGTCAATTACTGTATACCTTTGTTTGGAGAAGATGGTTTATTGCTAAGGTGTCTCAAATTGAGTAGTATGTACTGTACTTTGCCTTTTACATTCTTTGAACAAGATTGAAGAGTATTTTCTCTACATATGGAGTGAAACGTAGGCGGAAGTGGATGATACTTGCTACATACAATTGCTGTATTTTGACATATCTCTTATTAATCTAGCTGTAACAAGCTCTGTATACATTTGTGTTAATTGGCAAAAACATCATGTGCATTGCATAACATTAGCAGGAATCAACTTTGCTTCATGTGTACATCACACATAGGGTAACAAGTTCATTTGGGTTTAATCCACATATTCCGAAACATAATAAAGTGCATTCCACACAGGTTATTCAAGTAAAGCTACAGTAGTTAACACTGACATCAACTCAGGGACGTGCAGGGGAGGCAGTATCTCCCTTGTCATACAAATAATACAAAGATTATACTTGTCATCAGTATCTACTGTAGCCTTTACATTATTTTAATCATTTCTACTTTAGAAAAAATGGTTTTGAATGTGTTTCAGAGGCACCGCTCTCGGTGCCTCCAGCTAACAATGTGAATCAGCCTGAAGCGGAGGGCAAGGCCGAGCATTGGGCAGTAAAAGCCCTTTAAACAAATCTCTATAAGCAGTACCTACTAGAAGTGCCGCTTTGACATGCCCCTGTCACGAAGTTATATATGATTGGCCAGTGGCAGTGCCCCCACCCCCGTCATCTAAGATTTTTTTTTAATATTATTTGCATATGCGCCCCCCCCCCCCCCCCCCAAGCCCAGTCTCCCAGCAATGCACAGCAACAGGCTGTAGAGTGCAGTCCTCTGAACAAAGAGGAAAATAGGGCAGCGCAGTGACGGATTAAGGGGGAGGGAGGTGGTAAGTATCCCCTGGCCCCCCTATCTAAGTCGACAAACTGGGGGAATCATTTAATAAATTTGATAAGGTGGTATTGAAAGGTTAATTAAATATATAGGGTGGGAGTGAGAGGGGTTACAAAATATTTATTGGGTGGGAGGATCATTAAATATATAAGGAGTGGGGTTGAGGGGGTCACTAAATATATGAGGGGGAGGGTTTATATATACAAGGACTCGCCACTCATATCAAACAGTCCAGCATCCAGGGTGCCCTCCAATTCAGGGGTTATAGAAAGAGTGATATGGCGTCACACATGGTCACAGTATAAATAATGTAAGGTGGTTACATCTGTATACTTCTCAACTTTTCAATTTCATGAAAAAATTTCAGCTGACGTCATGCTCACTGCAAATGGGCGCCATTCTGACGTCAGTGGGTGTCTGGGACAGCAGTAAGTATAACTGCACATGAAGCTTGGGGAAGAGCATTTAAGTTAAGCCAAAGTTCTCTTATTTTACTCTTGATGAAAATTTTTGTTATAAAATTGAAACATTGAGAAGTTTATAGGTGTAACCGCCTTATCAATATTTATACACTGAACGTGAGTGTTGCCAGATCACACTTTGTTTCATATATATATATATATATATATATATATATACATACAGAGGGAAAACCACAGCACTCACCGCACCAGAAGCGGGGCACAGCTATGCACTTACCGCCCACAGGGAGGGGTGCAAGTAACACTGCACTCTCCACCACAGAAGCGGGGTACACAGCTGTACTTACCACTCACAGGGCGGGGTGCATGTAGCCCATGACCAATCGCTCTAATAAATACAAACAGAGAACCCAGCACTCACCAAAGTAAACTCACTTATCCTCAACAAATCAATAAATAAATGATGGGGGTTTAGTTGGTGGATTGGCCAATCCACCAACTAAACCCCCATCATTTATTTATTGATTTGTTGAGGATAAGTGAGTTTACTTTGGTGAGTGCTGGGTTCTCTGTTTGTATATATATATATATATATATATGCTGTGATTTATGGGGGAGATTGGCGGGTACTTTATTTTGACATGGGCTAAGCTCACCCATGCTGTATTGGGGACCCAAGGCTGTACTGCGAATGTATACTGTATGCATACTGCTGACAGAGTGGGATAGTAATGTGCTCTCCCTAGTATCACCCTTTCCCAGTCACCCTCTAATGTCACCCACAGCTGGCACCAACTGTCATCACACTCTCCCTCTCACCCACTGCTGTCACCCTCTCACTGTCACCCTCTTTTTGTCACCACCAGCTTCCTGGCATCACCCTCTCCCTGTCACCTACTGCTGTCACCCTCTCCTGGCATCACCCTCTCCCTGTCACCCACAGCTAGTGCCGACTGCTGGCACACACTGCTGTCACCATCTCACTGTCACCAGCTCCCTGGCATCACCCTCTCCCTGGCATAGCCCACTGCTGTCATATTCTCCCTGGCATCACCCTGGCATCACCCTCTCCCTGTCACCCACTTTATCTCCCCTGCATCACTGTCTCCCCATCACTATCTCTCTCCTGTCACCCTTTGCCTTTCCATACGGTCACGCCTCTTGTTGTGAGGCCACACCCTCACGGCAAGACCACAACCAGTTTTCTGGGAGCACGTGTGCCTTCAGGGCATGCATGGACAGTGGCGGTAGCGAGCTTCAGCTCAGAGGTGGTAGCGGGCATCGGCGGGACTCAGCGGACATTATGTCTGCAGTGCCTCACCAGCCACTGACCTCACCGCTCGCTACTGCATCAACTAGCATGCATCAAATTCACAAGGTTGAATCCCCTGCTATTATAGCCTTACTATACATCCATCTTGTGCCAGAATATTACTGAATGGGCTACCAAATGCTTAAACAATGTATACAGTATATGATAATGTTAACCAGATGAGTGTTGACTGTAGGTGTAATTTTACTAGCATACCTGTAAAATGAATCATGCAATTATTTAAAATGGATGTTATAATAAGCACTCATTTGACTTATTAACCTTAAGTTATGTCAATGATTTTGGTTATTTAAAGTGAAATTTGTGGAATACTTGTTTCCTAACAGTATACTGAAGGGGATTAATGTGTAAACATTAAAGCTGCTTTTGTTTTAAACCACAGTTTCTATATTTTTGTATTTTAATTTTATTTTCTATTTATGTTCAGGTAATTAGTTGTCAGCACACTAAGCAATAATTCCAATTTTGCTCCCCTTTTCATCATTGGCTTTTAAAATGACAATTACTGTATGTGCTGCCAGCAGGATGAGATTGGTTTTGAGAATCCAATTTAATAGATGCAGCTTTATCTATTTTATTAATTTGTGATATTGAATGCACCTGTTGATTTTGAAAGTGTAGAAAGAAAGAGATGAAGATTAATTTGTAAGTGGACTTGAGCATGAATACTACTTGTGTAAAGTTTATTTATGAACTCAACAGATTTTATTTATATAATTTCTAAGCTGGGTACATACTTGTTCAGTTCTCCAGAGATTCAACACCCGACGACCGGTTTTCCCGATATTGGACAAGTGTGTCAACCGACCCACACACCCAATCCTGGTAACCTATCTGGTTTTCTGGGTTTTAAGTATGCTTACAAATTAAGAGACCTATTTGCCGACCAGGCGACCAGTGTTGTAGTGTGTAGGCTGCAGAGACCGGAACTAGCAAATAATTTCCAGTCTTGGAACCACCTTGGAACCAGTCTCCTGCATTTTTGGACCAGGGCTGGCTCGAAGAGGCCGTAGCTGGTTATACCTTTGGAGCGGAGGGGGGGGGGGGCACTTTTTTTTTAAGGGGGGGAGGGGAACATTAAAATCCTGTCCCCATCGCTAATGATGTTCATCCTCAATCCTCCCTTTACCATTATAATTTATTAAATTCCTTGGTGGTCTGCTGAAACATTGGACAAATGTGTAGAGAGAATTGGATCTAGAATCTGTGGGCAGGTCTGCAGTAGGATTGTATAAAGAGTCTAATCTGCCATGGACTGGACAAGTGTGTACCCAGCTTTAGTGTTAGTTTTCCTGGCTCAGTTTGTACTTTCTTTTTTTCCGTAGCAAATTAAAACAAATATTTATTTTATAAAGTATTATGTAGAGGAAAAGTTTAAAAAAATAAGAAAAATACCTTTTCTGAGGTGGTTGCTATATTTATTTTAATTGTGTAGCACTAGACATCTACTAAAAAATAATATTGCTTAGCTCTTTACACGATGTAAAGTAGCTGTAGTATAGAGCTAAAGAGCAAAAGTACGATCTCCTTATTTGCTGTTTTTCAACCTTAAAAGTACTTTTTGCCCATCTAAATCTAGGCCTTATGGCGGTAGTAAACCTGAATCGGGGTAGCAAATTTTAGGGATAGGATTTTTCTCTGTCCTATGTAGTAGACAAAGAAAAGGTTCTTTTATGTGCTTGGCTGCTTATGAAATTTTAATAGATCGAGTCTAAGATATATATATATATATATATATAATTATACATGTATTAATGAAAAATTACCTAAAGTGCGCTATTATATATATTATCAGGGTGATCCCCTTATTTGTATAGAAGGGTGATCCCTTTAGGATTATTAACCCTGTTTGTTAAAATGTCGCTCACAGTAAAAATTTTAATTTCATATCTCAATATTTATTCATGGTATGCAAAATACATAATTTATAAATTACACACAATTTTTCCACGAAATTGAATGTACAATATACAATTGAACATATGTCCAACCACTTAATTTGGGAGATATAGTTTAGTTTTCCACTTCACCCTTCTAGGTATATAAACAAGGTGAATGTCTCCTATAGTTGGTAGAGGCTGTTGTGTTGATGAACCAACGTGTTTTGTCTGCTACTTCATCTGGGGTTCCAATCAAATCCATGTCTCATTACGCTACAGTATTTCAAATACACTGCGGTAATGAGGTCCCGTAGACAAACAAATAAAAGTAGTACAGTATATACAGACTCAAATGAGCATGATAAAGCTATAGTCCATTGACGTTAGGGCTATATGACCGTCCAAGGGATCGGTATGAAATACCTCCAATCAAAATCTCGACGTTCAAAATCCCGACACCAATTGACCGATGGTCAAAATCCCGACATGGACAAAATACCGACATTTAAAATACAGACAAGGTCAAAATACCGACATGTAAAATGTCAACAGGTCAAAATACCGACATGCTTTTTTTGTTGTTTTGTGTGTGTATGTCGACATAAGTCAACATGGACACCATATAAAGTGTACCGCGTCCCCTCGCATGGCTCGCTGCGCTCACCATGCTTCGGGCACGGTGCCTTGCTGTGCTCTGCACACTATTATATTCCCCCTTCAGGTCCACTGGGATGGTAAAGTATGAACAAGTCGGTTTCAATGAAAAAAATTATGAAAAACTCATGTCGGTATTTGACCTGTCGGCATTTTACATGTAGGTATTTTGACCTTGTCGGTATTTTAAATGTCTGTATTTTGTCCATGTCGGGATTCTGACCTAGTCGGGATTTTGACCATCGGCCAATTGGTGTCGGGATTTTGAACGTCGGGATTTTGATTGGAGGTAAACTGACTGCATCCCCCGTCCAAGTCCCACAGACAAACCAACAAATAAAATTAGTAGTGTATAGAGAGGCAAATGAACATGTTACAGCCATGGTCCATTGAGATTAGGGATGTGTGAGCGTCCAAATCCCATAGCCATTATGGCATAATCAAAACCAATGGAAAGGGTCACTGCTTACATTTACACATGAGCTTGTGTATCTTTCATGAGGCGTCATGTCCGAGTGGTAAAGTGTGTTGCTCCCCATGCTCAGAGTCCCGGGTTCGATTCCCAAAGTGTGAATGCCTTTTTTTTTTACTGACACTTTATTAAAAAAAATGTTTGTATTGTAATATACCTTCACATTCAATAGAAATATGTACTATCCTACCCAATACGATGGGAGCTCCTCCAAGATCAGTAAAGCGGTCCAACGCCACTGGTCGACTTTGTCGTCGGATGAGGATCTACCATTTAGACAGGTTAAGGCACCAATGATGGCGTATAGGAAAGGAGCTAATTTGAAACCGCTATTGATGCATACGACTCTGTTCTCCAGTGAACCTACAGCTAAAATTACCTCCAATGTATTGATGCAGGCCAAACCAGGCTGTTTCTCTTGCGGTAGCTGCACTACATGTCAATCCATGTTGACTGGGGCTACCTTCAATCATCTGCACACTGGAAGGACAATTAAAATTAAATATCATTTGCACTGCCGACTTGACTTTGTGATTTATATCCTCAAGTACCTGTGTGGACTATGCTATGTGGGATTAACCACACGGACATTCCGGGACCGTATGGCCAATCATAGGTCCTCCATTCACACAGCACTACTGACTGGACAAACTGATAAACTAGTGGCCCGACACTTCCTACACGCTAGACACCAGGTGGCTAGCCTGAAGTGTAGGCTCATTGATTGGATACCACCTAGACTAATGGGGGGGGGTGGAGGGTGATAGGACCCTAGCCCTAAAACGACGTGAAAGCTACTGGATCCAAACATTGGATACAGTGACCCCGAGAGGCCTCAATGAGGGTAATCCTCTCAATATATTCCTGTAATCTGTTATAATTGTGGTATCGGTAGTGTCTGTCAAGATACACTGGGGCTATATCTGTACATCAATACATGCTATTATCTGTTGTCATATTCTTGCGTTGTGTTGAACCGTTTTTGGTATACGATATTTGTATGTGTATGGTTATGGGTAATCTGGATTGAACCCCTACCGGATGCCTAACATAATATACTTATGACATGTTTTTTGGTATGCTGAATTGAGTATGTGTTCACCCTTTCTGTGAACTTACCGGCCTCTGGTTCACTTCACATCTATTCTTTATGATATAGTTACATTTTTATATATAAACATGTTTTATATGTATTGATTAATCCTGATGTTGCCTATCATACATTGATGCACCTTTATGTCATAGGTGTAGCTTAAAAGCAGACACCGGACATGAGGGGACCGCAGGTATTCCTTTGTTGAATTTGGTTGCCATGGTTATCGATACCATATGATTGTGTCCCTTTGTTGCTTATTTGAATAGATGCTCTCTCTCCCCTATATTAATTCACATTATGCATATTTAAGTACTGGCTTTGTTTGTTTGACCATTTTTGAGCTGTGGTTTAGTGTGAGATATGCTGGAGCGCAGCGCCTGCCCACCCTTGGGCAGTGCTATGCGCTCCAGCGGCACTTCCATGATGGTGGAACGCACTCCGGCGTCACTTCCGGTATGTGACCCGCACGCCCGGTGTAGCGGCTGCGGCACGGTCTGTGGGCACTACTGTGTACCCTTGTCTCCACAGAGTCTATATCGCCTTTGGTATTAACCACTGGCGGCTGGGCTATTTGTTTCTAAGCAGTAAAAAATGTATCTTGTATGTCTTTTCCGCGATTCGGGTCACTTCCGGTTGGCGCGGTATTTAAATGCACTCAGTTGTCAGGAGGGTTATGCAGCCACATGCAAGATGCCTCCTGCTCTGAGTAAGTAGTTTCCTGCATTTTCATTTTTCCTTAAATGTACAGTTAAGTCTGCATTATATTGATGGATGATTCTGTCCTCCCCCTTAGCAGCAATTTGAGCCTTTAACATCAGTGGCTGCATCTATACCCGATGATGTCCCTTATACAAGTACTCTTTCTCTGTTGTTTGGTGATTATCACTATATTTGGCAGCATTAATGAGTTAATAGTAGCTGTGTGTTGCTGACCACTATTTAGTTCTAATGATTATCTATGCCCTTTTTATGTGACAGCTGGATGGACATTGAGTCCCCGCCATCTGCATATTATATTGAACGATTTCTTGATATCTGTTGATGGCACATTGAGTGTTACAGGTACGGGAGAATGCGAGTTTGTCTATTATATTTTGAACACATTGGTGATCTTTCCAACATAGTACACACCTATCTTATCTGGTGGTGTTTTTCTGTGGGTGTGAAGTTTTCCAGGGACCGGTGAGGCATGTGATGGTAACTATGATCATTGTCCTTACAGATATCTTTTTATTTATTGCTGATTCAATTGAACATTTGATCCGATGTATCACCTGTCTTGAGAAAGGTCTGTAAACAGACCGAAACATTGACATTAAAAGCTACGGTGACGACTGACTGCCTCATACTGTTTGACTCGACTACAGCGAGAGTGCACCCCCACTTGGTGGATACTGTAACATATATATATATATATATATATGTGTGTGTATATATATATATATATATATATATATATATATAAAACAGAGAGAGATAGATAATGTCACACACATCCAACAAGCAGTGGCACTCAGAAACTGTAAAAGTTGAAAAATGCAACAAAGTGCGTTTAATCCATCACATGACTTAACCAACATTTCAGGGGAGTGGCGCTCTTTTGTCAAGGTGATACAAAGGTGCGCCACTGCCCCGAAATGTTGGTTTGAGTTATGTGATGGATTAAATGCACTTTATTGCATTTATCAACTTTTGCCATCTTTGAGTGCCACCACTTGTTGGACGTGTGCTGTATAATACTATCCTGAGGGGATTGGAGCCAATTATGACTGCATTAGGGTGAGTGCCAATCCAATTGCTGTTTGGACTGCACAGTATGTAGCAGTATGCTCAAAGGGGAAAAAATTTGCCCACCCACACATCAGCAAAAGATTTCCATCAGGCATCATGTCACGTGTACAACTGATTTTGTGATCTATAGTTTGATGTGCCCATGTGGACTCTATTATGTGGTGAAGACCACCACCACATTCAGAGAGAGGGTGGCAAAACATGGACTTTCCATTAGACAGACTACTTTTAATCAACACAGTGATAAAACGGTGGCTCTGCATTTTTTGTTGAATGGACACCAACTTGCCTTACTCAAATGCATGATTATTGATCATGTGCCCAAGCTAGCTAGGGGAGGTGACCGTGGAAGGAGGTTACTTCAAATGGAGTCCTTGTGGATTCATAAACTAGACATCAAGCCCGCGAAGGGTTTGAATGAGAGCATTAATTTACAGTGCTTTCTGTAATATGGTGTGATGTGTGGACAGTACATTACTGATTTGCACATGAATTGTTTGTATAGATGTTTGTGTTTTTTGTTCAATGTATAAGTGTTTATTTGTCACGTTTGTGATCATATAATGCCCTAGAGGATACAGATTGGGGTTTGTTATTTGATTATATGTGATTGATATTTGTTTTTTAATGTCAAATGTCAACTTTGCATGTGGCACTTTGATAGGAATCCTAGGCTGGGGTTTCATCTGGGGAAAGACATGACCAAGGTTTAACACAGTGATCATTTATTAAGGCATGGTATAATATCTGTAAAGACATGTTGGTCTTCTATATAGAGTATATAATGTCATTTGGTTGTGTGCTGCGGCTGCACTGATCATGGCCTTTAGTGCTCCACTGGGGGTGTAAGTTCCGCTGCTGTGCTATGCTGTCTAATTTCCATACTTTAGTTTTTAACCGTATTCATCAGTGTATACAAGTATAAATGGAGGTGTAGTACGCTGTACTAGCCATAGCGCTATGTTGATGCCTGGGCTGCGTTGTGCGGGCAGAAGTCTGACACACGCGCCCATTGGTATCCATGGTAACGGCCTCAGCATTGTATTTCATCAGGCTATAAGCTTGGCCCGTCAACGGAAGTGACGTGGCATGTGGTGGAACGCATAACTTGTAAGTCCTGGGTATCGTGGAACGCATTACAGTTCCTGTATAGATGAAGCCTATACAAGTCTGAGGAAGTATTGTGAGAATGCGGCACTTGCGCAGTGCAGTGGAACGCACAATATGGGAGGCTAGATGGTGGGTCAAACTCAGCTGTAAGTACAAGTTTAATTTGGTTGTATGCATATATTGTGTGTCTTTGGGAGTCTATCCTCAGATTGCTCTACACTATGGAAGGTGGAAGTGACGTGATACAGGGGTCTTGAACGGTCATTTAATGACTGAGGTTGACGGACCAGACTGATAAGTTATAATTACCTTCTTAAAGTATCTACATTGGATGAAGGTGCGAGTGTGCTATAGGGGATGTATATGAAGTTGTTCATAATTTTTTTTTTTTTTATAATTATTTTTTTATTATGCTGGGTGACAATAAATTCAAAAGGAGTTTTGTATTACGACAGAGTGCCCTTTTCTACATCTGTTTATCTTACCTGGACTTTGATGGGACAGACTAAAGGGATTATATATATATATATATATATATATATATATATATTCCAAAGTAGCTGGATTACCAAGTTAAGCGACAGCAGTGGGTGGCACTTAAACTTCCAACATGGCACATCTAGAAAACAAAATGGCACTGCAGTGGCAGACAGGATGGCAGTTTAATAAACTATACAAATGTTTGTCAAAAAAGCTCCAAACAGCACATAATGCAAAGAAAAGAGGTGCAAGATGGAATTGTCCTTGGGCCCTCCCAGTCACTAGGAATAGTAATTAAAACTGCGGTTTAATTTAATCAAAAGTGTCGCACAAATGAGTCAGAAATATGTAGAAGTATTTTTTTTATGTCACACACCAGCGGTGCCACACCGGTGCCCATTGAGCCGATATGACCCTGCTAATAACCAAAACGCTTACTCAATAAAAAAAAAATGACATCACCGACTGCACCACATTGAGACCCGAGAGTACCACCTTGTCATTGCTGTCTTCTTACTTCGTTATAGAAAGCATGCGGGCATGCTGGATTTGCAAGGGTTAGCGTAACTGCACCAAGCTACAACAGTGTGAAAAACCACTTACTGTAGCCCATCTAGTCAGCACCTTTTTTACCCATATTGTTATATTTTTACCTGAAAACCTATTTAATACTTATTTCTTTGTAAGGATATCTGTATGTCTAGCCCATGCATGTTTTTTAATTGTTTCTTAACCTATACCACCTCTGATGGGAGGCTATTCCACTTGTCCACTGCCCTTTCTGTGTAGTATTTTTCCCTCAAATTTCTCCTGAACCTAAAGTATCTCTCTCCCAGTTTTAATGCATGTCCTCATGTTCTATTACTCTTCCTTTGAAGAATGTCTCCCTTCTGTACTTTTCATAAAACCCTTGATATATTTGAAAGTTTGTCATGTCCCCCCTTTACCTTCGCTGCTCAAAACTATACAAGTTAAGATCTTTTAGTCTTTCCATGTAAGTTTTTTGTAATAAAGGCCATGTACTATTTTGGTTGTCCTTCTTTGTACTGTCTCTAATGTATTAATATTCTTCTGAAGATATGGCCTCCAGAACTGAACACCGTATTCTAATGGGACCTTACCAATGACTTATACAGTGGCTGTCACAACTGAGGGCTGGTGCTGACTATGGAAAGCCTCCATTGTAGGGGCTCAGGAGTACTTAAACCTGGGAGGTTAGATAGGACTCCTGGACATGCGTGTGGACCTGTAGTACCAGTGCCCGAAGGCGTGACCACGACAACTGAAGATATGTTCAACGGGTTTTATTAAGAACACAGGTCAACAGGTGTATTGGCAGTTTGCAGTATGGTATTCAACAGATAACAAGTCACAGTTCCTAGAAGTGCATTCGGAAGTCTCTAGGTGTGGTACAATCAGGAGACCGTCTTAAAGGACCTGGTGGTGGTATGTCCTTTACCAACACCTATGCGCTTAGAAGCGGATTGGAAACAGGAACTGGCCAGCTGAGGTAATGCAGAAGCTGGTGACTGTGTTGTAAACTGCCATGTTTTACCAGATGGGACTGGTCCAACTGAATAGCCGTAGTGGAAGTTCTGGAGTGCACTAATGTAGCTAGGGAGTGAAGAAATAACACAGGTTATGCTTGGGATCGCAGATTACTGGAGAACGATGGCAGGGCATCGATGTAGAACAGAGACAGGGCACCGCTGGAAGCTGAAATGCTGGAAGCCGGTGTTTAGTAATCTGCCAGACGCAGGGTGCAATGATGTGACACTGCAGAGTCAGGCTGCACCATGAGGAGTAGGACTGGTGCGAGTCTCTAGTGGAGTATTGAAGACAGGAACAACCACAATGAGGAGAGACTAGTATCACTGGGATGACAACTGAAGCACTGACAATCCTCCATCTCTGAAACAGAATATTTATACCTGCTGGGATGCAGGCATTGGCTAATCAATTAAGCAGAGTTCTGTAGTGCAGTGGATTGGAGGAAACACTAGCATGTGACCAGAACCAACATGGCTACGCCCATGTAATCACTTGGAGGGAAAATCAGCTTGAGGAAAACCATGTGGAAAACAACAGCAATGGCGGCGGAGGCCGCGGCAGGCAGGAAACACCACACTATCCATTTGCACAGACAGACCACAGGGACCGTGGCAGAGACCGCAGTGGGCAGAAGATGTCATACCCAGCTCTCTGCACACTGAAGGCACAGGACCGGCGGCAACGGAGATCGCGGCGGGCAGGAGATGCCACACCTGTTCACCCGTGCAGCAAGGCAACAGGGACAGTGACAGAGACCGCAGTGAGCATGAGACGTCACACCCAGCTCTCTGCACACTGAAAGCACAGGCATGGCTGCGGCGGTTGCGGCGGGATGAGAACGCCATTCTGGGACCTGACAAGTATACTGAGAAGGGCACTGTAACAGCGCTGTGGGCCCACAGTGAAGTGATGCAGAATATATACATCAGCAACACAGCTGGGACCCGACCCTGGAACGCAGAGCCAACCTCAGAAGATACTTGGCTGGTAAGGAATGACGACCAGTTACCCGAACCGTAACAGCGGCATTATTACAACTCTTTCTGCAGCTGCTGATCCTCTCCCTATGCAACCAAGCATCTATCTTGCCTTGCTTTTACTTTGTCACATTGTTTACCTGCCTTTTAAGTCACATCAAATAGTGTCTCCTAGATCCCTTTCCTCCTCAGTAGTTTCCAGTATAGTGCCATTAATACTATATTTAGCATTTCGATTTTTGAGATCCAAGTGTATGATTTTGCTTTTTTTTTTTTTGCATTAAACTGTAATTGCCAATCTCTTCACCATTCCCTTATAGGCCCTCATTCTGAGTTGATCGCTCGCTGTCATTTTTTGCAGTGCAGCGATCAAGTGAAAAATCGGCAAATCTGCGCATGGCAAATCTGCGCATGTGCATGCGCTAAGTACTTTCACACAAAACTTTGTAGTTTTACCCAAGCTCGAGCGACGTTTTTCAGTCGCTCGTGTGATCGTAGTATGATTGAAAGGAAGTGGGTGTTTCTGGGCAGCAACTCTGCGTTTTCAGGGAGTGTGCTAAAAAACGCAGGCGTGCCAGGCAAAAACGCAGGAGTGGCTGGAGAAACGGGGGAGTGGCTGGCCGAACGCAGGGCGTGTTTGTGACGTCAAACCAGGAACTAAACAGACTGCATTCAACGCAAGATAGGAGTAGGTCTGGAGCTACTCAGAAACGGCATGACATTTTTCACGTGCAATTCTGCTAATCTTTCGTTCGCACTTCTGCTAAGCTAAGATACACTCCCAGAGGGCGGCGGCCTAGCGTGTGCACTGCTGCTAAAAGCAGCTAGCGAGCGAACAACTTGGAATGAGGGCCCTAGTCTACTACCGAGATCATCAATCATTTGTTTTACCCATCCTTGCGTGTCTGCCCCATTGCATACCTTTTGTGTCATCTGCAAAATTTTTTACTTTCACTTCAGTACCATTTGCAATGTCACCAATAAAGATATTAAAAAGCACTGGTCCAAGTTCAGAACCCTGGGATACTCCACTGGTAACATTTCTCTCCTGTGAATGCACTGCATTTACTACAACTCTGTTTTCTATCCTGCAACCAAGATCTTATACATTCAGCCATTTTAGTATCCAATCCCATGCTTTCATGTTTACTAGTCTGTGATGTGGGACGTGTCAAAAGCCTTACTAAAGTCCAGATAAGATATCAGCATCCCCCTCACCCTTTGTCTATTAATTTAGTCACCAAGTCAAGTCTAGAAGATTTGTTTGACTTGATACCCCCTTTCTGTAAATCCATGCTGTTTTGGGATCCTGTAAAATGCTGGATTTGAGATAATCTTTCTTTTAAGTTTCCATCAAATTCCCTACAACTGATGTAAGGTTCACTGGACGGTAATTGCTTGCCTCTTCCTTGCTTGCGCTTTTGTGCAGTGGGACAACGTTTACTTTTTTCCAGTCCTCTGGAACTACTCCTGTAGCTAGTGACTGGCTGAATAATTCTGTTATTGGTGATTCCAGCACCCCTTTAAGCTCTTTTAGTATCCTTGGATGTATCCCATCTGGCTTTATTGATTTATCCATTTTCAGTTTTGAGGGTTTCGGTTAGGACCTTTTCCTCTGTAAATGTACAGTACTTGTTTCTACTGTACTTCATTTTTCTGAATATACATGCAACTCAACTGTTGCCCTGTTCTTCTCTCTTTCAGTAGTGAATACTTAGCAAAAATAATTAAGATCTGCTACAGATCAACAAGATGTCTTCAGTCTCATTATTCCAGCTTTTTCTCGCTTATATACCTAAAAAATTTTGGCCCCTTTGCCCACTGACTGGGCCATTTTATCCTCAGCCCGTGCAGTTGCATATTTGATTACCTTTTAGTATCCTTCTGTCTAGAAAGAAAGAGAAGGGGTCACACAGAAATGTATATGTACTAATCAATAATTACCAGTAAGTCATATAGAATCCTTTCCCATATATTTAAATCTCATTAATTATCTATCAATTAAATTGTATGGGAGGTGCTCCTGGGAATAAATTGTATACATACTGTTTTTTGTTATATCCTTCTGTCTAACAAGATAAAGCTTTGCCTTCATTATTTTACTTTCACAATACTAGAGATGAGCGGGTTCGGTTCGCCGAGAACCGAACCCCCCCGACTCCATGTGTCAAACACGGGTCTGATCCCGGCTCGGTTGTTCCCAACTGACTTGGAAAACCAGAATGAGGCAAAACATCATCCCGCTGTTGGATTCTCGCGAGATTCGGATTCCATATAAAGAGCCGCACGTCGCCGCCATTTTCACTCGGGCATTGTAGAGGGTATAGAGAGGACGTGGCTACGTTCTCTGTGTCAGTTCCCAGTATCAGTGCTTATTGCTGCTCAGTAATACTAGTACAGTGTCTCTCTTGTGCTGCATCTTGCTGCTGTAGGGTGCTGTGGTAGTAGTGTGACTGTGCATCGGTCATCATCATTCCAGTCACAGTGGTATCTGGGGGGGTGACAATTACAGAGTGCTTTTGTGCTGCTCACTAATACTAGTACAGTGTCTTGTGCTGCTCAGTGTCAGTGCTCAGTAGTATCATCAGTGCTCAGTATCACTGCTCATTGTCTTGTGGTGCTCAGTAATACTACATTACTAATTCTAGTACAGTGTCTTGTGCTAATCGTGCTGCTCAGTGTCAGTTCTCAGTAGTATCATCAGTGCTCAGTAGTATCATCAGTGCTCAGTATCACTGCTCATTGTCTTGTGGTGCTCAATAGTACTAAATTACTAATACTAGTACAGTGTCTTGTGCTGCTCAGTATCAGTGCTCAGTAGTATCATCAGTGCTCAGTATCACTGCTCATTGTCTTGTGGTGCTCAGTAATACTACATTACTAATACTAGTACAGTGTCTTGTGCTGCTCAGTATCAGTGCTCAGTAGTATCATCAGTGCTCAGTATCACTGTTCATTGTCTTGTGGTGCTCAGTAATACTAAATTACTAATACTAGTACAGTGTCTTGTGCTGCATCTTGCTGCTGTAGGGTGCTGTAGTAGTGTCCTGTCACTGTGCATAGGTCATCATCATTCCAGCAACAGTGGTATCTGGTATCTATCTAGTGGTATCTAATTCCAGACATTACTGCCATCTAATTCCAGATATATTACTGGCATATAATTCCACACATAAAAAAATGGAGAACAAAAATTTGGAGGTTAAAATAGGGAAAGATCAAGATCCACTTCCACCTAGTGCTGAAGCTGCTGCCACTAGTCATGGCAGAGACTATGAAATGCCATCAACGTTGTCTGCCAAGGCCGATGCCCAATGTCATAGTAGAGAGCATGTAAAATCCAAAAAGCAAAAGTTCAGTAAAATGACCCAAAAATCTAAATTAAAATCGTCCAAGAAGCGTAAACTTGCCAATATGCCATTTACGACACGGAGTGGCAAGGAACGGCTAAGCCCTTCTCCTATGTTCCTCAGTACTAGTGGTTCAGCTTCACATGACGATGGAAGCACTCATCCTCCCACTAGAAAAATGAAAAGCGTTAAGCTGGCAAAAGCACAGCAAAGAACTGTGCGTTCTAAATCACAAATCCCCAAGGAGAGTCCAATTGTGTCAGTTGCGATGCCTGACCAACACTGGACGGCAAGAGGTGGCTCCTTCCACCATTTGCACGCCCTCTGCAAGTGCTGGAAGGAGCACCCACACTCCAGTTCCTGATATTCAAATTGAAGATGTCACTGTTGAAGTACACCAGGATGAGGATATGGGTGTTACTGGCGCTGAGGAGGAAGTTGACAAGGAGGATTCTGATGGTGAGGTGGTTTGTTTAAATCAGGCACCCAGGGAGACGGTTGTTGTCCGTGGGATGAATAAGGCCATTGACATGCCTGGTCAAAATACAAAAAAAAAATCACCTCTTTGGTGTGGAATTATTTCAACAGAAATGTGGACAACAGGTGTCAAGCCATGTGTTGCCTTTGTCAAGCTGTAATAAGTAGGGGTAAGGACGTTAACCACCTAGGAAAATCCTCCCTTATACGTCACCTGGAGTGCATTCATCAGAAGTCATTGACAAGTTCAAAAACTTTGGGTAACAGCGGAAGCTGTCCACTGACAACTAAATCCCTTCTTCCACTTGTACCCAAGCTCCTTCAAACCACACCACCAACTCCCTCAATGTCAATTTCCTCCTTAGACAGGAACGCCAATAGTCCGGAAGGCCATGTCACTGGCAAGACTGACGAGTCCTCTCCTAACTGGGATTCCTCCGATGGATCCTTGAGTGGAACGCCTACTGCTGCTGTTGCTGCTGGCGCTGCTGCTGTTGCTACTGGGAGTTGATCATCATCCCAGAGGGGAAGTCGGAAGAACACTTGTACTACTTCCATTAAGCAATTGACTGTCCAACAGTCCTTTGCGAGGAAGATGAAATATCACTGCAGTCATCCTTTTGCAAAGTGGATAACTCAGGCCTTGACAACTACTGTATGTTGGTGTTAGACGTGTGTCCGGTATCCACCGTTAGTTCACAGGGACTTAGAGAATTGCTTGAGGTAGTGTGTCTCCGGTACCAAATCCCATCTAGGTTCCACTTCTCTAGCAGGCAATACCGAGAATGTACACAGATGTCAGAAAAAGTGTCCTCGGTGTCCTAAAAAATGTAGTTGTACCCACTGTCCACTTAACCACAGACATGTGGACAAATGGAGCAGGGCAGTCTAAGTACTATATGACTGTGACAGCTCACTGGGTAGATGTATTGCCTCCAACAGCAACAACAGCGGCGGCACCAGTAGCAGCATCTCGCAAACACCAACTCATTCCTAGGCAGGCTACGCCTTGTATCACCACTTTCCATAAGAGGTACACAGCTGACAACCTCTTACGGAAACTGAGGAACATCATCGCAGAATGGCTTACCCCAATAGGACTCTCCTGGGGATTTGTGATATCGGACAACGCCACCAATATTGTGCGTGCATTACATGTGGGCAAATTCCACCACATCACATTTTTGCACATACCATTAATTTGGTGGTGCAGAATTTTTTGAAAAATGACAGGGGCGTGCAGGAGATGCTGTCGGTGGCCCGAGAAAATTGCGGGCCACTTTCAGCATTCAGCCACCACGTGCCGAAGACCGGAGAGCCAGCAAACACTCCTGAACATGCCCTGCCATCAGCTGAAGCAAGAGGTGGTAACGAGGTGGAATTCAACCCTCTATATGCTTCAGAGGATATAGGAGCAGCAAAAGGCCATTCAAGCCTATACATCTGCCTACAATATAGGCAAATGAAGGAGAATGCACCTGACTCAAGCGCAGTGGAGAATGATTTCCATGTTGTGCAAGGTTCTCCAACCCTTTGTAATTGCCACACGTGAAGTCAGTTCAGACACTGCCAGCCTAAGTCAGGTCATTCCCCTCATCAGGCTTTTGCAGAAGCAGCTGGAGAGATTGAAAGGGAAGCTAAAATGGAGCGATTCCGCTAGGCATGTGGGACTTGTGGATGGAGCCCTTAATTCGCTTAACCAGGATTCATGGGTGGTCAATCTGTTGAAATCAGAGCACTACATTTTGGCCACCGTGCTCGATCCTAGGTTTAAAGCCTACATTGTATCTCTTTCCAGCAGACACAAGTCTGCAGATGTTCAAAGGCCTGCTGGTGAGACAATTGTTAAGTCAAGTGGAACGTGACCCGCCAAAAGCTCCTCCTTTTTTCTACCACCACTGGAGCTGCCAGGAAAAGGATAACATTTCCAAAACCACCCGCTGGCGGTGATGCAGGGCAGTCAGGAGCAAGTGCTGGTCCGGACTGAAGGACCTGCCAACGATCACTGACATGTCTACTGTCACTGTATATGATTCTGTCACCATTATAAAAATGCTGGAGGATTATGAGTGACAGCATCCAAGCAGGCATGTCAGACAGTCCGTACATATTCTGGCAGGAAAAAGAGGCAATTTGGAGGCCCTTGCACAAACTGGCTTTATTTTACCCAAGTTGCTCCCCCTCCAGTGTGTACTCCGAAAGAGTGTTTAGTTCATCCGGTCAGCGATCGGCGTAGGAGGTTACTTCCAGAAAATGTGGAGAAGATGATGTTCATCAAAATTAATTATAAATTCCTCTGTGGAGACATTTACCAACAATTGCCTCCAGAAAGTACACAGGGACCTGTGATGGTGGATTCCAGTGGGGATGAATTAATACTCTGTGAGGAGGAGGATGTACACAGTGAAAGGGGTGAGGAATTGGAGGATGAGGATGAGGATGAGGTGGACATCTTGCCTCTGTAGAGACAGTTTGTGCAAGGAGAGATTGATTGCTTCTTTTTTGGTGGGGGCACAAACCAACCAGTCATTTCAGCCACAGTCATGTGGCAGACCCTGTTGCTGAAATGATTGGTTTGTTAAAGTGTGCATGTCCTGTTTATACAACATAAAGGTGGGTGGGAGGGCCCAAGGACAATTCCATCTTGCACCTCTTTTTTTATTTAGCTTTGCATTATGTGCTGTTTGGGGACTATTTTCTTAAGTGCCATCCTGTCTGACACTGCAGTGCCACTCCTAGATGGGCCAGGTGTTTGTGCCGCCCACTTGGGTCGCTTAGTTTAGTCATCCAGCAACCTTGGTGCAAAGTTTAGGACTAAAAATAATATTGTGAGGTGTTCAGAATAGACTGGAAATGAGTGGAAATTATGGTTATTGAGCTTAATAATACTGTAGGATCAAAATTACCCCCAAATTCTATGATTTTAGCTGTTTTTGAGGTTTTAAAAAAAAATCACCCGAATCCAAAACGCATCCGAATATAAAACCAGAAAGGGTGGTTTTGCCAAAACGCGTATGAATCCAAAACACGACCGCGGACCCGAATCCAAAACCAAAACACGAAAAATGCCCGCTGTCCATCTCTACACAATACATGTTACTTCTTTTGCAAAACACTCTGGCTTCCTTTTCCTTGTGTTTTTCCTGACACTTTTGATACAAAGGTTTGTTGCCTTTAGTATGGCACTTTTTATTTTTTTCCACCTCTCCTGCGCTCCTTCCCAGTTCTTCCACTCTGCCAAAGAATCGCTTACACATTTTCCCAATTATACAAAATCAGCTTTCCTAAAACATAACACTTTTATTTATGTATGGGATGAGTCTGTCTCTGTATTATTCTGAATCATACTGCTTAATGTTACTGTATGCCAGGTTTTCATTATTATTATTATTATTATTATTATTACATTTTATTTATAAGGCGCCACATGTGTTTCGCAGCGCCGTACAAAGGACAGTACAGGGAGACAAAATATAGCATTACAGTAAATAAATAACAGAAATAGAGTACAGGTAACAGAGCACCACACGTTCTCAAGACATAATACAGCTAAGATGTAAGTATTGATGGAGTGATCATCGTACTACTAGAGGCTGGTGGCCATAGATGGAGATGAGCCTTTACTAGCAGGATAAAGATGGTCATTGAGTAGTGGAGAGCTGCGAGTGAAATGTGTCGAGACGAGAGCTTAGATAACAAGAGGAAAGAGGGCCCTGCTCTGAAGAGCTAACAATCTAGTGGGGAGGGGCGACAGACAGATGACAAGAGGTGCAGGCAAGTGGGAGGTAGCCTGATGGCAGTATGCAAGCAAAGCTGAGATGTTCACGGCATGAGGCAGGGGGGTGGAGGCGTGGCTTCAGCACTGGGTTATGCATCGGGAGGGTATGCTTTGATGAATAGGTGGGTTTTTAGTACCCGTTTGAAGCTTTGCAAGGTCGGGGAGAGTCTAATGGAGCGGGGGAGTGCGTTCCACTGAAGGGGTGCAGCATGGGCAAAATCCTGAACTCTTGCATGGGAAGCAGTGACCAGGGCGGTGGAGAGGCGACGGTCATTAGTCAACCGTAGGGGGCGGGAGGGAGTATGAAGGGAAAGGAGGTTGGAGATGTAGGGAGCAGTGGAATTAGAGATGGCCTTGTATGTGAGGGTGAGGAGTTTGAAGAGGATTCTGTAGGGGAATGGGAGCCAGTGTAGATTTTGTTGAAGAGGAGTGGCAGATGTGGTGCGGCGGGAGAGGAAGATAAGCCTAGCTGCGGAGTTCAGGACAGATTGGAGGGGAGCAAGTGAGGCCAGTGAGGAGAACATTGCAGTAGTCAAGTCGTGAGATGACTAGTGAGTGGATGATGAGTTTAGTTGCCCTCTGGGAGAGATATGGCCTGATACGAGCAATGTCGCGTAGCTGGAAATGACAGGATTGTGCCAGAGCTTGGATGTGGGGTGCAAAGGAGAGGGAGGAGTCAAGAGTGACGCCCAAGCAGCGGAGTTTGGGAACGGGGGAGATGGTGGTGTTGTCAACAATGATGGAGATATTGGTCGGGGGTGTTGCTCTGGATGGGGGGAAGATGATGAGTTCAGTTTTGTCCATGTTGAGCTTTAGAGAGCGTTCAGACATCCAGGAGGAGATTGCGGAGAGGCAGCTGGAAACCTGAGAGAGGACAGAGGTGGACAGATCAGGAGATGAGAGGTAGAGTTGTGTGTCATCAGCATAGAGGTGGTATTGAAGGCCAAATGAGTTAATGAGCTCACCCAGGGAAGAGGTGTACAGGGAGAACAGAAGGGGTCCAAGGACAGAACCCTGAGGGACACCAACAGGAAGGATGGAAGGGTGTGAGGTGGTGCTGGAGGCAGACACAGAGAAGGAGCGGTTAGTTAGGTAAGAAGAAAACCAGTCAAGGACAGTGATAGAGAGGCCAGCGTTTTGGAGTGTGCGGAGTAGGAGAGGATGATCTACGGTGTCAAAGGCAGCAGAGAGGTCCAGAAGGATGAGCAGAGAGAAGTGGCCCCTGGATTTGGCCGAAAGCAGGTCATTGGTGACTTTCACCAGGGCAGTCTCAGTTGAGTGGAGTGGGCGAAAGCCAGATTGTAGTGGATCGAAGATGGAGTTGTCAGAGAGGTAGCTTGTGAGACGGCTGTGGACTAGTCGTTCAAGTAATTTGGAGGTGAAAGGGAGAAGAGAGATGGGGCGGTAGTTAGTGGGTGATGAGGGGTCGAGGATGGTTTTTTTGAGAATAGGTGAGACCAGAGCATGTTTGAATGGCGAGGGGAAGATGCCGGTAGAGAGGGACAGGTTAAAGAGGTGAGCAAGGTGGGAGCAGGCAGTGGGGGAGAGGGAGCGGAGAAGACGGGAGGGAAGGGGGTCCAGGGGGCAGGTGGAGGGGGGGAGGATAAGATGAGGGAGTGGACTTCCTTTTCTGAAGTGGGACGGAAGGAGGACAGGGTGGGATAGATGGAGGGGAGGGATAAAGGGGGCAGGGGGGTAGCAGAGTGGTGACGGTGGGAGATGTCGTGTTGGATGTCCTCAATTTTGGAGATGAAGAAGGAGGCCAAGTCAGTGGCAGTGAGGGAGGATGGGAGGGGAGGAGGAGGGGGGCAAAGGAGAGTGTTGAAAGTTTCAAAGAGACGGCGTGGACAGGAGGACTGAGAAGAGATGAGTGCTTGGAAAAAGGATTGCTTGGCGAGGGAAAGAGCAGAGCAGTAGGAGGAGAGAATAAACTTGAAATGGAGGAAGTCTGGCAGAGAGTGAGATTTCCTCCAGGAGCGTTCAGCGGAGCGTGAGCATTTTTGTAAGAAACGTGTTAGTTTGGTGTGCCAGGGTTGGGGTTTGGAGCGGCGGAGGGGGACAGAGGAGAGGGGGGCCACAGAGTCGAGAGCAGCGGTTAGGGAAGAGTTATAGAAGGAGGCTGCCTGGTTGGGACAAGTTATAGTGGAAAGAGGAGATAGGAAAGTCTCCAGGGAGGACATGAAAGTGGGGTTGAGAGACCCGAGATTGCGTCTGGTGGTGGTGGGTCTGGGCGTGGAGAGGAGGAAGGAGGATGAGAGGGTGAAAGAAAGTAGATGGTGGTCAGAGAGAGGGAAGGAAGAGTTGGAGAAATCAGAGAGATCACATCGGTGGGTGAAGACAAGGTCGAGGGAGTGGCCGAGATTGTGAGTAGGGGTGGAGGTCCATTGAGAAAGTCCAAAGGAGGTGGAAAGGGCGAGAAGATTAGTGGAAGTAGCATTAGTGATGTCAATAGGGATGTTAAAGTCACCGAGGATGACAGAGGGGAGGTCGGAGGAGAGAAAGTGGGGGGAGCCAGGCAGCAAAGTTGTCAAGGAAAGATGAACAGTGGCCAGGGGGGCGGTAGATCACTGCCACAAGGAGGTGAATGGGGTAGAAGAGGCGGATAGTGTGGACCTCGAAGGTGGAGAAGGTGAGGGAGGGCTCAGGTGGGATGACACGAAAGGTGCAGTTAGGGGAGAGAAGGATGCCCACGCCTCCACCCTGGGGACCATCGGGTCTGACCATGTGGGTGAAGGAGAGGCCTCCATAGGAGAGGGCAGCAGGGGAGGTGGTGTCAGAGGAGGAGAGCCAGGTTTCAGTGATGGCGAGAAGGTTAAAAGAGTGGGAGATGAAGAGGTCGTGGATGTTTGGCAGCTTGCTGCAGATTGATCTAGCATTCCAGAGTGCACAGGAGAAAGGAAGGGAGGGGACAGGGGAGATAGGGATAAGGTTGGCAGGGTTCTGAGTGTTTGTGGGTGATTTGGAATTTGTAGGGTGAGACCTGGCAGTGAGGATTGGTATGTGACAGGATTGAGGAGCCATAATTTGGTACAGTAGTGTTCAGAGGAATGGAATGGTGTGGGTGTAATATAGAATGAACAAGGAGAATGTGGGGTGTAATGTAAGCAAAAGACAGTGCAAACAGAATTTTAAGAAATAATGGAAGGAACGGAAAGGCTGAGATGGATACACAGTGGTTGTAGATTGTGTAAATGAGAGTTTGAGAGCAGTAGGGCTGCGACTTAATCAGACAGGTAGTTCAGTGTCCAGGCTGTGTAGGCTGCAGGCATTACTGGTAGTCGTATAGGTAACTCACTGTAGTCTGTTGTTTGCAGTTCTTTTGTGGAGGTGGGGGAGATAGTCTGCTGTCCCTCTGTTTCTCTCCTGTTTATCTCCATAGATTATATCATACTTTGCACTAACATACTTAGCAACAAAAGATGCTTGCAGCCAAAGATGCTTACAGCCTTGATCTATACTAGTTAAATAACCATGCAGACATGGATACAGGGTTAATTGATCACAGCACCCACCCTCTGAAAACTCCACCCACAACAAAAGGTTGCCTCAAGGTGTGAACAAACCACTATACCCCCACTAATACACCATGAGATCAGACTATAGTCTGGCCTAGGAATCACTAATTAAAGATAAAATTGTCAATACCTAGCATAGTTCAAAAAGCATGTAATGAATGGATGTAAAAGTTGCAGCAGTGAGAGATTGTCAATCCACTTTTATGTCATATTTTCTGTCTAATAAAACATAAAGATTTAAGCCCAGTACTCACGGGCCGATCAAGGAGAGATGCGTGCTGAGCGAACCGCTCAGCACACATCTCTCCTGCCGCTCAGCACAGCGCGATCTGTGCTGAGCGTGCGGGGGGAGACGGGGGAGCCGCTCACTTCACCCAGCGGGTGAAGTGAGCGACCCGCTAGATTGGCCTGCATGCAGGCCAATCTAGCAGCGGCGATAGCGATGTGCGGGGCCGCGCATCGCTATCGCCGAGGGGGCTACACACGGAGCGATCCTGCCGATATTCTAAGCAATCTAGTCAGATTGCTTAGAATATCGCTCCGTGAGTACCCCCCTTTAGAAGTGGGCGCAAAGGACCTACATAGAAAATGTCCTCAGGGTGAAAGATGTTCCAGGAATATCACAAACTGGGTACTTAAATTCTCAAACCACCATATAGTCAGTCAGGTGGTAATTTTCTTTATAAAGATATTCCAGAAGTATCACAGTCAGTGTTCTTAAATTCCCAATCCACCGTATAGTCAGTTAGGTGGTAATTTTCTTTATCTCAATAGAAAAAGAATAGATCATGGTGCAGATCAAATTTAAAGGGACAATATGTTTTAATAGACACAGGACACTCACAATTTACATAAAAAGGAAAAGCATGTAACCAATCAAATGGTACAGGTTGGAGTGTAGGCTTCTAACATCATCACGTTACCCTCCCAGAATGGTATTGGGACACCACTGGTGGTTCCGGATAGCACACCAGTTTGGAGCAGGCTTTGAAGTCAGAAGTCAAACCACATCCACAGCAAGCAGAAAACGCCACCAGCTTAACGCGTTTCGGACAATACTTGTACTTCCTCAGAAGCTTCTGAGGAAGGACAAGTATTGTCCGAAACACGTTAAGCTGGTGGCGTTTTCTGCTTGCTGTGGATGTGG
The DNA here is from genome assembly GCF_028390025.1 of Pseudophryne corroboree. Lineage (NCBI taxonomy): Eukaryota > Metazoa > Chordata > Amphibia > Anura > Myobatrachidae > Pseudophryne > Pseudophryne corroboree. Next base: position 388,561,036 of record NC_086445.1, read on the forward strand.
TTTGACTTCTGACTTCAAAGCCTGCTCCAGGAGAGAGGCAGCACAGAGACCAAAGGTGACCCTGAAGGAGTTGCAGAGTTTCACAGAAGAGACTGGTGTATTTGCGCATGTGACCACAATAAGCCGTACACTCCATAGAGCTGGGCTTTATGGAAGAGTGGCCAGAAAAAAGCCATTACTTAGTGTAAAAAATTAGAAGGCACGTTTTGAGTTTGCCAAAAGGCATGTTGACGACTCCCCAAATGTATGGAGGAAGGTGCTCTGGTCAGATGAGACTCAAATTGAACTCTTCGCCCACCAAGGAAAGTGCTATGTCTGGTGCAAACCCAACACATTCCATCACCCCAAGAACGCCTTACCCACAGTGAAACATGGTGGTGGCAGCATCATGCTGTGGGGATGTTTTTCAGCAGCAGGGACTGGGAAACTGTTTTGAGTCGAGAGAAAGATGGATGGTGCTAAATACAGGGATATTCTTGAGCAAAACCTGTTTCAGTCTGCCTGTGATTTGAGACTTGGACGGAGGTTCACCTAAAAGCAGGAGACAATGACCCGAAGCATACTGCTAAAGCAACTCTCGAGTGGTTTAAGGGAAAACATTTAAATGTGTTGGAATGGCCTAGTCAAAGCCCAGATCTCAATCCAATTGAGAATCTGTGGTCAGACTTGAAGATTGCTGTTCACAAGCGGAAACCATCCAACATGAAGGAGCTGGAGTTCTTTTGCCTTCAGGAATAAGCAAAAATCCCAGTGGCAAGATGTGGCAAACTCAGCGACTTATCCAAGGCGACTTGCAGCTGTAGTTTCCGCAAAAGGTGGCTCTGCAAAATACTGACTTTAGGGGAGTGAATAGTTCTGCACGCTGAAGTTTTCTGTTATTTTGTCCTATTTGCTGCACAATAAAAAACATCTTCAAAGTTGTAGGCATGTTCTGTGAATGAAATGATACAAACCTTCAAACAATCCATTTAAATGCAAAGCGTGTGAATACTTTAGCAAGGCACTATGTGTGTGTGTATGTATGTATATGTATACGTGTGTGTGTGTGTGTGTGTGTGTGTGTATGTATGTATATATATATATATATATATATTTATATATAATATATGTGTGTGTATATATATATATATATATATATATATATATATATATATTTATTATATGAAAGTCCATAATACCATAATGTGTAAATGCCTGTAGTAGACTCCCTACCTTTATTAATCCATTATACCCCTGGTTATTGCCAATCTGGAGAGTGTTGCACTTTCTTTGTAATGACCCTTTTGCCTCTCTGACTGTCCTAGGCACTGACCACTGGTTACTGATAGGTGACATGTACTGTTATGGAACAAAACAATTATGTTGAAATAGATTTTAGTTTTCAAGCTCCGTGACAGTGAGCTCTGTAATTTTATTTATGCACAAACCTGCGAACCTAAGCATAACAAAAGATGTGCACTTTTATGCCAGTCTGCTCATTACTTACGTTGTAGTGCAATCACAATGCTCCAATTGTGTAATACCCGTGCATTATATAGAATTAATGTTTCCATGTATGTAAGTAAAATGGCACACCCCTTTGTGACAATAGTCCTGTAGGTGGAGCTAGATGTGACCTTTTGGGTAGAGCATGACAGGTGCAGTATGACATACCAGCAGACAGGATGCTGGCTGTCAGTATATAGACATCGGCATCATGCCTGCCGGTATACCGGCATCGAGGCAACGAGTCCCCTCGCCACTCCTCTATTCCCACTTGGTTGGTGGCGTGGACCCACCAAGTGTTTGGGAATTACGAGAGGGGGTCGGGATTCCACCCGCCGGTAAAAGTTTGAATGTCGGGATCCCCCTAATGACACACCCTGTCAATGGCACATCACATTCTACTACAAAATCTCTTGAAACTAGTTTTTAAAAGTATGTAAGTATGCCCTAATGAGAAATTGAAGGGGGCCAAATTTTCTATGTGGGGAAATTATTAAACGGACTGGCAAATAGATTATTGCATATAAGTCCTTACAGGGATAATATAATAAATATTAAGAGGTGTTTTATATATATATATATATATATATATATATATGTGTGTGTGTGTGTGTGTATATATATATATATATATATATATATATATATATATATATATACAGTGGGGATTGAAAGTTTGGGCACCCCAGGCAAACATTCATTTTAATGTGCAAAAAGAAGCCAAGGAAAGATGGAAAAAATCTCCAAAAGGCATCAAATTACAGATGAGACATTCTTATAACAACATGTCAAAAAAAGTTTGATTCTATTTCCATCATTTACACTTTCAAAAGAACAGAAAACAAAAAATGGCGTCTGCAAAAGTTTGGGCACCCTGCAGAGTTAATACCTTGTACTGCCCCCTTTGGCAAGTATCACAGCTTGTAAATGCTTTTTGTAGTCAGCCAAGAGTCTTTCAATTCTTGTTTGAGGTATCTTCGCCCATTCTTCCTTACAAATGTCTTCCAGTTCTTTGAGATTCCTGGGCTGTCTGTGACGCACTGCTCTTTTAAGGTCTATCCATAGATTTTCAATTATGTTGAGGTCAGGAGATTGTGAAGGCCATGGCAAAACCTTCAGTTTATGCCTCTTGATGTAATCCACCGTGGATTTTGAGGTGTGTTTAGGATCATTATCCATTTGTAGAAGCCAGCCTCTCTTTAACTTCAGCTTTTTCACAGATGGCATCAAGTTAGCGTCCAAAATTTGGGGGAATCTTATTGAATCCATTTTTCCTTCTACTCGTGAAATGTTCCCTGTGCCACTGGCTGCAATACAACCCCAAAGCGTGATTGATCAACCCCCATGCTTAACAGTTGGACAGAGGTTCTTTTCATTAAATTCTGTGCCTTTCCTTCTCCAAACATACCTTTGCTCATTCCGGCCAAAAAGTTCTATTTTAACCTCATCGGTCCACAGAACTTTATTCCAAAATGCATCAGGCTTGTCTATATGTTCATTTGAAAACTTCAAACGCTGATTTTTGTGGTGAGGATGTAGAAGAGGTTTTCTTCTGATGACTCTTCCATGAAGACCATATTTGTACAAGTATCTCTTTATAGTGGAATAGTGTACCACAACTCCAGTGTCTGCCAGATATTCCTGGAGGGATCGTGCAGTCAAACGTGGATTTTGACTTGCTTTTCTCACATCCTGCGAGCTGTTCTGTCTGATATTTTTCTTGGTCTTCCAGATCTTGCTTTAACTTCCACTGTTCCTGATGACTGCCATTTCTGATTTACATTCCGAACAGAGGATATGGGCATCTGATAACACTTTGCTATCTTCTTATAGCCTTTTCCTGCTTTGTGAGCATCAACTATTCTCAGTTTCAGTGTTCTACACAACTGTTTAGAGGAACCCATGGTGCTGATTGTTGGAGCAAGGTCAGATGAGTCTGGGCTTTTAAAACCTTTGAGATTGACATCACCTGGTCTTTCCAGACAATGATTGAGAACAATCCATGACACTGCCAGGTCTCAGCTGTCCAAAGGGGGCAGTACAAGGTATTAACTCTGCAGGGTGCACAAACTTTTGCAGACGCCATTTTTTGTTTTCTGTTCTTTTGAAAGTGTAACTGATGGAAATAAAATCAAACTTTTTTTGACATGTTATAAGAATGTCTAATCTGTAATTTGATGCCTTTTGGAGATTTTTCCATCTTTCCTTGGCTTCTTTTTGCACATTAAAATGAATTTTTGTCTGGGGTGCCCAAACTTTCAAACCCCACTGTATGTATGTGTGTGTGTATATATATATGTATATATATATATATATATATATATATATATATATATATATACAAAATATAATTTTTGAAACACCAGTATAACTTGATATGTGTATGATACATCTTCCTTTTACATATTCCCTCTTTGGATATGTAGAGTAAATCTAAACAATTTTTTAAATACTTTTATGCAGTGTCTACCTTGTGCAGGGAGGGTGGGGGACTAATCATATATAAACATGTGTAAATGTATGTAATATATGTGCAGGCATGTGTCCAGATTGTCAGCTGCGCTGTATACCACAGCCACCATGCAAAACCCAGAACTCTGCATTAGAATTCCCTCTCCTAAACCAGCCCCCAGACTCCTGTGAAACTAGCCATTGAGAGTCTGGGGGTAGTCCTAGGAGATGGAAGCCAAGTGCCGAATCCTGGGTTCTGCACACATGGTGGGTGTGGTATATAGTGTCACTGCCAATCTGAACACATGCCAACACATTTATTACATAATCTACATATGTATGTTTATATGTACTGTAGTGAGAGGGGTTGTCTCTCACCTAAATTGCCCACATTCCTGTGGGATTAGCTTCCTCCAAGTGAGAGGAAAGTAAAGACCCTGCACTCGACAGCAGCAATTATGGTTTGGAATTCCGGGCTTTCCAGGTTGCCCAGAGTCAGCTGGGAATCATCACCAGAGAACAGGAAGAGTTTAAAACTCCCATTACCCCAGAGTTCTGGGCAATAATGCCAAATAATGGCCAGTTAGTAGGCTGGAGTCTCCTTAGTGCCAGGGACTGATGTTGGCTCTGCCAGAGGAGCATGGCAGGTTGTGGCTGCATGCCACTGTTGCAGACTGATTATTAAGCACTGTAGTGCTGTGACATTTGTTTTGCACCTGTTTGTTTGTTTATTTAATGTGCCTGTTTGTCCAGGACTATATATATATATATATATATATATATATATACATACATACATACATACATACATACATACATACACATGTTAAAGTGCAGTATCTGCTGCCCTTAAAGACACTGCTTCTTCGAGGACCTGCCTGTTGTGAGTCCTCACTTCTACAACCCTGTTACAGTGCTCAGCATTCCTCCCTGGACAAGGTAGTCAGCACTGCAGCTGCTTTTAAGTGATGACAAAAATAATCCGTATTCAATAGATATGTTTTAGGCATAAGAAGTCCCCGCTTTGACTAAAATAGTAGTATATTGTATCTATTGCCAGATATGGCTAATGTATTTACGCAGGAAAAGATGCACATGCCACCCGGAAGTCCTACAGGCTGTGAAATGCATGGCAAAACAATAGAATGCACAAAATAACTTCTGTGTGTGCACTCCATTCCAGAATGAGGCTTGGAGCAGATACGTGTACTGCGCATGCACAAAACCGAATACTCTGGTATTTAAATCAGATGGCAGGACACAGTCTAAACACTTCTGAGGAAGCCGCAGAACACATTTAAGGTGGAGAAACACCTTTTTCTCTGGCTGGGTCCACTGGATTATCCACAGGATAACATTAGGATATGGTAGAGCGACAGCTGAAATGGCACCAACACGGTCACAAGCTTTCTGGCCTCCCAGGATGCATCTGGGACTCACCATATAGTCCCGCCCACCGACTCAGTCAAATCAGTTTTTTGCTTGGTGCGGCAGGAAGCCGCATGGGCACAGGGCTGCTGTGAATAAAGCAGCCTGATGCTTTTATTATGTTATTTTTATAGACTTACAATATTTTTTTGAGCGACTTTTCTTAACAGCGTCTTAAACGCATACTGGAAAGAGTCGCTCCATCTACTCCCCACCGGGTCGCAACAACGCTTACCTTCACGGTACAGTGCTGTCTCGACGGGCGTCTATGTCGGATGTTCTAGCAGGACCAGCAGACGTAACCAGGCTGTGGCCGGTGCATGGGGGGAAGGTAAGTCTATGGATTTCCTTTTACTAAAGGGGTCCAGACACAGCTACACTGTATTGGTGGAGACTACAAACAGTGTGTTGATACGCCGAACATCTCGAGTGTGACAGCGCTATGCTCCAGGGATCATAGGCACCAGGACTAGGTAGAGGCCGCGATCCTTAGAGTTTAAGTCAACAGGGGGATTCAGACGCTCTCCTGGCCGCCCCTCCTCCTAGTTCATGACCAGTTTCCACGCGTCTCCCGTCCATGAACTGAATGATCTCACTTCCGTCTCAGACGCTACCACGAGGGTACTCGGTCGCAGCTTAGACGCTGCGGTTGTGTACACTAGAGATCCCGCCTAGACCGAGTCGCAGGCCTTAGCGTCTGCATACACGTGGAAGTCGCTGAGCATCCGTGTCAGTCAGTGAGCGACTGTGTCCGTTATCAGGAGCGGTAGTGTACATAAGTAGCGTCTGAATCCACTCAGCGTCTTGCGAGCGCATTTGCTTGGATATGGAAGTGTGGTGAGTCTCCCTGTATCCCGCTCTACAGAGGAAGGGTATATAGTACTAAAAATTCTCTCTACTTGTTAGTATGAATTGTTAATTTTTAGTACATATTGCATATGAGATATGTATATTTCTCTGACGTCCTAGTGGATGCTGGGGACTCCGTAAGGACCATGGGGAATAGCGGCTCCGCAGGAGACTGGGCACAAAAGTAAAGCTTTAGAACTACCTGGTGTGCACTGGCTCCTCCCCATATGACCCTCCTCCAAGCCTCAGTTAGATTTTTGTGCCCGAACGAGAAGGGTGCACACTAGGTGGCTCTCCTGAGCTGCTTAGTGAAAAGTTTAGTTTTAGGTTTTTTTAGGTTCAGTGAGACCTGCTGGCAACAGGCTCACTGCATCGAGGGACTAAGGGGAGAAGAAGCGAACTCACCTGCGTGCAGAGTGGATTGGGCTTCTTAGGCTACTGGACATTAGCTCCAGAGGGACCGATCACAGGCCCAGCCATGGATAGGTCCCAGAGCCGCGCCGCCGGCCCCCTTACAGAGCCAGAAGACAGAAGAGGTCCGGAAAATCGGCGGCAGAAGACGTCCTGTCTTCAACAAGGTAGCGCACAGCACTGCAGCTGTGCGCCATTGCTCTCAGCACACTTCACACTCCGGTCACTGAGGGTGCAGGGCGCTGGGGGGGGGGCGCCCTGAGACGCAATAAAAACACCTTGGATGGCAAAAAAAAATGCATCACATATAGCTCCTGGGCTATATGGATGAATTTAACCCCTGCCAGAATACACAGAAAAACGGGAGATAAGGCCGCCGAGAAGGGGGCGGAGCCTATCTCCTCAGCACACTGGCGCCATTTTCCCTCACAGCTCCGTTGGAGGGAAGCTCCCTGGCTCTCCCCTGCAGTCACTACACTACAGAAAGGGTTAAAAAAGAGAGGGGGGCACTAATTACGCGCAGTATTAAAAATACAGCAGCTATAAGGGGAAAAACACTTATATAAGGTTATCCCTGTATATATATATATAGCGCTCTGGTGTGTGCTGGCAAACTCTCCCTCTGTCTCCCCAAAGGGCTAGTGGGGTCCTGTCCTCTATCAGAGCATTCCCTGTGTGTGTGCTGTGTGTCGGTACGTTTGTGTCGACATGTATGAGGAGAAAAATGATGTGGAGACGGAGCAGATTGCCTGTAATAGTGATGTCACCCCCTAGGGGGTCGACACCTGAGTGGATGAACTGTTGGAAGGAATTACGTGACAGTGTCAGCTCTGTATAAAAGACAGTGGTTGACATGAGACAGCCGGCTACTCAGCTTGTGCCTGTCCAGACGTCTCATAGGCCGTCAGGTGCTCTAAAGCGCCCGTTACCTAAGATGGCAGATATAGACGCCGACACGGATACTGACTCCAGTGTCGACGGTGAAGAGACAAATGTGACTTCCAGTAGGGCCACACGTTACATGATTGAGGCAATGAAAAATGTTTTACACATTTCTGATAATACGAGTACCACCAAAAAGGGGTATTATGTTCGGTGAGGAAAAACTACCTGTAGTTTTCCTGAATCTGAGAAATTAAATGAGGTGTGTGATGATGCGTGGGTTTCCCCCGATAACAACTGATAATTGCTAAAATGTTATTGGCATTATATCCTTTCCCGCCAGAGGTTAGGGTGCGTTGGGAAACACCCCCTAGGGTGGATAAAGCGCTCACACGCTTGTAAGAACAAGGGCTCTACCCTCTCCTGAGATGGCCGCCCTTAAGGATCCTGCTGATAGAAAGCAGGAGGGTATCCTAAAATGTATTTACACACATACTGGTGTTATACTGCGACCAGCAATCGCCTCAGCCTGGATGTGCAGTGCTGGGTTGGCGTGGTCGGATTCCCTGACTGAAAATATTGATACCCTAGATAGGGACAGTATATTATTGCCTATAGAGCATTTAAAAGATGCATTTCTATATATGCATGATGCACAGCGGAATATTTGCCGACTGGCATCAAGTCTAAGTGCGTTGTCCATTTCTGCCAGTAGAGGGTTATGGACACGACAGTGGTCAGGTGATGCGGATTCCAAACGGCATTTGGAAGTATTGCCTTATTAAGGGAGTTATTTGGGGTCGGTCTTTCAGACCTGGTGGCATCGGCAACAGCTGGGAAATCCACGTTTGTACCCCAGGTCGCCTCTCAACATAAGAAGACGCCGTATTATCAGGCGCAGTCTTTTCGTGGGCAAGCTGGCAAAAGGTTCCTCATTTCTGCCCCGTGACAGAGGGAGAGGAAAAAGGCTGCAGAAATCAGCCAGTTCCCAGGAACAGAAGCCCTCTCCCGCCGCTGCCAAGCCCTCAGTATGACGCTGGGGCTTTACAAGCAGAATCAGGCACGGTGGGGGCCCGTCTCAATGAATTTCAGCGCGCAGTGGGCTCACTCGCAAGTAGACCCCTGAATCCTTCAGGTGATATCTCAGGGGTACAAATTGGAATTCGAGACGTCTCCCCCTCGCCGTTTCCTAAAGTCTGCTTTACCAATGTCTCCTTCTGACAGGGAGGCAGTTTTGGAAGCCATTCACAAGCTGTATTCCCAGCAGGTGATAATCAAGGTACCCCTCCTGCAACAGGGAACGGGGTATTATTCCACACTGTTGTGGTACCGAAGCCGGACGGCTCGGTGAGACCGATTCTAAATCTAAAATCTTGAACACTTACATACGGAGGTTCAAATTCAAGATTGAGTCACTCAGAGCAGTGATTGCGAACCTGGAAGAAGGGGACTACATGATGTCTCGGGACATCAAGGATGCTTACCTTCATGTCCCAATTTACCCTTCTCACCAAGGGTACCTCAGGTTTATGGTACAGAACTGTCACTATCAGTTTCAGACGCTGCCGTATGGATGGTCCACGGCACCCCGGGTCTTTACCAAGGTAATGGCCGAAATGATGATACTCCTTCGAAGGAAGGGAATTTTAGTTATCCCTTACTTGGACGATTCCCTGATAAGGGTAAGATCCAGGGAACAGTTGGAGGTCGGTGTAGCACTATCTCAGGTAGTGTTGCGGCAGCGCGATGGGATTCTCAATATTCCAAAATCGCAGCTGATTCCGACGACTCGTCTTCTGTTCCTAGGGATGATCCTGGACACAGTCCAGAAAAAGGTGTTTCTCCCGGAGGAGAAAGTCAGGGAGTTATCCGAGCTAGTCGGGAACCTTCTATAACCGAGCCAAGTCTCAGTACATCAATGAAATGGTTCTGGGAAAAATGGTGGCTTCCTACGAAGCAATCTCATTCGGCAGATTCCACGCAAGAACTTTCCAGTGGGACCTGCTGGACAAATGGTCCGGGTCGCATCTTCAGATGCATCAGCGGATAACCCTGTCACCAAGCACAAGGGTGTCTCTCCTGTGGTGGTTGCAGAGTGCTCATCTTCTAGAGGGCCGCACATTCAGGACTGGGTCCTGGTGACCACGGACATAAATATCCTGAAGCTAAGGGCCATTTACAATGCTCTAAGCTCAGCAAGACCTCTGCTTCAAGGTCACCCGGAGTTGATCCATTGGGACAACATCACGGCAGTCACCCACGTAAACAGACAGGGTGACACAAGAAGCAGGAGGGCAATGGCAGAAGCTGCAAGGATTCTTCGCTGGGCGGAAAATCATGTGATAGCACTGTCAGCAGTATTCATTCCGGGAGTGGACAACTGGGAAGCAGACTTCCTCAGCAGACACGACCTCCACCCGGGAGAGTGGGGACTTCACCCAGAAGTCTTCCACATGTTTATAAAACTCGACAAGTATTGCGCCAGGTCAAGGGACCCTCAGGCAATAGCTGTAGACGCTCTGGTAACACAGTGGGTGTACCAGTCAGTGTATGTGTTCCCTCCTCTGCCTCTCATACCTAAGGTACTGAGAATTATAAGATGGAGAGGAGTAAGCACTATATTCGTGGCTCCGGATTGGCCAAGAAGGACTTGGTAACCGGAACTTCAAGAGATGCTCACGGAGGATCCGTGGCCTCTACCTCTAAGAAGGGACCTGCTCCAGCAAGGACCCGGTCTGTTCCAAGACTTACCGCGGCTGCGTTTGACGGCATGGCGGTTGAACGCCGGATCCTGAAGGAGAAAGGCATTCCGGATGAAGTCATTCCTATCCTGATCAAAGCCAGGAAAGATATAACCGCAAAACATTATCACCGCATTTGGCGAAAATATGTTGCGTGGTGCGAGGCCAGTAAGGCCCCGATGGAGGAATTTTTAACTAGGTCGATTCCTACATTTCCTGCAAACAGGAGTGTCTATGGGCCTGAAATGGGGGTCCATTAAGGTTCAAATTTCGGCCCTGTCAATTTTCTTCCAAAAAGAACTAGCTTCAGTCCCTGAAGTTCAGACGTTTGTGAAAGGGGTACTGTATATACAGCCTCCTTTTGTGCCTCCAGTGGCACCTTGGGATCTAAATGTAGTTTTTGGGTTCCAAAAGTCACATTGGTTTGAACCACTTAAATATGTGGAGTTAAAATATCTCACATGGAAAGTGGTCATGCTGTTGGCCCTGGCCTGGGCCAGGTGCGTGTCAGAATTGGCGGCTTTATCCTGTAAAAGCCCTCATCTGATTTTCCATTCGGACAGGGCGGAATTGAGGACTCGTCCTCAGTTTCTCCCTAAGGTGGTTTTCAGTGTTTCACCTGAATCAACCTATTTTGGTGCCTGCGGCTACTAGGGACTTGGAGGACTCCAAGTTGCTAGACGTTGTCAGAGCCCTGGAAATATAGGTTTCCAGGACGGCTAGAGTCAGAAAATCTGACTCGTTGTTTATTCTGTATGCACCCAACAAGCTAGGTGCTCCTGCTTCTAAGCAGACTATTGCTCGTTGGATTTGTAGTACAATTCAGCTTGCACATTCTGTGGCAGGCCTGCCACAGCCAAATTCTGTAAAAGCCCATTCCACAAGGAAGGTGGGCTCATCTTGGGCGGCTGCCCGAGGGGTCTCGGCTTTACAACTTTGCCGAGCAGCTACTTGGTCAGGAGTAAATACGTTTGTAAAATTCTACAAATTTTGATACCCTGGCTGAGGAGGACCTGGAGTTCTCTCATTTGGTGCTGCAGAGTCATCCGCAATCTCCCGCCCGTTTGGGAGCTTTGGTATAATCCCCATGGTCCTTACGGAGTCCCCAGCATCCACTAGGACGTCAGAGAAAATAAGAATTTACTTTACCGATAATTCTATTTCTCGTAGTCCGTAGTGGATGCTGGGCGCCCATCCCAAGTGCGGATTGTCTGCAATACTGGTACATAGTTATTACCAAAAAATCGGGTTATTGCTGTAGTGAGCCATCTTTTCTAGAGGCTCCTCTGTTATCATGCTGTTAACTGGGTTTAGATCACAAGTTATATGGTGTGATTGGTGTGGCTGGTATGAGTCTTACCCGGGATTCAAAATCCTTCCTTATTGTGTACGCTCGTCCGGGCACAGTATCCTAACTGAGGCTTGGAGGAGGGTCATAGGGGGAGGAGCCAGTGCACACCAGGTAGTTCTAAAGCTTTACTTTTGTGCCCAGTCTCCTGCGGAGCCGCTATTCCCCATGGTCCTTACGGAGTTCCCAGCATCCACTACGGACTACGAGAAATAGAATTATCGGTAAGTAAATTCTTATTTACTGTGTTTTCTGCATGTTATGTTGAAAAAAGAACCAGTTAAAAAAAACAGAAGTACAATTTTCCTACTTACTTGTAAGTTGTTATGGGGGTTGTATTCTCATATGACAATGTTTAATGCCTTAACATGTGACTGACTGCTAGTATGTGTGCTGACTTTTCTATGTAACGTCAGTCCTGTTCTGACCCTCAATTCAGGTGCACGGCTGTGGTCAGATTGATCTCACTTCTATATACTCATATATAGGTGATTTTCAGTCACAAATTGTGTAGTCAATAACAGATTATTACCATGTCTGTGGGCAGCAAAAGTAACAAGGAGAATTTATCAAGCACTCCTACATCCCTAACATGCTTATCTTGTAAGATAGGGTTAATTAGTATGGACCAATTGGTCACTTATGAGGGCTGGTGTGCGAACTGTTTTGCTTTTCAGCAGAGTAAAAAATAGGAGTTGGTTCAATCACCAACAGAGCCACCTTGGAATATGTTCGCAAAGACTCTATCTTCAATAGCGGACAGGTTAACTCCGGTAGCACCACCTCAAGGGTTAGGTTACACTATTAACCCATACATACAGCTCCCTTCCTATGGCTTGGTTCCAGTAGCCTCTACAAGCAACCAAGGGACAGGCAAGACTAAGACAGATACGTCTATGTGGCAGACTACACAAGATGATACAACAGATGATGATACAGTATATTCAAATACTCCGTATGATGATCAGTCGCAGAGTTTTAGTTCAGAGGATGTAGCTGAACTTATTAAGGCTGTAAAGGCTGTTCTCTCCTTGGAAGATCCAGCCAAGACCGTGTTAAAATCTAAAGCACCTGTGTTTAAACTAACAAAATCAGTTAAAACTGAATTCCCAGCGTCAGATGAGCTGACGGAAATGATGGATGAGTCTTGGGCGATGCCCAGTAAAAAGTATAAGATTCCAAAAAGATAGGATTCTTATTCATTTCCAGCTGTGGATTGTTCAAAAAGAGAAGTTTCTCCAAAAGTAGATGCACATGTACTGCGACTTGTGCATAAATCTGCTTTACCACTGTCATCTACCTCACTAAATGATGTCACAGACAGAAGGGTAGATAGCTTCTTGAAAAATTTATTTTCTCTAGTAGGAGCAGTGGTAAGACCTGCAATGGCTTTGGCCTGGGTAGCAAAGGCAATGGGCGAATGGATAGAGGAACTAGAGAATGACATCTCTTCTCCTAATAGGGAGCAAGAGTATCATTTAAGCCATTTAAGACAATCTGCCCAATACTTGGAAGAAGCAGCAATTGATATGGGTACAGTTGCTTCTAAAGCTTCAGCCTTGACAGTAGCCGCTCGCAGAGCAGTTTGGCTATGTACCTGGAAAGCAGATGCGGAATCCAAGAAAGAATTGGAAGCATTGCCTTTCATTGGTAATATATTGTTTGGGAAACCATTATCTGATATCCTAGAATCAGAGGCTGAGTCAAAGAAGGTCAGATTTCCGGCTACTTATAACCCTAAGTCCAAAGGTTCAAAGTTTTGCTCGTTTCATTGGCAAAGCAAAGCGAAAGCTAAAGAGGAGTCTAAGCAACCCCAGTTCAAAACCAGGGGTAGGAAGCAGTGGGCTAGCAAAAAGCCAGCTTCCAAGCCTGAACATAAACCATCAGCCTGAAGAGACGGGCCTCCGCCTGGTGGATTCCAGGGTTGGGGGCCGACTCCTTCATTTTGCACACACATGGCAACAGTCAACAACAGATGCTTGGGTGCAGAAGGTGGTATTTTAGCGGTATGGGTTCCCATTCAGGAGGCAGCCTCCTCAAATATTTTTTTGAACCAGCCCGTCTTGTATAGAGTCAAAGGCCAATGCCCTGCAAGAAGCAGTCCAAAAATTAGTCAGGTGTGATTGTCCCAGTACCGCCATCACAGAGGGGACAGGGGTTTTACTCCAATCTATTTCTAATCCAGAAGCCAAATGGGTCATTTCGACCAATTCTCAATCTGAAAATGTTGAACAAATACATTTGGATCCCAAGGTTCCACATGGAGACGTTACACTCCATAATGTTGGCTATGGAACCGGGAGATTACATGGTATCTCTGGATGTACGTGATGCTTACCTACATGTGCCTATAGCACTGTCTCACCAGTGTTACCTCAGGTTTGCCATCATCCAGGAACATTTTCAGTTCCAAGCTTTGCCCTTTGGGCTAGCAACAGCACCCAGGGTGTTTACCAAGATTATGGTGGTTATGGCAGCTTGTCTGCGCAAACAGGGGATAAGAATATTCCCATACCTCAATGACCTGTTTTCCTTGCACATTTGCAGGATTTACTTTTGAGCCATCTTCAACAGACAATAGTTTGTTTACAGAGACACGGGTGGCTCATAAATTGGGAAAAGTCGTCTCTGAATCCATCAACAGCGGATGGTTCATTTGGGGGCCATATTGGATTCCGACCTACAGAAAGTTCTCTTACCAGAGAAAAAGATAGTCAAGGTGCAGGTCATGGCTAAGGAAGCGTTGCACGCCCAGTCAATGTCAGTCCATGCAGCAATGCGACTGTTGGGTCTGATGGTATCAACCTTCGACATGGTGGAATATGTGCAATTCCACTCCAGACCATTGCAGCACCTTATTCTGACCAAATGGAACGGAAATCATCAGACGATAAAAAAGCAGATGATAAAGTTTCCAATAAACGTAAAAAGGTCTCTAGCGTGGTGGCTACAGACAGACCATTTAAACAAGGGGAGACCCTTTTGGATAAAAGAATGGCATGTCTTGACAACAGATGCCAGCCTGCAAGGTTGGGGTGCGGTACTCGGAAGCCTTTGGTTCCAGGGAAAATGGACCGCAAGGGAAAGTCGCCTGCCAATAAATCTGTTGGAAATAAGGGCCATTTACATGGCTTTAGTTCAGGCAAAGGACAGTCTGCAAGGAAGACCGGTCCAGATTCGCTCAGACAATGCGACAGCAGTAGCGTACCTCAATCATCAAGGAGGAATTCACAGCAAGAGACTGATGGAGGAAGTAACTCCCATTCTAAGAGGGGCAGAACTCCATCTCCCAGCATTGTCAGCAGTATTTGTCCCAGGTGTACTGAACTGGGAAGCAGATTTTCTCAGTCGACACCATTCAGGAAACCGAATGGGCATTACACCCAGAAGTGTTTCAGACAATAGTGAACAGATGGGGTCTACCAGAGATAGATCTCATGGCGTCTCGTCTAAACAACAAAGTTCCGAGGTACGGATCAAGAACAAAGGATCCCGGAGCAGTCCTTGTAGACGCACTGTCAGTAGAATGGAAATTTCGTCTGGCATATCTGTTCCCTCCAATATCTCTGTTACCCAGAGTAGTGAGAGAAATAAAGCAAGCAAAGGGAGCCATAATTCTAATAGCTCCAGCTTTTCCAAGAAGACACAGATCTTCTGAGGATGTCCGTGGAAGCTCCAATACTGCTCCCTCAACGTCCAGATCTGCTAATACAGGGTCCTTGTTGCCACAGTCATCTGGATCGTCTGTCTTTGACGGCGTGGCTATTGAAACCTCTGTCTTGGAAGCTAGAGGATTTTCGAAACAAGTAATCCAAACTATGCTTAGAGCAAGAAAGCCTTCTTCAGCTCGTGTGTATCATAGAATATGGCAAGCCTACCCAGATGTAGCCACCTTTATCTTGGCTGGCTGAGGCGTTTGTCCCAATCGAGCATATGCAGCGTACCGGGGCGTAGGGAGGCGTGCCTAGTCACAGAGAGGTGTAATTAATCGCACGGAGGCAGACAGAGCGTTTGGCGTTACCTTTACGTGTAATACCTGCGATCATCCACCAGATGTCACTTTTTACAATCACCACTGCGCATGCGTGTGGTCTCCCGTAAAATACAATACTGAAGTATATAATAAGGACTACTTTACTAAGGCATCTCATTACGCTGCATACAGTAAATACTCAATACGCTGCATTATATAATACAGTAAATACTCATTACGCTGCATTATTTAATACAGTATATACAGTACAGACGCAAATAGTACAGCATACAGTATATGATCCATCTACAGTACTTTATGAATATGTGAGCGTCCAAGTCCCGCAGACAAAACAACATAATACCAGTAGTGTACACTGTCACAAATGGACGTGTTAGAAGTTCACTATTGCCTCTTGAGATTAGGAATTTTGTACAGTATGTTAGCGTCCTAATCCCATAGCCATTACAGCATAATCAAAACCAATGGATTTATTCATCTGTCTGCGGCGAAGTGGTGAATGCATGTTAGTTTTTTCCAGACACTTAATTATTTTTTTATTCACATAAACCAGGGCAAAGCTGCAGGAGTGGTTCTACTGTTAAGGTTCTATGCACCGTACAGTACACATACAATTCTGTAGCAGGGCAGACTCAATAGAAATGGCTACCACCTATGACTCCTTGCCCCACAGAGGCCCTAGGCTATGGAGCAAGTAACAGTCCAGATTTTGCAGGCTATGGGGCAATGCTGAAGGAGCGTCACAATCCCCTAGCTAAAATAAACAGGGGCGATAGGAATAAGCGAGGTCTATGCACATTACGGTACACCGGACTCGATCGCATAGCACACTGGCAAAATGGCCGCCACCCCTGAACCCCCACCACGTGGCAGGCAGCGCTCGGATATGGAGTGAGAGATGGCATAAGTTTTGCAGGCTAAGGGGCAATGCTGAAGGAGCATCACAATCCCCTAGCCAAAATACACAGGGGCGATAGAGATAAGCGAGGTCTATGCACATTGCATTACACCGGGCTCGATCGCATAGCAAACTGACAAAACACAAGTTTTACATAAAGCAGGGCAAAGCTGCAGGAGAGTTTCTACTGTCAAGGTTCTATGCAACGTACAGTACACATACAATTCTATAGCAGGGCAGACTCAATTAAAATGGCTACTGCCTGTGACTCCTAGCTCCATGGAGGCACTCGGCTATGGAGCAAGTAACAGCACAGATTTTGCAGGCTACGGGGCAATGCTGAAGGAGCATCAGAATCCCCTAGCTAAAATACACAGGGGCGATAGGGATAAGCGTGGTCTATGCACATAACGATACACCAGACCCCATCGCATCACAAAGTGACAAAATGTCCGAGGCGCATGAACCCCTGCTTTGTGGCAGCACTCAGCTATGGAGCGAGCAACGGCATAGGTTTTGCAGGCTACGGGGCAATGCTGAAGGAGCGTCATAGTCCCCTAGCTAAAATACACAGGGGTGATAGGGATAAGCGAGGTCTATGCACATAACGATACACCGCAAAGTTCCCCATGGTTTTGATTATGCCTTTTCTTTGCACACAGTATTTTCCACTGCCTCGCCCTACCCCCATTCCACTTTCCCCTTCCCCCCTGGGATCCTGCAAAGTACATGCAGTAGACAGGGAGGAAGTTCCGATCAGGTTACAAGACATGTGCAACAGTATACTACTGTATGTAGGAAAATCCCCCGCCCACTCTGATTTACGTGAAACCTGTGTGCACCCTTCCATTGAATGTATAACAAAGAAAAAAATAATAATAAAGTGAATGTTACAGGAACACACAAAAAAAAAAGGTTGGCACTTCCTTCCCATTGGTGTTGGTTTATGCCTTAGGGGACTCAGACACTAAAACTTGTATTTCAAAAGCACGGTATTTTCCACCGCCTCTCCCTACCCCCATCGCCCTTCCCCCCTGGGAGCCTGCACAGGTCATGCAGTGGACAGGGAGGGAGTTCAGGTCAGGTACAATACACAGATGCCGACGATCTACAGTACTGTGTTGCTCAGTTAGTTGCGTCGGAATACACTAATTTATACTCCTTACCGCTGGTTATTTGTATATAGCGGAATGAATCGCTGCTGCATATTTACTTTGATTTATGTGAAACCTGTGTGCACCCTTTCATTGAATGTATAACAAAGAAAAAAATAATAAAGTGAATGTCACGGGAACATATATTTAAAAAATAAAGTTGACACTTTGGGACTCAAACCTGGGACTCTCAGCGTGGGAGGTGGGAGCCTTCATCGCTAGGTTGGTATGGAAGGGGAGACTATTAGCTTCCCGGATGGTATCAACCCCTAGTTTCTGTGACCCCCACAAGGCTCCTGGCAAACGTCGGTACCCAAGGTGGGTCTGAATTAACGGGCCCATTATAGTCTATGGGAAAATGGGTCCACTTTGCGTCCTGATATATCTGGTTCTGGGTGTCCCAGAGACTCAGGACTATTACCATACAAAAGAGGAGACTCTTGGCTTCCGGGCAGACCAACCACTAGTTTATGTGACACTGGAAAGGGAAACGGGAAGCAACCATGTATCGGGTCCCCTCCAGTTGTCCGCCAAGCTTGCACAGGATGCAGGGTTTCTGGCTAGATAGGAAATACTGTACAGAAATGCTAAGCATGGTAATTTGACATCCAGGAACATAGGGAGGAGTTTTCATCTCTCTCCATTATACTTAGAAAAATTACACTTGCCACTGTATGTTACAAGCTGTTCGTGCTAATTAGTACACTAGTAGAACATACTGTACAGAGATACTAAGTACAGTGATTTGGCATCCACGAACTTAGGGAGGAGCCTTAATATCTCTCCATTGTAATCTTTCTAAGTATAATGGAGAGAGATAAAAGCTCCTCCCTAAGTTCCTGGATGCCAAATCACTGTACTTAGTATCTCTGTACAGTATGTTCTACTAGTGTACTAATTGGCACAAACAGCTTGTAACGTACAGTGGCAAGTTTAATCTTTCTATGTATAATGGAGAGAGATAAAAGCTCCTCTGTAAGTTCCTGGATGCCAAATCACCATACTTAGTATATCTGTACTGTATGTTCTATTAGGGTACTAATTAGCTGTTCGTGCTAATTAGTACCCTAATAGACAATACATAGAAAGATTAAACTTGCCGCTGTACGTTACAAGCTGTTCGTGCTAATTAGTACCCTAATAGAACATACTGTACAAAGATACTAAGTACGGTGATTTGGCATCCAGTTAAAAGCTGTTCGTGCTAATTAGTACACTGGTAGAACATACTGTACAGAGATACTAAGGACGGTGATTTGGCATCTAGGAACTTAGGGTGGAGCTTTTATCTCTCCATTATACATAGAAAGATTAAACTTGCCACTGTACATTACAAGCTGTTTGTGCTAATTAGTACACCAGAAGAACATACTGGGGGCTCAGACTCGTACAGTTCTTGCATTTCAAAAGCACAGTATTTTCCACCGCCTCCCGCTAGCACATCGCCCTTTCCCCCTGGGAGCCTGCACAGGTCATGCAGTAGACAGGGAGGGAGTTATTCACATAAACCAGGGCAAAGCTGCAGGAGCGGTTGTACTGTTAAGGTTCTATGCACCATACGGTACACATACAATTCTGTAGCAGGCCAGACTCAATTGAAATGGCTACCGCCTGTGACTCCTTGCCCCATGGAGGCCCTCGGCTATGGAGCAAGTAACAGCACAGATTTTGTAGGTCACGGGGCAATGCTGAAGGAGCGTCAGAATCCCCTAGCTAAAATACACAGGGTCGATGGGGATAAGCGAGGTCTATGCACTTAACGATACCCCAGACCCCATCGCATCACAAAGTGACAAAATGTCCAAGGCACATGAACATCCGCCTTGTGTCAGCACTCAGCTATGGAGCGAGTGACAGCATAGGTTTTGCATGCTACGGGGCAGTGCTGAAGGAGCATTGGAATCCCCTAGCTAAAATACACAGGGGCGATAGGGTTAAGCGAGGTCTATGCACATAATGCTACAAGGCGGGGGTTTATGTGCCTCGGACATTTTGTCACTTTGTGATGCGATGTGGTCTGGTGTATCATTATGTGCATAGACCTCGCTTATCCCTATCGACTTTGTGTATTTTAGCTAGGGGATTCTGATGCTCCTTCAGCATTGGCCCGTTCTTTGAACACAGTATTTTCCACTGCCTCACCCTACCCTAATCCCACTTTCCCCTTCCCACCTGGGAGCCTGCACAGTTCATGCAGTAGACAGGTAGGGAGTTCCGATCAGGTTACAAGACTAGATTTATGTGAAACCTGTGTGTACCCTTCCATTGAATGTATAACAAAAAAAAATTATAATAAAGTGAATGTCACGGGAACTCGGACACTCATACTGTACATGTATTTCAAAAGCACGGTGTTTATGCATTGTACATACTTCCTTTTACACAATTAGTTGCGTCTCCATACACAATGTTGCGTCTGCATACACAAGTGTTTTAACATGTTCGTTTGTGTCTGTATAAACTATTTATTCATATTGAGAACTCTCACCGTCTGACCATCGGTCACCATCTATTAACATTACAGTCGTCACTGACCATTTGCCAGAGCTGTAGATCAATCCGCCGCTATACGATCGAAAGTACTGGATTAGTGGAGCATTAGCCACCCAGTGGTGGAGATGTGTAATGCATGCTGAGTATCTAGAATCGCCTCAACGCGCCTGCCTGTGATTAAACTCAGCAAGCTAAGCTATCGCCTTAGCGTGACTAAACGTCTGTCTAGGCGGAGAATCGGTCAAGATAAAGGTGGTTACATCTGTATATTCATTGGTGTACTGGAAAATATTTAAATCCAAGATCTTTTAAACTATGCAGGATTTTGGATTTCCTTCAAGCCGGATTGGATAAAGGTTTGAAAGTTGCTTCCTTGAGAGTTCAAGTATCAGCATTAACTGTATGGTTTCAGCGAAAGATTGCTGATTTACAGGATGTACGTACTTTCTTTCAGGGAGTTGTACATATTCAACCTCCATTTTTTCCTCCTGCAGCTCCCTGGGATTTGAATCTAGTTCTTAGATTCCTCCAGGGTCCTCCGTTTGAACCACTTGAGAGAGCAGATCTTAAATGGTTAATGGCTAAAGTACTTTTTCTACTGGCGATGGCGTCAGCCAGAAGAGTGTCAGATTTAGGAGCGTTATTGTGTAAGTCTCCTTTCCTAAGTTTTTTTCCAGACAGAGCAGTTCTCAGAACGAGATCTGGTTATCTTCCGAAGGTGGTTTAAAATTTTCACCTGAATGACGCAGACTTCAGGCGAAAGGTCCTCCTGTGTAATCAGGAGCGTACCCACCACTAAAATTGGCTTTGGGAATCCCAATGTTATCCTGTGGATCCAGCCAGAGAAATAGACGTTATGGTAAGAACTTACCGTTGATAACGTGATTTCTCTTATGTCCACAGGTATCCACAGGGATCCCACCCTGACGCACCTGATTTGAGGATCTTGACAATCACTAAACCTCTTCCTTCTTGTATGGAAGGGTGTGCATGTGTGTTCTTATCGCCTAAACAGGTCTCTACCTGATGCTCCTGCCTAAATCGCTGTGGAAAGAACTGATTTGACCGAGTCGGTGGGCGGGACTATATGGTGAGGCCCTGATGCATCCTGGGAGGCCAGAAAGCTTGTGACCGTGTTGGTGCCATTTCCGCTGTCGCTCAACCATATCCCAATGTTATCCTGTGGATACCTGTGGACATAAGAGAAATCACGTTATCAATGGTAAGTTCTTACCATAACGTCTATATTGAGCGCCCCAGCCAATATTTTCTGACTACATGGTTGGGTATAGCTTTACAGCACGGATGCTCCAGATAAGGCTACCATCATTTGAATGCACCAGGAGCCGGAAAATACCACTGCTATCCCTCATTGTGAGTGGTCTAAAGAATATACTGGACATTCTTGTATTACTGGATTCTTTCTGGCCAGGAATATGAATCAAAGCAGGTAACAAAGGCAGTTTGTGTTTATAATGGCTTTGAGGAGGAACACTTATGAATGACTGATACTGCATGTTACAGTTTTTCTACTAACTAGACTGCTTGGCCTTGAATATATATCTAACATTGAGCCTAACTGCTGTAGATGCTAACATCATAGAGCTTTGGGATTAATGATCTACATCATCTGCCTGTCTGACTATTAACAAAGGAGCGTATGGATTGGCATCCCTGCCTAATAAGTCCCTATAGATAATATGTAGCCAGGTCAGACTTTTTTAGTTCTCCTAGGAGCAAACATATTTAACTACAGTATATCCAGTTTTGAACTTATTTTATTTATTGTCTCTATGTGACAATACTGGCTTGTGGTGTATCATATTGATGTTTTAATATTTTTATTGTATAACTAAATATCATTATTTCACCAGCGCAGTCTTACTATGCCTGTATGTTTTAGTATCCATGAACATCACAGAAACTCTGGTAACTTCAAAGGCAGATCCCTAGAATGTACAGTAATGAAATGACCAGCAATACAGTCCCAAGGAGAGGCGTTTATTACCAGCACCACAGGTGCCCTTAATTGGGTAGATTAACTTTTTTTGTAGGTCAATAGTTAACAGAAGGAGCTGATTCCAGGCAGCAGCCCCTACTGGTGCACACCAGTACTACACAGGTCAAACAATCCTAACAGGAAGATCACAAAGTGGTTAGGAGCCTCTAAGACTGTGGCCCTCATTCCGAGTTGTTCGCTCGTTGCCGAGTTTCGCTGTATTGCGATTAGTCGCTTACTGCGCATGCGCAAGGTTCGCAGAGCGCATGCGCTTAGTTATTTTACTCAAAAGTTAGGTATTTTACTCATGGCATAACGAGGATTTTTCATCGTTCTGGTGATCGGAGTGTGATTGACAGGAAGTGGGTGTTTCTGGGCGGAAACTGGCCGTTTTATAAGAGTGAGCGAAAAAACGCTGGCGTTTCTGGGAAAAACGCGGGAGTGTCTGAAGAAACGGGGGAGTGTCTGGGCGAACGCTGGGTGTGTTTGTGACGTCAAACCAGGAACGAAACTGACTGAACTGATCGAAATGGCTGAGTAAGTCTGGAGCTACTCAGAAGCTGCTAAGAATTTTCTATTCGCAAATCTGCTAATCTTTCGTTTGCAATTCTGCTATGCTAAGATACACTCCCAGAGGGCAGCGGCCTAGCGTGTGCAATGCTGCTAAAAGCAGCTAGCGAGCAAACAACTCGGAATGAGGGCCCGTGTTTGGTGTGGTAGACAGGGAAGAGTGTGGCTCTGGCATTACCTAGCATGTCCTGAGGATATTATTCCAGCATTCAATCCAAACTGTATATTAACTATCAATTAGAATGAAAAGAAGGGGCAACAAAGTTATCCACACCCATTACATCATATATAACACAATCTGCCAATAGAATTAATACTAAATAAACTGGTGTATAGTAATATTGTGTAAAGCATGTGCCACATAGAAACCCAAGAGTCAAGAGTCCCTTATTGGAAATCTTTATCTCAGACTGTGAGAACATGTGTTTATACTTTTTATAGGGCTATAGAGAGCCTACACACATAAGTTTCCAAGTCATTCAAAATGCATGAACAGAGACAGCAGTGATCATAGTATGATGAATTAATCAATGCCAGCAGCCTGCTGGGTCAAGAGGATTCTCATGTAATATAGCCGAAGAATGTAAGTTCTATTACTTGATTCAGCTGACCATTTACACCAACACAACAACATGATCAGTCCTTTACTAGTTCTGTGGATCTCCATGTGAATGCTCATGTAGAATAACATATACAGTAAAGTGTGTGCTAGACGATGGGTGGAATTCTTCAAAGAAATCTGTCTGGATTTAAGAAAATACAGCAAAAGAAACAACCTATCTAACAGACCTGAATTGGATCAACATTTGCTTTGCAACATTGTCTGCTATTGTCATAATACAGTAGTAGGCAGTCATGGATAATTACAGAAATATAAGAAATCTGGAATTCTAATTGCAAATTAACGTCTAGGACAGAATATCTCCAATACAATACATATAGTCCCTTCAAAGACAGGGTAGTCATTTCACAGTACAAGCAGACATCCAATTTAATAAAAGGCTAATGCTGCGCCTCACCTCCTGGGATTCAAGTGTTTTGCATGCCAGCAATTCAATTGTTGCCCCATTCGGGTGCGCACACCTGCCGGCACTGATATTACACTTATGTTATGTCATGTTGATGGGCTGGTAACTGATTGCTATGTAGACACAAAAACACCAGTAATAAATTAACATATTTAATATGGTTTTAGTCCATTCTTAAAACTGTACTTCAAGGTACCTGATCGCACTAGGGTATACAGCTTGCCTGTGAATAAGGATCAGAGGGAGAGACTGAAAGCAATGGAAAGCTAGGACTAAAGGCCCACATCATACAAACCATGGACCCACCACAACTGTTCATGTGACAAAATACAGCTGCTTGGAAAAGGCCTGTCCCACGAACCAAGGCCTAGCACACCCCAAGAACCAGGTAGTCGGAGGTGGACCCAGCCAATGAATACAAATCAGTTGACAGTTCTGATTAACAGCAGCCACTGGAGATCTCAGACACTGAGAAAGGAGGAAGCCATGGATGCAACCGCTTGGAGAGTGGCCTGAAAGAACAGAGAGAGGAGCCTAGCCATCATAAAAATAAATCAGTCAGCCACACTTGCCTGTATTTTCCTAGTCAAGGGGAATGCTACTGCTAATATATGCTCCTGTTGGTAAAACATGGGTATGTCACAAAGGAGGTGGCAGTATGCACTGTAGAAGGAAGATAACATTTATAGGGGAAAACTTAATAGATGGAGGACAGCAAACAAAAGGTAAGCAAAGAAAAAGCAGAGAAGGGACAGTCAGTTTGTTGGTACTAAAATAATCTTTACCAACAGGTAATTCTTAGTTATGTAATGCCACAGCAGTTTGAGAGATGCTTGTTAAATACCCTGCACTAGGGTCACTTTGTAGGGGGAACCATTTAACCTACCGGTATGTTTTTGGAGTTTAGGAGGAAACTGAATTACCCAGAGGAAACTCACACAAGCCTGAGGAGAATGTAAAAACTCTGCACCATCTATGCAGTTCTCTAATTAAAGAAAACTAACATATTATGGTGAAACGTACATTAGAAATATTTTTTAGTATAAGCATGTGATATGATTATTAGGTAACAATGAACACAGGGCCTAATTCAGGTTGGATCGTAAATCGCGATCCAACCGGAATTATTATGATCGCCCTGCAGTGCATGCGCAGCACTTTCTGTGGGGGGCCACAGAAAATGCGATTGCCTCTGACTGTCAATAAGGCAGAGGCGGGGGCGACAAAGCTCCATTTCCAGGGTGGAGACTGAGCGTTGTGGCGCGAAAGGGGGTGTGATCGCAGCAGCTGCGTGATGTCACAAGCAGTTGCCGCAATGCGGCAGGCCTCCTGCGGGTGCAGCTAATCTGTGCTGGCAGGAGGCATCACTCATTTCTACAATGAAGCAGAAATTGCAATGCGTTCACAAATTTTGGCTTCATTAAGGGGGGGAGGTGGCGGACAGCATGTGGGCGGCCCCCAGCAAGCCCACGAAAGGATTGCAAATTCTGCTAATTAGCAGAATTTGCAATCCTTACTGAGTTAGGTCCATAATTTGCTATTATAGATGTATTTTCATTTAGGGATAATACATGAGATCAAGGGTGGTGTCAGGTGTATGATTGGCTACTCAGAAAACAAAACACAAACAAATTGCATGTCACTGAGTGAAATTGATATCCCATTTCAAAATAATAGTACATGTTACACTCCCTTCAGCACAAATATGAAAATCAGTCAAAAATAATCAGGTGGGGGATGTAGTCAATTAATTCCAGGATCAAAGGGGACAGAGGAGAGTGCTGGTGACTGAGATGAAGTGGGAGGGGTAACATAGTAACCTAGTTTCTGAGGTTGAAAAAAGACAATTTGTCCATCAAGTTCAACTTATTTGTGGTCTCCTACGCTGTATTATTTTTAGGACTAATTTTGTCTGTTGTTGGCCGTTTGTTTTTTTCTTCTCTTTTTTGTTTTTTAATATCTATAGTGCATGACTACGCACCATAACCCTGTATATCCTCATCTATTAGGTATTTATTTAGCCCATTCTTAAGTGTTGACAGAGTCCGCCATTACTACTCTCTCAGGCAGGGAATTCCAAACACGTATTGTCCTTACTGTGAAGAAACCTTTTAATTCTGTGTGCAGAATCTCCTCTCCTCTAACCTAAGCCACTTGTCCTCTGTGTTGATCTTGCCAAAACATGATCCCCTACAAGCTCTGTGAATTGTCCCCTTACAGTATATATTTGTAAATGTTGATCATGTCCCCTCATAGTCTCCTTTTTTCCAGTGTAAGCATGCCTAGCCTTGCAAGCCTTTCCTCGTATTCCAGCATCTCCAGCCCCTAAATGAGTGATCAGCTGCCTGTGAGGATGGACTGCAGGAGTGCTATGAGGCACCTGGGAGATGGAGGTGTCCATTTTTCTACTTCCAACTCTTTTAATCATTACTCAGGCACAGGGCAGATCACATGGATATGTTATATCAGAGGATAAATGAATAAAAATTCTGAAATTTTGTGTACAAAATTTTAAAGTCTAGATACTCTTCATGTTAAGAGGCAGATCAAATTCCCCAGAATTAATTGACTGAATTGATCATCTCCCTTTTACACCTTATGGAAAACACCAATTTTATGTTATAGCTGATCCCCTGATATTCTGTAAAGGACTAAATGCATTGGGTATTTAGGAGCAGTGTACACTATTCTGTTAAAACCCCAAATGGTACAAGTTCACTTCAGGACAGTACCAAAAGGGTATTGGTTCCATCTTGACAGAAAAAGTGACATTGATCTCCAACAAACTCCATCATTGTGTACTATACTGTCTAATACAAGTCTTGTCTTGGTTTTTATGTATCTCTTTATATTTTAATAAGTGTCAAGAAATATATTAATTATACGCTATTTTATGACGTATGCAATTGAAGGCTATATCAACTGCAATAATTATAAAATACCAGAATGAGGTAATCACTGAAATAATTCAGGATAACTCCTATTTGATTACTGTTTACAATATATATATATATATATATATATATATATATATATATATCCAACAATGTGCATGGAAACATTGCAGATATCCGCAAATATTGAGAATCACCCTAATGTATGATGGAAGGGCCGCAGCTGATATCTCCCACATCTGCTGTGTCCCCACCATTTCTGACAGCAGCTGTCTGCAGAACCTATAGGTTTATATCTACGTTGTGCCTCTGTAGCCTATGGGCTACACAAAATTTAGTGGAAGAGGGTGCCCCTCAACAGTGGCTGCCGCAGTCTGTGACATCTGTAGTGTACTGCATTAACCCCATAAAACGTATATGTCCACCCAGTGCATTTTAAGATGAGGGGGCCCTTGTGCAGTCTCCCTACGTCCCCCTCCCCATCATATGCACTTAGTAGACTTTGGCCCCATGCCAGACAGTACTGTGCATGCGCAGAACACCAGCAAAATTATGCCTGTGCTATTTTGCTGTGATTTCTCGGATACCAAAAGCAAAAATAACCCCAAAACATTAAATTATTTTCTTTAAATTGCCTTAAAATACTGCAAAATGTTGTTTGTTTGTTTATTTGTTTTGTTTTTTAGAACATTTTATGTATTCTGCAAATATTTGTAAGAATAAATCACTATTAACAGCTGCTAAACAGTATTGTTGCTATAAATTGGTGATCTATTCCTCCATGAGACTGCTGGCCTGAACATACAGTAGCTAATATTTCCTGCAGGAAAATGTCACATTGCCATATATCCACAGCAACTCAATTGCAGAAATAATGCTCTCACATTAGGCAATGCCAAACCACTGTTGAATTCTGTGTTGGACTATTATTTGGCTGGGAATCAATTGAACAATTCCTAGTCACATTGCTGTATTAGGACAGCCTATTCTTTTAGGGTTGCAATTAAAAGACCTAATAGAACCTGTGCATTTTGTAAATCTAAACACATGGTAACATGTATTAACATTACAGCATCCGCATAAGTACTTCATATGAGAGGGGCTTTAATTACTGTAGTTGTACCAAAATTACCATCATCTAATGTTTTCAGGTACAGCTAATGTATAATATACTGTTAGTGTATTTCTCACTCTTAACACAGGCAGACACTTACATTTATTAAAAGCATGTTTTAACTGAAATCCACAAAGAGTAAAATAAAAAATACAGTGGGGTTGCAGAAAAATAAAAATTCTGTAACAAGGTAATATTATCTGTTAATGCAATGCTTTCTCTTCACTTACTGCCTGACCCTTTAGTCTGTATTTATTGCAATTATAAGTTTTGGGGCTTGGGTCCAGATAAAGCACCTAAACTTCGCCTTCTCACCATACTCTTTACTGCTGCAAAGAAAGTTCTACTTATGCACTGGACCAGTAAGTCTTCCACATCCCTTTCTGAAGTTAAACAAAAAATATAACAACTCTATTATGACCGTCGCTCAACTGTACCACAGATATAAATAATGGAGTATAGTTTTTTTTTTTTATCAGAAATGGGAATCTTTTATTGTGTATCTTCTCATGAGCATACAATGAAGCTTTTTAAACTTTTGTACAAAGAGAAAATGTTGACATAATGCAAAAAAAGACAAGTGCATAATAAAGAGTATAAACCTTTTCCTCAAATTTTCATAAGAACAAGAATTTGTTGACGTGAAGAATCCAACAGATAGGCAAAGGAAACAAAAGAAGGAAAGATAGAGAAAGAAAAGGGGAAAAGATAAACAGGTGAAGAAAAATAGGAAAACTGTAGTAAAAATGTTTACTTAGAAACATTAGGAATTACAAGGTGAAACAACACTGAGTATATAGTCACAGTGGTGCTAATACAGCAAGAACAATGACTTACTGTAGTGATAAAAAAAAGACAGCTGAATGGAGGACCCAGGGACAGCCCATCAAACGAAGCAAATTACTAAAATCAGGTTCAGCCAACTGATGAGTGAGACTAATGAGGCATCATAAGCAACCATGTACCCCAGACTAGTTTAAATTTATGAGGGCAATCATGTACATTAAGTAGTAAGTAACTTTCTCCATGTTTGCGATGAACCATACATAATTATGTAAGGCAGAGATTATAGGGGCAGTCGGTGATCTCCAATTTCTGGCTATTAAAGATTTAGCCGCAACTAAAAGATGTGAAATCAATTTATTTAAGGGCGGATCAATATCTTGAAAAGGAGGAGCTAATTGGAACACCCATGGGTCTAAAGATAGTGGAAGACCGGAGAGATTTTTCAAAACTTCCAGTACTTTATTCCAAAATCGAACAATGTGATGGAAAGTCCACCAAATGAGGAGAAGAGTACCTCTCTGGCCACAACCCTGCCAATACACAGGAGTAGCAGAAGGAAACAACTTAGATAATTTATCAGGAGTATAGTACCACCTGTAGTAGAGCAGCTTATAGGAAGTTTCTTTCATTTGGGTAGATATCGAACTTTTAGCAATACCTTCCCTTACCTCCTCCCAACGAGAATTATCAGAGGGAGGAATAATGAAGCTTTTTGAGAATACGGATTGGTATTTACTCGTATGTATTTTCAGCATCTGAGTAATGTGACAAGTATAACCATTTGTACACGTTCCTACATTCAGATAGCATCTCCTCCTTTCTCCTAAGCCTGTTTAGTATAATTTTGATTACCCAAGATGAGCTGATATGGTCTTCCCCTAAAGCTCCCACCCTCCCCCTTCCTTGTGTAATGTTCCTTGTATAAGGTTCCTTATCTCTTCCCTTATGTCTTCCCTTATGTTTTATCCATTACCATTTTTTATACTTTGGACCTTTATTCAGCTTTAATTGCAGTTTTGCTATTTTAGCAAAACTGCATACGATCGCATGCTAAGTGCTGCCCAGCACTGCAATCACAATCTAATTGCGATCACATCACAGAGCATGATTGCAGCAACTAGGGTGGACCCCTGCCTGAAAGTTTCTAAGTTCAGGATGGAAACATTCTTCAAAGGAAGAGAAGTATTAGAACTCGAGGACATACACTGAGACTGGAGGGGGGGAGGTTCAGGGGAAATTTAAGGAAAAATTACTTCACAGAAAGGGTAGTGGATAAGTGTAATAGCCTCCCATCAGAGGTGGTAGGGGCTAAGACTGTAGAGCAATTTAAACATGCTTGGGATAGGCATATGAATATCCTTACAAAGAATTAAGGTTCAAAAAGGGTTGCGATTGCCTAAAGGATAAAAAAAGGGGCAGACTAGATGGGCCAAGTGGTTCTTATCTGCCGTCAAATTCTATGTTTCTATGTCATGTTTTGTTTTGCAGCAGCCGTGTGTGACATCGCGTGGCTGCCCTTAAGCCGTCCCAGACCTGACCTCCCCGCAAACATCTCTGCCTGTTAATCAAGTGTTCACATCACTGTGATCGCATTTCCTCTACTGCGCACAAGCAGAATGTGCCCTGCGCAGTGGCCCACAAGTCAGGAAAATGCGATCGCATTGCATTAGTGATGTGTACTGAATAAGACCCTTTGTACACTGTCTGTTCGTTAACTCTCTCATTCTTTTGGGTTGTATTACTACGTTTACAAGTGTGTTAAAGAGAGATGTTGTTTGCCATTGCTTTATGTCTTACAGTAGCTGTATATCCTCATGATTATCGCTGATACTTCTAAGCATTGTAATCGTATTGCTCTCTATTGAACAGTATAGTGATTTGATCTGTGTTGTATTGTATTTTGAGAAAACTAATAAAATTTCTTTACAAAAAAAATAAAAAAATACTAACAAATTTTGTAGAAAAAGTGATTTTGCTTGATCAATTAGGATTGGCACCTTCCTATGCAATGCAACAATTTTCTATCAATTTCTGGTATACTTTATATGATATACTTCTGTTTCCTCTTAATCTAAAGTGTATCTACTGTACAGTATATATGCTAAACTGGTTGTGTTTTTATTCATTTAAATAGGCCTACCAGCTGTCTAGAGGAAGAGTGTGGCCCATGATAATAATCCTGTGCCTTATCGCTGCTATCCTCTCTGCATTCTTAGACAATGTCACCACAATGCTGCTTTTTACTCCAGTCACTATAAGGTACAGATTATTATTTATTATTATTATTATTATTTGTTATATTTCTCTCTCTCTCTCTCTCTCTCTCTCTCTCTCTCTCTCTCTGAGTAGTATTGTTATATTGGTCACATGCTACGTGGATAAAGAGACTTTTCCTGGTACGCTAATTTTGTCAGGCAAATTTGTCTACTTGCTCATAATAGCAAAAGTTTATGTACTTTATGATTGCAATGGAACCTTGGTCCTGTTGTGAATCATTAACCATCCCTCCTCCTTGGATATCATGTCCGTGATATACAGTATATGGGACTCTGGGACATACAGTGCCTTGCTAAAGTATTCATCCCCTTTGCATTTTTCATGTTTTTGTTGCCTCACAACCTGGAATTAAAATGGATTGTTTGAAGGTTTGCATCATTTCATTCACAGAACATGCCTACAAATTTGAAGATTTTTTTTTATTATTGTGAAGCAAACAACAAATAGGATAAAATAATAGAAAACTTCAGCGTGCATAACTATTCACCCCCCTAAAGTCAGTACTTTGTGGAACCACCTTTTGTGGCAATTACAGCTGCAAGTCACTTTGGATAAGTCACTATGAACTTGCCACTGGGATTTTTGCCCATTCCTCAAGGCAAAACTGCTCCAGCTCATTCATGTTGGATGTTTCCGCTTGTGAACAGCAATCTTCAAGTCTGAACACAGATTCTTAATTGGATTGAGATCTGGGCTTTGACTAGGCCACAGGTTCTCAAACTTGGACCCTAGGACCCCACACAGTTCAGGTTTTGCAGGTCACCTGTAGATTTTTAAAATGTGACAGTGATACACAGTGCACCTGCTGTGTGACCTGGAAAACGTGAACCGTGTGGGGTCCTGAGGACCGAGTTTGAGAACCACTGGACTAGGCCATTCCAACATATTTAAATGTTTCCCCTTAAACCACTCAAGTGTTGCTTTAGCAGTATGCTTCAGGTCATTGTCCTGCTGGAAGGTGAACCTCCTATCCCAGTCTCAAATCACAGGCAGACTGAAGCAGGTTTTGCTCAAGAATATCCCTGTATTTTGTACCATCCATATTTCCTTCAACTTGAAACAGTTTCCCAGACCCTGCTGCCACCACCATGGGAAAAACATCCCTACAGCATGATGCTGCCACCACCATGTTTCACTGTGGGGATGGTGTTCTTGGGGTGATGGGTTGTGTTGGGTTTGCGCCAGACATAGCATTTTCCTTTGTAGCCAAAAAGTCTAATCTCAATTTTAATCTCATCTGACCAGAGCACCTTCCTCCATACATTTGGGGAGTCGTCCACATGCTTTTTGGCAAGCTCAAAACGTGTCTTCTTATTTTTAACACTAAGTAATGGCTTTTTTAATGGCCACTTTTCCATAAAGCCCAGCTCTATGGAGTGTATGGTTTATTGTTGCCACATGCACAGATACACCAGTCTCTGCTGTGGAACTCTGCAGCTCCTTCGGGGTAACCTTTGGTCTCTGTGCTGCCTCTGATTAATGCCCTCCTTGCCCGGTCTGTGAGTTTTGGTGGCCGGCCCTCTCTTGGCAGGTTTGTTGTGGTACCATGTTCTTTCCATTTGAAGATGATGGAATGATGGTGCTTTGGGGGATCATCAAATATTTGGATTTTTTTTTTTTTTTTATAACCCAACCCTGACTTGTATTTCTCAACAACTTTGTCCCTGACTTGTTTGGAAAGCTCCTCGGTCTTCATGGTGTGATGCCTCTTGCTAAGTGGTGTTGCAGCATCTTGGGTCTTTCAGAAAAGGTGTGTTTATACTGATAGATCATATGACACTTAGATTGCACAAAGGTGGACTTCATTTCAATAATTGTGACTTCTGAAGGTAATTGGTTGCACCAGAACCTTGGAGGGGCATCATAGCAAAGGGGGTGAATTCGTATGCACATGCCAATTTTCAGATTTTTATTTATAAAAATTCTTTTATATAAAATTTTATCATTTCATTTCACCAATTTACATTATTTTGTGCAGATCCATCACCTAAAATTCAGATAAAAAAAAAAAATGTTTTAATGTAACAAAATAGGTAGAAAGCCAAGGGGGTGAATACTTTAGCAAGGCACTGTACAGTATGGGGGTAACATTTTAGTTGTACTGTAAGGCAACCTTACCTTTTACTGTAATGCAAAGCTGCAGTGTATTGCTGTGTTTCCAATGTACTGGTTAGCGCAGTGTCAAACTAGGGCATGTGGGGCCCACCGGGGGAATGCAGTGGTAGGGGCCCATGTTTAGGGGTGTGGCCAGTCTGCAGAGGGGGTGTGGCCTGCCACCTTATTGGTTTTACTAACCATTAGAGAGTGCAACGTCTGGGCTCTTTCATAAATATATACAGTAAATTCAGCTGCTGCATGCATAATAATACCAGAGTAATAACAGCAATGCACTGTAGAAAATACACCATAGTCCAGTATAAGGTAACATACTGTATGTATAATGTACAGTATAATTCAAGTGCACAGTCTGGAAGCTGATACTTAAGGCCCGTATTCACGGGCCGATGTAGGAGAGATGTGTGCTGAGCGAACCGTTCAGCACACATCTCTCCCACCACTCAGCACAGCGCGATGTGTGCTCAGCATGGGGGGGGCTCATTTCACCCAGCGGGTGAAATGAGCGACCTGCTTGATTGGCCTGCATGGCAGGCCAATCTAGCACCAGCGATAGCGATGCGTGGGGCTGCACATCGCTATCACTGCAGGGGGTACACACGGAGCGATCATGCTTAAAATCTAAGCAATCTAGTCAGATTGCTCAGATTATTGCTCCGTGAGTACCCCCCTTTAGAGCAGGAGGTGGTGCCCCAGGCAGTGGGGCCCACCGGTGGTTTACCCTGTACCCCTGTGGGCCAGTCCAAGCCTGGGTTAGGGTTAGTAGCGGTTGGCATATTGAAGCAATTGTTTTAGCATGGTGGTGTCAACTGACACAGCCTCTCTTTGGGTGGGGAGATGTACTAAGCCTCAGAGAGTGATTAAGTGGAGAGAGATAAAGGGACATGTACTAAGCAGTGATGAAAGTGGAGAAGTTGCCCATTGCAGCCAATCGGCTGCTCTGTATACAGTTATAGTATACAAATTATAAATGTTACGTCAATGC
This sequence comes from Pseudophryne corroboree, assembly GCF_028390025.1. Lineage (NCBI taxonomy): Eukaryota > Metazoa > Chordata > Amphibia > Anura > Myobatrachidae > Pseudophryne > Pseudophryne corroboree. Next base: position 388,594,938 of record NC_086445.1, read on the forward strand.
TGATTGGTTGCCATGGGAAACTTTTTTCCACTGACTCTCTTCTCCACTTTTATCACTGCCTAGTACATGTCCCCAAAGTACCAGACAATCCATTCCTATCTGCCATGTTACAGGCAAGGCTGTTACTTAACAATTTGGCTCCCAGTGTGAGATTTAAAAATGCTCCCCACCCCCCATCCCTCCCCATTGACACACAAAAATGCATCTCCACCCCATAAATATATAAAAAAAAATTGTGCCCAGCGATGGTGTGTGCGTGCTCCCGGCGAGGGGGCATGGCCTCGCTAAAATTGGTGTGGTCTCTCTAAAATGGGCGTACCCTTGCAAGAAATGACTACCTTACACCCCAGTTTTTGACCCTGCACCAACAGACCTTGCCCACCCCCCGGAAAAAAATTAATTCCACCAAATTAAGCCCCACAGTAATGCCCCATATAATGCCCCCTGCCCCATATGCCACATACCCGCAATGCCCATGATACATTATGCCCTACAGTAAAGTTTCTAATTACTTTAAAAATTACCCGCCCGTTGCCAAGGGACACACACTGGGTGTTGAGCTTGTTGCCAGGAGTTTCATGAGCTGGGTGTCATGCTCGTTCATTGCCAAGGTTTTCATGGGCTGGGTGTTATGCCTGTTGCCAGGGATTTCATGATCTGGAATCCATGCTAGTTGCAAGGGGTTTTATGCTCTGTGATGGGCGTCATGCTCATTGCCAGGGACAGTGCTCGTTGTCTGGGGTGTGTAATGCTAGTTGCCAGTGGTGCGCACATGTGTGTGTACAGCTCCTGCTCCCGCTTGCCAGCTCCTGAAGCCCCCTGCTCGCTCCCCTCTCCTCCCTGTCATAATACTCTGCTCAGGGGGACGGAGTTTAGAGAAATGACTCATTGCGTTGTGACATCACATCGCAAACGTGTCATTCCAAGAAACTCTGCCCCCGAGTGGAGTACTATGTCAGGGAAGAAGGGGAGCAGTAGGGACAGGGGAAAAGTGCAGCGACAGGTGCCCCATGCAGTTGCACACCTCGCCCACTGCTAGAAACAGCACTGGTTACAGACTGCTTTGAAAAATAACAGGAGCTGATTTTTTGGTAGTTTATCTCACTCCAGGGCTTATTAAATCTGCCCCTAAATGTGATATTTAGGCAGCTGTATAGAGTCATCTATTTTTTTATTTTGTATTTTTTTGTGTGTTTTTTTTATCCCATGTGGTTTAATATTGAGGTTGAAGCTTCTAAGGGGGGAATTCAAATGTTTGAAAAGTCAGTTGGGTGTCTGTTTCTCCCTGTCTATTAGATAGGAAAAAACAGACACCCAACTGACTTTTCAAACAACTGAATATCCCCCTAAGAGTCTAATGTAAACCATGTTTAATGTCTACAGGCTCCATTAGAGATCAGAAAAACTGTTACTGATTTAAATACAGTATATGCGAACATAAGCAACACAGGCAAACCTAGAACTGCCCATGGAATATAATAGAAAATTGCAAAATAGCTCCCAGTCTCCTACGACGACTCATAGAAAATTGCAAAATAGCTCCCAGAATCCTACAACTCCTCATAGAAAATTGCAAAATAGCTCCCAGAATCCTACGGCTTCTCCGTTTCATACAAAATACATTTAAACATGTTCATTGATTCCTGGCACATAGCTGTGTCAACCAAATAAATTACATTTAGAAAAGTATTCTATGGCAGGCTATTTTCTATTCATTTTCCATCAAGCCTTTGGCTTTTGAATACGTGGTTGCCATTTTTAGTCTGACAGCTCTACAGTATTTAAGTGAAAACAAGGTGTCAAGGTAGATGAAGTATGATACTTTACAATATGGAGCAGTACCTGCAAATTGCTTTCATCCGCCTGCTTAGTATTAACGGAAAGGTGATATTGCATTGTTTAATGCTCAATACTCTGATCTACTGTAAAAGTATTTTGTATAATGGGACATATTTAACAAACCACAGGTCCATATAAAATGACCATTCTTTTATTCCTTCAGTCAAGGGCTAATAGGATATCTACTTTAGTTAGCAAGGCCCCTTTAATTGTATTTTGTTTTTTAACTACTGTATTGTATGTATTTTTTATTTATTTCTTTATTTATCTATTTTATCTATAGCTAAAGTACTAGATTGAACTGCCAACATATTTGCAAATAGAAAAGCAGAAACTGGCGCTTGTGCTGTATTTCCAAATTAGTACATAAGATGGATGGATTTATCAAAACAATATTTTAATAGAATTTATATTTATATTGCAAATAGCATTAGCAGTCCACAGGACAAAGGGGGTCAATCTGAGTTGATCGATCGCTAGCTACTTTTTGCAGCCATGCAAACGCATAGTCGCCGCCCTCAGGGGAATGTATTTTCGCTTTGCAAGTGTGTGAACGCGTGTGCAGCAGAGTGGGATGGAAACGTTTTTTGCAGATTCTGAGTAACTCTGGACTTACTAAGCACTTGCGATCACTTCAGTCTTTTTGGTTCCGGAATTGTCGTCCGACACCTGCCTTGCAAACGCCTGGACACACCTGCATTTTTCCAAACACACCCAGAAAGCGGTCAGTTGCCACCCACAAACGCCCTCTTCCTGTCAATCTCCTTGCGATCGGCTCTGCGAATGAATTCTTCGTTAAATCCATCGCCCAGCTACAATCCACTTTGTACCCGTACGACACGCGTGCGCATTGCGGTGCATATGCATGCGCAGTAGTAAGCTGATCGCTGCAGTGTGAAAAACGGCAGCGAGCGATCAACTCTGAATGACCCCCAAAGAGTATATGTTTTGCAAGAATGCACATGTTTTAGTAATACAGATGTGTTCTCATGCATCTACTGTAGCCTCCATACACCATGCAGCGTGAGTTACCTGGCACGAGTGAGCCACCAGGTCCCGTGCAACTCCGCTAGCATCAGGAATCTCTTTTGTCAAAAATGGATGCACAGAAGTCTGTGCTGATTAATTTGATATTCAGCATCTCTGTGTGACTCAGTCTGTATACGCAGCACAGTGGAATTTGGCATGGAAAAAGTTGCGGCGCTGCACCGTAGCACTTCATATACAGATTCAGGGACTCAGTCACACACGCACAGGTGTCACATATCAAATTAATCAGCACAGCCTCTGATGCGTAATAGTCACACCACCTTGCTCGTAAGATACATTTTTGGGCATTAAAATGTCCGTCGCTAGCAGAGTCTCCTGGGACCTGGTGCGCTGAGAGTGGCAGCCTGCCTGGTGCGACTGCAGCAATGATGTTTGAGGACACCCCTGAAGGCAACTTATCTGTTTTTCAAGGAACAGTACTACATCCATATAGTAAAGGTCTTTCTGCATACAGTATTACAACTATTCCAAAAAGCAGAATTCCAGATTTAGGGGCTGATTTATCAAGAGTGTCATGGGCATCAAGTTTAAAAATTAATTTCTTATGATAAATGGTAGTCCAGCCAATCATCTCACAACTGTCATTTTTCAAACACATGACAGTAGCTGATTGGCTGGAGCACCATTTATTGTACGCAACAAGTTTTAAAACTCGTTGAGTATGAAAAAACTTGTTGATAAATCAGCCCTTAGGGGCATATGTACTAAGGTTTGGAGACTGATCAAGTGGAGAGAAATAAAGTACCAGCCAATCAGCTCCTAGCTGTCATGTTGCAGGCTGTTTGAAAAATGGCAGTTAGGAACGGATTGGTTGGTAGTTTCTCTCTCTCCACGGCTTAGTACAGCTGCCCCTTAGTGTTGTCACATTTTTCTTTTTCTGCTGCTGTTGAAACATTACATACTATTATATTATGTGTTGCAGTCTAAGCAGTCTTTGGAACGGATAAAATGGGGAATAACACTCAAAAGGATCATACTGGGAAATAAAAATAGAGCCAGCATCTGGTTTACAAGACTTTAGGGGACAAAACCATTTCCACTGAACTGTTTTGATGAAAATATGATTGAAAGAAATCTTAAAATAAGTGTGTGTTTGGTTATTTTACTATTATTATTATTATTATTATTATTATTATCATCATTTTGTAGACTGGCACACTACTGATGAACCTGATGTGTGAGACTAACATTGAAAATATAATCTTAGATGTAATCTACAAGGGGGTATTTGAGTGCCATAATGGAATAAGGCAAAGTGTACAAGACAGAGAGCTTAATCACCTAATTAGTCTTTATCCTATATAATAAAAGGCTAACACTGCTCCTAACCTATATGTAGTTAATTCAAGTGGTTTGCAATGCTGGTGGCCACTAGATGATGTCCAAGGGAGCAATTCAATTGTTGCTCTGTTCGGGCGTGCACAGCTGTCGACGCTGACATTACTGTTATGATGTTTCGTCATTTTGACGGGCTGGTCATTTGGTCTCTATATCAATGAACAATTTATTTATGCTATTACAGTAATATGAAAACTTTGCTATAAAATGGTTATTGGTTTTCATGTAAAGTATATATCAATCAAAATCATTCATCTATTTTTAAAATAAATTAGCATAAAGCTAAATAAAAGCATTTAAGGCAGAGGTTCTCAAACTCTGTCCTCGTGGGCCCACACAGTGCATGTTTTGCAGGTAACCCAGCAGGTGCACAGGTGTATTAATTACTCACGGACACATTTTAAAAGGTCCACAGGTGGAGCTAATTATTTCACTTGCGATTCTGTGAGGAGACCTGCAAAACATGCACTGTGTGGGCCCACGAGGACCAAGTTTGAGAACCTCTGATTTAAGGTATCACAGAGTATTGCTTCTTAGGCAGATATCGGATCCCAGGCAATGACATGTTGATGAAAATGAGTCCCCATTAGACAAACTGTAGGAGCATATGCACATACTGTAATTCTGCTGGGAGGTAGATCTCTCTCTTATGGCTGATCCACTGATGATGAGTTCTATTGGCAGTGCTATCTTGTCACTGATTAATGTTTTGTATTTAATTTGTTTTAAATGAAATAAGCAACTTTGTTAATTATTAGTAACACTCTCAAGACTCTATTCTCTTGTGTTTGACACTTCATTACATTAATACATTGTGTGCATGTAGGAAAACATTACCTCAGCATTTACCGCTAGCACTGTCAGGCCACATCTCTATGCTATCTCTGTGTTGTGTTCATACAGACTTGCTACACCTGATGCACTCCTGGCGCAAATGCTACAGAAAATGAGCTGAGCACATCTTGAAATATGCATGACTCAACGTATGAATGTAATATACTGCCCAGTACTTTTGTTTTCCTTGTGCCTCTCACTTGGGTTGCAATGTATGCAGTAGAGATAAGCGGGTTCGGTTCTCAGAGAACCCCCCCCCCCCCCCCCGAACTTTGCATTCCGAGTCCAGATTCGAGCCAGGCTTGGATTTTCCCTCTTGACTCGGAAACCCGAACTCGACAAAATTTCATCATCCCGCTGTCGGATTCTCGCGGGATTTGGATTCTATATAAGGAGCCGCGCCTCGGCCATTTTCACTCCAGTCTCGGAGAGTGAGAGGACGTGTCCTCAGGGTGTTCGGTGTCTGTGTGTTGGGGCAGGAAAGTGGGGTGGCAAGTGTTGTGCTGCTCAGTCCAGTCCAGTCCAGTGTAGTCACTCAGTGTATTGTGCTGCATCAGTCCAGGCAGTCACAGTGTTGGTGTTCTCTGCTGCCATATATCCAGTGTAGCTGTATAAAGTAGTGCTGTGTTGTGCAGACCAGTGCAGTGTAGTCAGTGTATTGTGCTGTATCAGTCCAGACATTCACAGTGTTGGTGTTCGCTGCTGCCATATATCCAGTGTAGCTGTATAAAGTGGTGCTGTGTTGTGCAGACCAGTGGTAGTGTCCTGTGTCATCAGTAATTCCCGTGACGATATACGCTGCTGCTATATATCCACTGCTGCAGTATAACAATTATAACAACCTGTTGGGCTGCATTAGACCAGTAGTAGTGTCCTGTGTCATCAGTAATTCCAGTGACGATATACGCTGCTGCTATATGTCCACTGCTGCAGTATAACAACCTGTTAGGCTGCATCAGACCAGTGGTAGTGTCCTGTGTCATCAGTAATTCCAGTGACGATATACGCTGCTGCTATATGTCCATTGCTGTTTGTTTCCATATGTCCATGTGCTGTTTGAGGCCTATTTTTTTAATATCCGGACCAACATTGTTCTGCCTCTGTGGAGATCTCTACCAACTGCAAAGGAAAAGTGGGCATTGGGGTAGTTAGAATGGAATCATCAGCTGAATGAGTAAAGGGAGCATATAAATTGCATGAGGAGTGATTCTGGGGGTAATTCCTGGGATTATGGAGAAGCACATCAAACTTCCTCGGTGTACTGGCAATGAAGCCCAGACATCGTTAAATGGCATATTTTGTCAACATTAATCATGTTGACATTTATAATGTTGACATGCAGCATGTTGCCATTGCTCACATATTATGACATTGCCCACATACAGTATCTACAGTATGGGGAAGATGTTCTTTTGTTATATACTTCCTCTGACCTTTGGTGGCCCTTTTTTTTTTACTTTTTTCGGTGCCTTTCATCTCTCCTCTCATCCATGTATAGGGAATATCAATGCATTTTTGATTGGTTTATAATTTTAAAATTGGCCTTGGACATTCCACTCTGCTTTGTTGTCTACAGTTAATCCATTTCTGTCTAATTCGGCTATCAAACAGGTTTTTGGACAGCTGGTTAACTGGTGGCAAACAGTGGAAACATGTCATTCAGGGTATACCTGTATATAGAAAGTGTTTATTAATGTCTATGTATGTAGTATATTGTAGAACTGTGGTATCCTGTAATAAAGAATTGTTTTGCAAGCATGCCTTGTGTATATGGATGTACTGTACAATTTAGTAATGTATTTTTGATGTAGGCTGTAGGATGCCCATAAAACATTTACACTGATATATTGACACAAGTAAAGCAATGTTTATTGAATATCTTGGGGCAGATTGATCAAAGCTTGGAGATAAAGTGGAAAGAGCTAAAATACCAACCAATCAGTACAGATGTGTCCACCTATAATGTTGCTGTGGAAGGCCGCTTACCCTGAAGCTGTCATGATGCACATGCATCATGGCAGAGAGTGACCTCCCACAGTGTCCAGGTCCCCATAGCATTCTATTGTAGCGGAGCATTTGTACGCACACTCCCTGCTACCATTGCCGGCCATTTAATGAAAAATCTACAGGTAGCAGGAGCATAGCTACCACTACACCAGCAGGAGACCCTATGCTAATGGTAGCAGGAGCTATCGCCAACTCCCCTGAGATTTCCTGATTGGGAAGCAGAACGTGTGTATGCATGCTCTCACAAATGACACACTGTGCTGCGATTTAACGTCTGCAATGCACAGCAATGTAAAGGGACACATCTGTACCTGTCATTTTACAGTTTGTGTTTGAAAAAAGTCAGACAGGAGCCGATTGGTACTTTCTCCGGCAGGGTCCACAGGTTATCCACAGGATAACATTGGGATATGATGAAGCGTCAGCAGATTTGCACCAATCGGTGAAAGCTTTTTGGCCTCCCAGCATGCAACGGGCCCTTCCATATATCCCCGCCTCCTGGCTCAGGCAAATCAGTTTTTTGTTTTGTGCGGCTGGAGCCGGACCATGGTCCATGACCATGGACCATGCTGGTTTTTAGCAGCCCAAAGCTTTATTTTATTTTTATAGTCTTACTATTTTTTCTTGAGTGATCTTTCTAAAAAGCATCTTATATGTACCTTAGAGTCTCTCCAACAACTCTCCGCCAGGTCGCGACAAAGCTTACAGACAAGTACAGTGCTGTTTCGGTGGGCATCTGTGTCGGATATACAAGCAGGTCCAGTAGACATTACCAGGTTGTGGCCGGAGCACAGGGAGAAGATAAGGCATCAGTTCTGCTTAGAAGGGGAATACGGGCACAGCCGTACTGTTTTGGGAGGAGACTACCAAACAGTCGCTGACGCGGCTGCCACCTTGGGTGCACCAGCGCTAGGCCTTAGGGATCATAGGCTCCAGGAATAGTATGAGGCCGCGATCCCTAGGGTTGATGTCAGCAGTGGGGAGTCAGATGCTCTCCTGGTTGCCCCTCCGCCTAGATCATGACCAGTTTCCTCCGAGTCTCCCAACATGAACTGTCTTCCCGCTTCCATCACAGACGCTGTACACGAAGGGGACCCAGTCGCAGCATAGGCGGCTGTGTGACTGGTGCGTCCGTATTCACTGAGCGCCTGTGTTCACTATAGGTTCATGGAGCGGCAGTGTACACTAGTAGCATCTGGATCCACTCAGTGTTCGCAAATGTATTGATCAGACCAGGAAGAGAGGTGAGTCTCCCTGTATCCCACTCTGAGTACAGGTAATACAGCACTAAGTCTCTATCTACCTTTGTGAGTACAAATAGTTAGATAAGTGCCTATTGCATATGAGTCTGTATACTATTACTGTTTCTTTCACTATGCTTCTGAATACAGTAGATCTGTTTAAACATGATTCAGTAATATGTTCTCCTACATACTTGAAATGTAGTTGATGATGTGCTCATATTGTTTATTATACTAATGTATAACATGTGATTGCTGACTTTACTATATATTCTGTCAGTTTTTTTTCTATTCCGATCCTCAATGCTGGTGCATGGGTAGGGTCGGATTGTATGTCACTTTAAAAAGCTTAAAGTGATTACAGTCACAAATTGTGTAATACACTGTGGGAGTGTTGATTATTTCTCATGTCTAAGAGCGGCAAAGGTGAGGAAGATACACTGACAGCAATACCAACAGTCATATCATTTTTGTCTTGCAATCCTGTGTTAACCTCTCAGGATCTGGTTCAGGATGGTTTGTGTGCAAATTGTTTTAGCTTTCACTAGGGTCTACTGAAAAATACAATGCAGATTCAAGTGCAGGTAAATCCACCTTGGGCTATGTTTGCACAGATTTTATCCAGTATAGCTGAACGGATAATTCCTCCAACTCCTGTACCAGGGATAGGTTACACGATTAATCCTTACATGCAGCTTCCCACCTGCGGTTTATCACTTCCAGCAGCAGTCTCTCAAAAGAAACAGGCTGATAAGCCAGTGCTAAGTAAATCTTTATCCTCACAGGCTACACATGTCAGATGAGGATTCGTCGGAGGATGAAAGTTCAATAAATTCTACTTCGGCATACGAAGAGGAGGAGGAAGGTCTCAGCTCAGTGGATATAGCCGAGTTAATTAAAGCAATGAAAGCCATTCTATCCTTAGAGGATTCAGCAGAGCCTGTGTTAAAAACCAAGGCACCTGTGTTTATACATCATTAAATTATGTCAAGGATAGGAGAGTGGATTTTTTAAATTTTTTTTTCCCTGTCTGGGTAAGTCATAAGGCCAGCCATGGCTTCAGTTTGGATGACAAAGGCAGTGGCTACCTGGGCTGATGCATTGTAGGGGGATTTTTCAATAGCATCTAGAGAGCAAAAATCCCATATCACATATAAAACAGGCTGCAATGTTCTTGGAAGAAACAGCATTGGATATGAGTACTATTGCCTCCAGGGCATCAGCTTCAACAATAGCTGCTCGCAAAGCAGTTTGGCTATGTACATTGAAAGCTGATTCAGAAGGTTTTGGAATCTTTGCCTTTTTCTGGAGATTTTTGGTAAAGAATTGACAGATATTTTGGAGTCAGAAGCAGACGCCAAGAAGGTAAAGTTTCCTTCCACATACAATTTCAAACCTAAAGTTCTGGCTTTTCAGCCCTTTTGGTCTCAGGGAAAAGCTAAAGGAAAAACTGATGGCAGGCAGTCCCAATACAACACGTCTGGTAAGACTAAAAAGCATTGGGCTACCAGCGGACCGGTTAATAAAACCAGATAATAAGCCATCAGACTGATGGTGCGGGCCTCCACCTGGGGGATCCCAGGGTGGGGGGCAGACTTCTTCAGTGTGCACAGATCTGGCAGCAGTCTACAACAGATGTCTGGGTGCAGGAAGCTGTATCTCTTGTTTATGTTTTCGCCTTCAAGAAGCACCCTTCTCGAAGGTTTTTTTGTACCAGCCCATCTCGGGTAGAGATGAAGGCCAGGGCTTTGCAAGAGGCAGTTCAGAAATTGCTTCAGTCAGGAGTAGTCATTCCAGTTTCCCCTGCACAATGAGGACAGGGTTTTTACTCCAACCTGTTTCTAGTTCAGAAACTAAATGGGTCATTTCGCTGAACAAATACATTGGGGTACCTTGGTTTCATATGGAGACTTTACATTCCATCATGTTGGCCATGGAGCCAGGGGATTATATGGTATCCCTGTATATACAAGATGCTTACGTACATGTTCCTATGGCACTGTCCCTTTAGTGTTATCTCAGGTTTGCTATCCTCCAACAGCATTTTCAGTTACAGGCCCTACCTTTTGGGTTAGCCACAGCCCCCAGAGTGTTTACCAAGATTATGGTGGTAATGGCAGCTTATCTTCGCCAGCAGGGGATAAGAATTTTCCACACGTTGACAATCTTTTATTCCTGGCACAGTCACAGGAATTGCTCCTATGTCATCTGCAACAGACAATAACGTGTCTGCAAAGGCACAGGTGGCTCATAAATTGGGCAAAATCGTCTCTGGTTTCGTCAGCAGATGACTCATTTGGGGGCTGTACTGGATTCAAGTCTTCAGAGAGTATTTTTACCTCTGAACAGGATATCCAAGGTTCAGTCAAGGATTCAGGACTTGCTACACAGTCAAAAGGTATTCATTCATGCAGCAATGCACGTTATGGGTTTGATGGTGTCATCATTCGACATGGTGGAGTATGCACAGTTCCACTCAAGGTGTCATACCGCCGCCGGGCTTGTCTCTCCGGGGGTGCTGGCTGTCCGGGCGGTCATCCTTGCTGGCGGTCTCTGCCTCCCGACACTCCGTCCGGCGCCCATAGTGTGGACGTCGCGGGTGCGCCCGACGTTCACTGGGGACGGGTGACGTCATCAGCGCTCCTCCAATCAGGTGCTGGCGGGAAGTACAAATTCAGACGCCGGGCAGAGCTCCGGCGCCTGAGTATCATCGCTGCTACTACTGTACCTGTGATCTCCAGAGCTCCGTGCCTCCAGCACCTCCATGCCTCAGCTTCTCCGTGCCTCAGCATTTCCGTGCCTCAGCACCTCCGTGCCTCAGCACCTCCGTGCCTCAGCATTTCCGTGCTTCAGCACCTCCGTGCCTCCAGCACCTCCGTGCCTCCAAATACCTCAGCGTCTCTAAGCACCTCCGTGCCTTTAAACACCTCAGTGCCTCTAGCATTTCAGTGCCTCTAGCACCTCAGTGCCTCTAGCACTACAACATCGCTCACAGTGAGCTTTTGGTACTCTCCACCAATTCATCAGCACCTTTACAAGTCTTGTCTTTCAGGAGACCTTCAAGCATCCACCCGTGCCTTCTGCCTACCATCCTAATCCTGCATGAGGAAGACCTACATCTGGCCATCTCTGCTGCGACCCAGTAGCGGTTCCTCTTCCCGGTCACCGGAAGAAGCCCCGAGTCCACAGCACTTCCAGACCAGGTCAGTGATAGAATACTCAGGCCACATGGACCCGGGGGATCGGAACACAGAGTCGAGCACCATCCAAAGTTTGGCTTCCCGAGTTCAGACTCAAGAGGCGACACAGGGCCAGGTGATGCAATATCTCCAGGATTTGTCCGGCCGATTGGATCAAATTCAAGCATCCTTAGCTTCCGTAATTCCGGTTCCAGTTCCCGTAACTGCTCCAGTTGCTGTTTCCAGTAATGTCCAACCTCCGGCTGGTACCAGGTCACGTCTTCAGCTTCCTACTCCTTCCCGCTATAATGGGAACCCAAAGAATTGCCGTGGTTTTCTAAATCCGTGCGAGGTACACTTCGAGCTTCTAAGTCATAATTTCCCTACGGATCGCTCTAAGGTAGCGTACATCATTTCCCTGCTTGAAGGGTCAGCGTTGGATTGGGTGTCTCCGTTATGGGAACGATCTGATCCCGTGGTTTCCAACTACACCAACTTCATCACGTCCTTTCGAAGAATCTTCGACGAGCCCGGCAGGATGACCACTGCTTCTTCCGACTTGCTCCGTGTTCGTCAGGGCTCCTGTTCCGTGGGTCAGTACGTGGTTCATTTCCAGACCATTGCCTCTGAACTTCGCTGGAATAATGACGCTCTGAGGGCTGTCTTCTGGAACGGTCTCTCCGACCGGCTGAAAGATGAGTTGGTCACTAGGGATCTGCCAGATCCATTAGAAGAGTTGATCTCCCTTTGCGTCAAGGTGGATCTTCGGATGCAGTAGCGTGGAGAAGAACGTAGCCGTTCAGATCATTCCAGGTTCCGGCATCCTACTCCTAGACCGGCGGCTGGGCCCAGCTCGGATGAACCCATGCAAATTAACCGATCCCGACTGTCTCCGGAAGAACGACAGCGTCGTCGTGAGGGTAAACTTTGCCTTTACTGTGGAGCCGCAGATCATTTCCTTAAGTTTTGTAAATCCCGTCCGGGAAACGGGCAGGCCTAGCTTGTTCCGGAGGAGTCATGTTGGGGGTCACGACTAAATTTTCTCCAATTTTGGATTGTTTGCTTCCTGTGTCTTTAATCACCAATTCAGTCTCCAAGTCTTGTGAAGCCCTGTTGGATTCCGGAGCTGCGGGGAACTTCGTTTCTTCCTCCTGTGTCCAAAGCATGGATTTAAAGGTACGGCCTATCGAGCGGCCTATTTCGTTGACGGCTATCAACGGTACTAGAATTTCCAAGGGTCTCATAATGTGGCGCACGGAGCCAGTTAAGCTGCAGGTCGGGGCTCTACATCAAGAATGTCTGGAACTCTTGGTGATTCTGGAAATGAATCACGATCTGGTCCTTGGAATGCCTTGGCTCAAAATTCATAATCCCCACATTGACTGGAAGTCTTCTCAAATTCTGTCTTTGAGTTCTTTTTGTCACGCTAACTGTCTCACTCCCGTTTGTCCACTCCGTGTCTCTTCTAAGTCGGATGAAGAGCATATTCCGGAGGCGTATCAAGGGTTCAAGGATGTATTTTCGGAACAGGCGGCTGATCAGTTACCACCTCATAGGCCTTGGGACTGCCCTATTGACCTTGTCCCAGGGAAGATGCCACCCCGTGGCCGCACATATCCTCTGTCACTTCCCGAGACTCAAGCTATGTCGGACTATATTAAGTCCAATCTGCTCAAGGGATTCATTCGCCCCTCTTCCTCCCCTGCTGGAGCAGGCTTCTTTTTCGTGAAGAAGAAGGACGGGGGGTTGAGACCATGTATCGACTACCGCGGCTTAAACGATATCACCATCAAGAATAAATACCCCTTGCCACTAATCACAGAGTTATTTGATAGGGTTCGTGGCGCCCGCGTTTTCTCCAAACTCGACTTGAGGGGAGCTTATAATCTTATTCGCATCCGAGAAGGGGATGAATGGAAGACCGCCTTCAATACCCGGGATGGGCATTACGAATACCTGGTGATGCCGTTTGGCCTTAGTAATGCTCCTGCTGTCTTCCAGGGATTCGTCAACGAAATCTTCCGAGACATGTTATATCAAAGTGTTGTGGTATATTTGGACGACATACTGATTTTTTCCAAAGATCTTGTTGAACACAGGACTCAAGTCAAAGAAGTGCTCCACCGTTTACAAGAGAATCATCTCTATGCTAAGCTCTCCAAATGTACCTTCGAAGTAACATCAATTCCGTTCCTCGGTTATATCATCTCGGGGACGGAGCTTCGCATGGATCCGGAGAAGCTCTCTGCCATTCGTGACTGGACTCAGCCGCTCTCGTTAAAAGCAATACAAAGATTCCTGGGCTTTGCGAATTACTACAGGAAATTCGTTAGGGGTTTCTCCACAATTGTTGCACCCATTACTGCCTTGACGAGAAAGGGCTCTAATCCGAGTTTGTGGCCTCCCGAAGCCATTGAGGCTTTTTCCCACTTGAAGTTAGCTTTCATGTCCGCTCCAGTTCTCCAACAACCAAATTCCGATGAACCTTTCTTCCTAGAAGTTGACGCATCTTCGGTCGGAATTGGGGCCGTTCTCTCTCAGTACTCCTCAGATAAGAAATTACATCCGTGTGGCTTCCACTCTCGTAAATTCTCTCCGGCCGAACGAAATTACACTATTGGAGACCAGGAACTTTTGGCAATAAAATCTGCCTTGGAAGAGTGGAGATATCTCTTAGAAGGGGCCAAACATGTGATTACCATTTACACGGATCACAAAAATTTGTTGTATATCAAATCCGCACAATGCTTGAATCCTCGCCAAGCGAGATGGGCACTTTTCTTTACTCAATTTTCTTTTGTTATCAAGTACCAGGCCGGGACTCTCAATACTAAAGCGGATGCACTGTCCCGTTCACAAATTTCCACTGACGAGGATGATTCTTTCGAGCAGAGTTTAATTCTAAATCCAATTTCTGTCTCCGCTGCTTCAACTACTCCAGCTCCTCCTCCTGGAAGAATGTTCGTACCAGCTAGATTCTGGCCGAGAATACTACAGTGGGCCCATATCTCCAAGTTTTCCGGTCATCCCGGCGCCCAGAAGATATACAAGTTTCTGCAAAGATCTTACTGGTGGGACACCATGAGGAAGGATGTACAGGATTACGTTAATTCTTGTCCACAGTGTACACAACATAAATCTCCTCGCCTGCCTCCTGCTGGGTTGCTTCGTCCTCTGCCCATTCCTGTGAAACCCTGGACTCACATTTCCATAGACTTCATCACTGACTTGCCCTGTTCCAAAGGTTGCAACACCGTCTGGGTGATCGTCGACCGTTTCTCGAAGATGGCGCACTTCGTTCCATTGACTGGTCTGCCGACAGCTCCTAAACTAGCCCTACTATTCATCTGAGAACATTTCCGGTTGCATGGGTTGCCTCAGGAAATAGTCTCTGATCGAGGGGTACAGTTCACCGCAAGGTTTTGGAAAGCCCTCTGCTCGGCCTTACAGATTAAACTTAAGTTTTCATCCGCTTATTATCCCCAAACGAATGGACAAACGGAACGAGTCAATCAAGATCTAGAGACTTTCCTTCGCCTTTATCTCTCCCCTTCACAGGACAACTGGGTGGAGTTGTTACCTTGGGCGGAGTTTGCCCATAACCATTCATTTCATTTTTCCACTGGTGAGTCTCCGTTCTTCATCAACTATAGGTTCCATCCACGAGTTCCGGAATTACCAAGTCTTCCGACAGAAGAGGTTCCAGCTGTAACGTCCACTCTACTGCACTTCAGACAAATTTAGTGTAGGATTCATGCTAGTCTTAAAAAGGTTTCTGTCCGATACAAGTTCTAGGCCGATAGGAAACGACGAGCCACTCCTCAATACAAGGTTGGTGATAGGGTATGGCTGTCCACACGTAATCTCCGGTTGAAGGTGCCCACTATGAAGTTTGCTCCAAGATTCATCGGTCCTTACCCTGTGCTACAAGTCCTGAATCCTGTGGTCTGTAAGTTGGGTTTACCTTCTCACCTACGTATTCCAAATGCCTTCCATGTTTCTCTTCTTCGCCCTCTCGTCCTTAATCGTTTTCATTCAAAGTCCTCTAGCCCCACCTCAGTGGAAGCTGAAACAGGAACAGACTTCGAGATCAAAGCAATTCTGGACTCTCGTTACCTTCACAAGAATCTACAATGTCTGGTGGAATGGAAAGGGTACGGTCCTGAGGAGAGAAGTTGGAAAAAGGCTTCTGAGGTCTCGGCTCCTCGACTAATCCGGATTTTCCATTCTAGACATCCTACGAAGCCAGGAAAGTGTCCAGGGGCCACTCCTAGAGGAGGGAGTACTGTCATACCGCCGCCGCGGCCGCCGGGCTTGTCTCTCCGGGGGTGCTGGCTGTCCGGGCGGTTGTCCTCGCTGGCGGTCTCTGCCTCCCGGCACTCCGTCCGGCGCCCATAGTGTGGACGTCATGGGTGCGCCCGATGTTCACTGGGGACGGGTGACGTCATCAGCACTCCTCCAATCAGGTGCTGGCGGGAAGTACAAATTCAGACGCCGGAGCTCTGCCCGGCCTGAGTATCATCGCTACTACTACTGTACCTGTGATCTCCAGAGCTCCGTGCCTCCAGCACCTCCATGCCTCAGCATCTCTGTGCCTCAGCATTTCCGTTCTCCAGCATCTCTGTGCCTCAGCACCTCCGTGCCTCAGCACCTCCGTGCCTCAGCATTTCCGTGCTCCAGCATCTCCGTGCCTCAGCACCTCCATGCCTCAGCACCTCCGTGCCTCCAGCACCTCCGTGCCTCCAGCACCTCTGTGCCTTAGCACCTCCGTGCCCCAGCACCTCCGTGCCTCTGCACCTTCATGCCTCCAGCACCTCCGTGCCTCCAAGTGCCTCAGCGTCTCTAAGCGCCTCAGCGCCTTCAAACACCTCAGTACCTCTAGCATTTCAGTGCCTCTAGCACCTCAGTGCCTCTAGCACTACAACATCGCTCACAGTGAGCTTTTGGTACTCTCCACCAATTCATCAGCACCTTTACAAGTCTTGTCTTTCAGGAGACCTTCAAGCGTCCACCCGTGCCTTCTGCCTACCATCCTAATCCTGCATGAGGAAGACCTACATCCGGCCATCTCTGCTGCGACCCAGTAGTGGTTTCTCTTCCCGGTCACCGGAAGAAGCCCCGAGTCCACAGCACTTCCAGACCAGGTCAGTGATACAAGGCCTCTGCAACATCTGATTCTTGCCAAATGAAATGGGTTGCATCAGATGATAAAAACGCAGACTATGGTTCTTACGATAGAAGTAAGAAGGTCATTAGCCTGGTGGCTACAGACATGCCAGCTGGACAAGAGGAGACCCTTTTGGATACCAGATTGGGAAATTCTGACCACAGATGCCAATCTACAGGGCTGGGGAACCGTGTCAGGAAGGTTGTGTTTCCAGGGGCAATGAACCAAGGAAGAAGGTTGCCTGCCAATAAATATATTGGAACTTCGGGCCATATACATGGCACTGATTCAGGCAAAGGACATACTTTGGGGAAAACCAGTTCAGATCTGCTCAGACAATGCAGCGGCAGTAGCGTACCTCAACCATCAGGGAGGAACTCACAGCCAAAAGGCGATGAAGGAGGTAAGTCACATAAAGTGGGCAGAACTTCATCATACAGTCTTGTCCACAGTGTTCGTTCTGGGAGTCCTAAATTAGGAAGCTGATTTTCTCAGTCGACACGCCATTCAGGCAAGCGGATGGGCTCTACACCCAGAGGTCTTCCAGACTCTAGTAGACAAGTGGGGGTTGCCAGAGATAGATCTCATTGCGTCCCATCAGAACAACAAAGTTTTCGCATATGGGTCAAGAACAAAGGATCCCAGAGAGATCTTTGTGGATACCCTGTCGGTGAGATGGGACTTTCATCTGGCTTATGTGTTTCCTCCAATCACCCTATTACCCAGGGTGGTGAGAAAGATAAAGCAAGGAAAGGGTGCCGTGATACTAATAGCTCCAGCTTGGGCCAGAAGGCATTGGTACACAGATCTGCAGAGAATGTCGATGGATGCTCCACTCCTGCTCCCACAACATCCAGATCTACTGATGCAGGGTCCTTGTTATCACAGACATCTGGATCGACTGTCTTTGACGGCGTGGCTCTTAAAACCTCTATACTGAAGTCAACAGGATTCTCACAACAGGTAATTCAAACAATGCTCAGAGCAAGAAAACCTTCCTTAGCTTGCATTTATCACCGAATATTTCAAACCTATATTCATTGGTGCAGTATATGGAAAATGGACCATAAGTCTTTCAGAGTTTCCAGGGTTTTAGCATTCCTTCAGGCAGGAATGGATAAAGGTTTGTAGGTGGCTTCCTTTAGAGTGCAAGTGTCAGCATTGACTGTACGGTTCCAAAAGAAAATTGCCAACTTACAGGATGCGCATACTTTTTTCCAGGGAATGCTGCGCATTCAACCTCCTTTTGTTTCTCCTACAGTGCCTTGGGACTTAAGTTTAGTTCTAAAGGCCCTTCAAGTTGCCCCATTTGAACCACTTAATAAAGTGGATCTTAAATGGTTGACAGCTAAAGTTCTCTTTCTACTAACCATGGCATCTGCTAGAAGAGTGTCAGATTTAGGGGCATTGTCATGTCGTTCCCCATTTCTAATTCTTTTTTTATCACGATAAGGCAGTTTTCAGAACTAGATCTGGGTATCTTCCTAAGGTGGTGTCTAAATTCCACCTTAACAAAGAAATTGTAGTCCTGGCTTTCCAGGTACCGTGTCTGTCTGCGGGAGATGCATCGCTGGACGTGTTCCGTGCCTTAAGGATCTACGTAGATCGTAGCAGTGCCATAATAAAGACAGATTTTCTCTTCATTCTCTACGGATTTCACAAGAGAGGATGGCCTGGTGATAAACAGACACTGGCACGGTGGCTTCAGATGACAATTTCAGAAGCATATTCTCAAGCTGATCTCCCTGTTCCGGCTAATGTCTCTGTTCACTCTATTTGTAAGGTAGGTCCATCATGGGCAGCACAACGTGGTACTTCAGTAGAACAGATATGTAAGGCAGCCATATGGTCTTCCATTAACACATTCATTAGACATTATGCTATGGATACCTTTGCCTCTCATGATGCTGAATTCGGGCAAAGGATTCTCCTGTCCAATCAGGAGTGTCCCCACCACTAAATTGCTTTGGGAAATCCCAATGCTATCCTGTGGATAACCTGTGGACCCTGACAGAAATATACGTTATAGTAAGAACTTACCATTGATAACGATATTTCTCCTATGTCCACAGGGATCCCACACTGACGCACCTGATTTGAGGATCCGTTTACTCACTAACCTCTTCCTTCTTGTACGGAAGGGTGTGTATGTGTGTTCTTCTTGCCTGATTAGGGCTATCTATGATGCTCCTATCTTGAGCTTTGGGAATACAACTGATTTGCCTGAGCCAGGTGGCGGGGATATATGGACGGGCTCATTGCATGCTGGGAGGTCGAAAAGTTTTGACCGATTGGGGCAAATCCGCTGTTGCTTCATCATATCCCAATGTTATCCTGTGGACTTAGGAGAAATACCGTTATCAATGGTAAGTTCTTACCATAATGTATATTTCTTTCTTCAAGCTTTGATAAATCTGCCCACCTGGTGTAACCACCAGAGGAGAGATCTGTCCCTATAACTCGTTCAAGCTGACCGTTTCGGTATCTGGTGACCAAGTAGTTCTAGTAGAAGAAGTTGGTGATAGTAACTGAATCCCCAAGCAAATCTGTAAATGAAAGTACGCTGAATCTGCAAAAATACTTTGGAGGGGGGACTTCGGTAATTATAAAATGCCATTGGTCATGATCATTTTACCTAAAACACATTTTTCTCCTCTTCTTTGAACATCATTATTGAAGATTGAGTTGTCTCGCACTCTGCATTGTGCCATTCTCAGTTAATCAGTGATTTTAGCATGCAAATGGAATAAAAATGTAATTTAAAACCTACCTGCTTAAGTCTTAATGATTGTTAGTGGTTTCTTCATATATATTTTAGGTTGTGTGAAGTTCTCAACCTTGATCCAAGACATGTTCTAATCGCTGAAGTAATCTTCACAAACATTGGAGGAGCTGCTACCGCTGTTGGGGATCCACCTAATGTAATAATTGTTTCCAACCAGGAGCTGAGGAAGGTGGTAAGTAAGACATTACTATTACTAATACTGAAACTATAATAAGTTTTACCAAAAACTTAGCATTTAATTCCTGTGTCCTTTTAAAAGCGTCATGTGTATTATTTGAAGGCTTTCTTTTTCCTCCAGAAGTGAAGTAAAGCCGTCATTTGAAAACCAGCAACTTAACTGTTCTCAGCCATTAAATAAAAAAATTGTGATGCTTCAATTTAGGATTTTCTTTTATTAAGCTAGCATACTGCATGTTACCTTGAAGTTTATAATAATTAACAATTAGAGTTGTTGTTTTTTTCTGTATTTATTTGTTTATTTATTTATTTTTTAAATAGGATGGTTATACTAGGAGTAATGCTCTTTGTATAACACTGTATTAGAAGCATTGATAGCTATCATTTTTGGTGACATCTTCAGCACTGTTGGGAATATTGTGCTGTTACTTATATCTTTTGATCTATATTGAGAATTGCATAGTTCAAATTTACTTTTTTAAATGCAGGAATTCTGCCCATGACAACACAATATTGTAAATTCTTTCAATGTAGAGTACATTTTTACATGCCCATTGTGTAACATACATTTAGGCTATCACAAACCACGTTCATTATAAATTATAATCCACTATATGGCCACCCACCATATAATGTACTTTTTGTCCCTGGTAAAGCTCAGTTTTTCATGAAACGTAAAATAAGATTTGCCAATATCAGCCATATTAATGTAGTAGTACGTTTGCAAGAAGCGTTTAATGGTTTACAGTAGGTATATTTTTATTTGGGTTTAGATATAAAATGTCTTCGGTCTTGCATTTTGATCTTGCAAAGTAAGTGAGCCATTTTGTGTACAGTAGACATAAGACTATTGCTTGTTTCACAAAGCCAGATAAGTATGTCAGTGAACGTAGGTGGAATGTGACATTGTCAGCGACAGTGTAATTTTTTTCCAACTGTTTTTTTTTTTTAACTGCAGAAAGATTAACTTTAAATCTGGGATTGTCTGCTTCACATAAGTAGTAATATACAGTATCTTCCTCTTCTATTTACCTTCATGATGAAGGCCAGTGCTAGAGTGTTCAGTGCCCCCCTGTAAACTATAAATTTGCACCCTCCCATACTTTACAAAGGGACAGCTGGCGTGCCAAAAGAATGGGATGTGGTCTCACAAGTAAGGGGCATGGCAGCACAATAGTGCACCCATTTTAAATTACGCCATATAGTAGCACAATCTTTTTCACGATACACCGCTCCTAGTACCCTTGATTTATATTACACTGTATAGTAGTGTCCTTTATTCACATTACAACACACAGTAGTACCCCTTACACATAATGCCTACAGTCGTAATGCTGCTTATACACATAATGTTCACAGTAGTAGAGCTTCATATACACATGCCCACAGTAGTAGAGCTTCATATACACATGCCCACAGTAGTAGAGCTTCATATACACATGCCCACAGTAGTAGAGCTTCATATACACATGCCCACAGTAGTAGAGCTTCATATACACATGCCCACAGTAGTAGTGCCCCTTACACATAATAGCCACAGTAGTAGCGCAGCTTATACACATTTTTTTTCTTAATTGTAAATGTTCAGGCCAGATTTTTATTAAAATTATATTTTTTTTATGACTCAGCCAAAATATATCAATGAGTCCCTAGATGACATTTTAGCAATACTACAACAAATTATATGCAAGTTTCCCATACTCCTGATTTTTATAACCCTTCTAACCTATGGTTTTTTTTTCTTTTGACTAGGGATTGGACTTTGCTGGTTTCACCGGTCATATGTTTCCAGGAATTTGTCTGGTTCTGCTGGTATCTTTCCCATTTCTCCGAATCTTGTATTGGAACAAAAAACTTTACAATAAGGAGCCCATTGAAATTGTTGGTAAGTCAATGAGAGTTGTTTTTTAATTTTCTAGTAAAACATCCTGTGACACTATAAATATTTTGTACACAATACAGTAGCTGAAAAAAAGTATTCTTAAGTACTGAGATTAAACAAATGACCACGATATCGTCTCTAATATATAAACACACAAACGTATTTTATATATACATTACATATATGGTGCATGTATACAAATGGCACTCTGTTTTTTAGAAACCTTAGAGTTTTAGTACCTTCCACAAAGTAAGTAGCATAGATGACACAGGCAAATTACAGATGAGTCCTCCATCTTTGCCGCTATCCATGACTATCACGGGTCGATTGCACCAGTGGTATGCCTGCAAATGTGTGCGGGCACTGCATACACAACTGCGATCCCTAAGTTTGCATGGTGTTTACGTTTCTGTGAATGAGTCGCACGTGGGTATGAATAGTCGTGGCGGTCAAGCTGAGGGAGGACACATCTGTAAGTTCTGCCATTTCGGCAACCCCATTGCCTTCTTTCCTGATTAAAATATATTTTTTCTATAGGTCTTAGTCGTGTTTGGAAAGTACTTTGCAAAAATATAAAATAATAAATTCATACTGTATGTGCTGCATAGTATAGAGCAGATTTATCAAAGCTTGGCGACAAAGTGGAGAGAGATAAAATACCAACCAATCAATACAGATGTGTCCACCTATAATGTTGCTGCGGAAGGCCACACCCACTCACCCCAGGCCACACCACCTTTTAGGGTGATGCATGCTGTAGGACCACAAGGGTCCCAAACTGCAGGTGCCAGAAGTTTGGAGGTATGGGTTAGATCAGGCATTCCCAACCTCGGTCCTCAAGGCACACCAACAGTCAAGGTTTTAGTGTTATCCAGACTTCATCACAAATGGTTAAATCAAAATAACTGCGGAACTAATTAAGCCACCTGTACTCAAGCATGGATAGAACTAAAATCTGGACTGTTAGTGTGCCTTGAGGACCAAGGTTGGGAATGCCTGGGTTAGATATTCATGTAAATGATTCCAATCTTGAAACTTTCCACTAAATTCTGTAGATAGGCTGCAGTGGGGTTACTATCAGAGTAGCATCTGCCTTCTGTCCTGGTAACTAAGGGGACCCAGCACTTCTGCTCCCAGACAATAATAATTGTGGATTATATTGTTTATTTATATATATATATACATACAGTACGTATGTATGTATGTATATATATATATGTATATATGTGTGTATATATATATGTGTGTGTGTGTGTGTGTGTGTGTGTGTGTGTGTATATATATATATATATATATATATATATATATTTATTTATTTATTGTACTTATTACAGCTCAATGGCTCATGTACTGTAGTCTGATCTCGTCATACCCACTGTTTGCTAGCACTGTAATGCTGCAGCAATTGCTGTCTTAGGGGGTTATTCAAAGTTGTTAGCAAAGCAAAAAAGTTAGCAATTAGGTAAAATCATATTGCACTGCAGGTGGGCAGATGTAACGTGCAGAGATATTTAGATTTGGGTGGGTTATATTGTTTCTGTGCATGGTAAATACTGGCTGCTTTATTTTTAAACTGCAATGTATACAGTATTTCTCTAACGTCCTAAGTGGATGCTGGGGACTCCGTAAGGACCATGGGGAATAGCGGCTCCGCAGGAGACTGGGCACAAAAGAAAAGCTTTAGAACTACCTGGTGTGCACTGGCTCCTCCCCCTATGACCCTCCTCCAAGCCTCAGTTAAGATTTTGTGCCCGAACGAGAAGGGTGCACACTAGGTGGCTCTCCTGAGCTGCTTAGTGAAAAGTTAGTTTTAGGTTTTTTATTTTCAGTGAGACCTGCTGGCAACAGGCTCACTGCATCGAGGGACTAAGGGGAGAAGAAGCGAACTCACCTGCGTGCAGAGTGGATTGGGCTTTTTAGGCTACTGGACATTAGCTCCAGAGGGACGATCACAGGCCCAGCCATGGATGGGTCCCAGAGCCGTGCCGCCGGCCCCCTTACAGAGCCAGAAGAGGTCCGGAAAATCGGCGGCAGAAGACGTCCTGTCTTCAACAAGGTAGCGCACAGCACTGCAGCTGTGTGCCATTGCTCTCAGCACACTTCACACTCCGGTCACTGAGGGTGCAGGGCGCTGGGGGGGGGGCGCCCTGAGACGCAATAAAAAACACCTTGGATGGCAAAAAATGCATCACATATAGCTCCTGGGCTATATGGATGCATTTAACCCCTGCCAGAATACATAGAAAAACGGGAGATAGGCTCCGCCCCCTTATCGGCGGCCTTATCTCCTCAGCACACTGGCGCCATTTTCCCTCACAGCTCCGTTGGAGGGAAGCTCCCTGTCTCTCCCCTGCAGTCACTACACTACAGAAAGGGTTAAAAAAGAGAGGGGGGGCACTAATTACGCGCAGTATTAAATAAAACAGCAGCTATAAGGGGAAAAACACTTATATAAGGTTATCCCTGTATATATATAGCGCTCTGGTGTGTGCTGGCAAACTCTCCCTCTGTCTCCCCAAAGGGCTAGTGGGGTCCTGTCCTCTATCAGAGCATTCCCTGTGTGTGTGCTGTATGTCGGTACGTTTGTGTCGACATGTATGAGGAGAAAAATGATGTGGAGACGGAGCAGATTGCCTGTAATAGTGATGTCACCCCCTAGGGGGTCGACACCTGAGTGGATGAACTGTTGGAAGGTATTACGTGACAGTGTCAGCTCTGTATAAAAGACAGTTGACATGAGACAGCCGGCTACTCAGCTTGTGCCTGTCCAGACGTCTCATAGGCCGTCAGGGGCTCTAAAGCGCCCGTTACCTCAGATGGCAGATATAGACGCCGACACGGATACTGACTCCAGTGTCGACGGTGATGAGACAAATGTGACTTCCAGTAGGGCCACACGTTACATGATTGAGGCAATGAAAAATGTTTTACACATTTCTGATAATACGAGTACCACCAAAAAGGGGTATTATGTTCGGTGAGGAAAAACTACCTGTAGTTTTCCTGAATCTGAGAAATTAAATGAGGTGTGTGATGATGCGTGGGTTTCCCCCGATAACAACTGATAATTTCTAAAATGTTATTGGCATTATATCCTTTCCCGCCAGAGGTTAGGGTGCATTGGGAAACACCCCCTAGGGTGGATAAAGCGCTCACACGCTTGTAAGGGCTCTACCCTCTCCTGAGATGGCCGCCCTTAAGGATCCTGCTGATAGAAAGCAGAAGGGTATCCTAAAATGTATTTACACACATACTGGTGTTATACTGCGACCAGCAATCGCCTCAGCCTGGATGTGCAGTGCTGAGTTGGCGTGGTCGGATTCCCTGACTGAAAATATTGATACCCTAGATAGGGACAGTATATTTTTGCCTATAGAGCATTTAAAAGATGCATTTCTATATATGCGTGTTGCACAGCGGAATATTTGCCGACTGGCATCAAGTCTAAGTGCGTTGTCCATTTCTACCAGTAGAGGGTTATGGACACGACAGTGGTCAGGTGATGCGGATTTCAAACGGCATTTGGAAGTATTGCCTTATTAAAGGGAGGAGTTATTTGGGGTCGGTCTTTCAGACCTGGTGGCCACGGCAACAGCTGGGAAATCCACGTTTGTACCCCAGGTCGCCTCTCAACATGAGAAGACGCCGTATTATCAGGCGCAGTCTTTTCATGGACAAGCGGGCAAAAGGTTCCTCATTTCTGCCCCGTAACAGAGGGAGAGGAAAAAAGGCTGCAGAAATCAGCCAGTTCCCAGGAACAGAAACCCTCTCCCGCCTCTGCCAAGCCCTCAGTATGACGCTGGGGCTTTACAAGCAGAATCAGGCACGGTGGGGGGCCCGTCTCAATGAATTTCAGCGCGCAGTGGGCTCACTCGCAAGTAGACCCCTGGATCCTTCAGGTGATATCTCAGGGGTACAAATTGGAATTCGAGACGTTTCCCCCTCGCCGTTTCCTAAAGTCGGCTTTACCGATGTCTCCTTCTGACAGGGAGACCGTTTTGGAAGCCTTTCACAAGCTGTATTCCCAGCAGGTGATAATCAAGGTACCCCTCCTGCAACAGGGAACGGGGTATTATTCCACACTGTTGTGGTACCGAAGCCGGACGGCTCGGTGAGACCGATTATAAATCTAAAATCTTTGAACACTTACATACAGAGGTTCAAATTCAAGATTGAGTCACTCAGAGCAGTGATTGCGAACCTGGAAGAAGGGGACTACATGATGTCTCGGGACATCAAGGATGCTTACCTTCATGTCCAAATTTACCCTTCTCACCAAGGGTACCTCAGGTTTATGGTACAGAACTGTCACTATCAGTTCAGACGCTGCCGTATGGATGGTCCACGGCACCCCGGGTCTTTACCAAGGTAATGGCCGAAATGATGATATTCCTTCGAAGGAAGGGAATTTTAGTTATCCCTTACTTGGACGATTCCCTGATAAGGGTAAGATCCAGGGAACAGTTGGAGGTCGGTGTAGCACTATCTCAGGTAGTGTTGCGGCAGCACGATTGGATTCTCAATATTCCAAAATCGCAGCTGGTTCCGACGACTCGTCTTCTGTTCCTAGAGATGATCCTGGACACAGTCCAGAAAAAGGTGTTTCTCCCGGAGAAAGCCAGGGAGTTATCCGAGCTAGTCAGGAACCTCCTAAAACCGAGCCAAGTCTCAGTGCATCAATGCACAAGGGTTCTGGGTAAAATGGTGGCTTCCTACGAAGCAATCCCATTCGGCAGATTCCACGCAAGAACTTTCCAGTGGGACCTGCTGGACAAATGGTCCGGGTCGCATCTTCAGATGCATCAGCGGATAACCCTGTCACCAAGAACAAGGGTGTCCCTCCTGTGGTGGTTGCAGAGTGCTCATCTTCTAGAGGGCCGCAGATTCGGCATTCAGGACTGGGTCCTGGTGACCACGGATGCCAGCCTGCGAGGCTGGGGAGCAGTCACACAGGGAAGGAATTTCCAGGGCTTATGGTCAAGCCTGGAGACATCACTTCACATAAATATCCTGAAGCTAAGGGCCATTTACAATGTTCTAAGCTTAGCAAGACCTCTGCTTCAAGGTCAGCCGGTGTTGATCCAGTCGGACAACATCACGGCAGTCACCCACGTAAACAGACAGGGTGGCACAAGAAGCAGGAGGGCAATGGCAGAAGCTGCAAGGATTCTTCGCTGGGCGGAAAATCATGTGATAGCACTGTCAGCAATTCCGGGAGTGGACAACTGGGAAGCAGACTTCCTCAGCAGACACGACCTCCACCCGGGAGAGTGGGGACTTCACCCAGAAGTCTTCCACATGATTATAAACCGTTGGGAAAAACTCGACAGGTATTGCGCCAGGTCAAGGGACCCTCAGGCAATAGCTGTGGAGGCTCTGGTAACACCGTGGGTGTACCAGTCAGTGTATGTGTTCCCTCATCTGCCTCTCATACCCAAGGTACTGAGATTGATAAGATGGAGAGGTGTAAGCACTATATTCGTGGCTCCGGATTGGCCAAGAAGGACTTGGTAACCGGAACTTCAAGAGATGCTCACGGAGGATCCGTGGCCTCTACCTCTAAGAAGGGACCTGCTCCAGCAAGGACCCTGTCTGTTCCAAGACTTACCGCGACTGCGTTTGACGGCATGGCGGTTGAACGCCGGATCCTGAAGAAAAAAAGGCATTCCGGATGAAGTCATCCCTATCCTGATCAAAGCCAGGAAGGATGTAACCGCAAAACATTATCACCGCATTTGGCGAAAATATGTTGCGTGGTGCGAGGCCAGTAAGGCCCGACGGAGGAAATTCAACTGGGTCGATTCCTACATTTCCTGCAAACAGGAGTGTCTATGGAAAAAGAAATTATTTGTATCAATTGCTTGATACAAGTTCTGGCGCTATGATTGTGCTGGTTCTCTAAGCTGCTGTTAGGGTGAGAGATAGTCAATCTCTCATATACTGCAAATACAACGTGTGAAACATAAAAACAGCGCTAATAAAGAATCTAATAGACAGGTGTTTCCTTAAAATAAATTGCATACGTTTTAATAATATTCAACATATATATAAAAGAGAAAATTCTCACAAAGATAAACCATAAAAATATAGAGCCTCTATAGATTGAAAATATCCAAGATGGTATTATCTGCAGTGGTGTAGTTTCGCTGGCTTTGATAAAGCTGCCAAACGCCAGCGAAACGCGTAAGGAAACCAGCCTTGACCCAGACACCCTAAAGCCACCATCAGGACACCACTGCAGATAATACCATCTTGGATATTTTCAATCTATGGACGTGGAAAATTAACAGAGGGAAAACCACCAAAAACATCTGCGTTGGATCGGAGATAGCCTCTGGATCTTCGCTAGGTGGGATACCCGGCCAATCCACTGTAATCCTGGTAATTATACCACAAGATTGGACATATCTGCATATTTAAGGATCCTGTTGACATTGTTAAATACCAAGAGGTGTGCATATTTACATCAAAATGTCGGTGGTCAGAGACTGGCTATAGAGGCTCTATATTTTTATGGTTTATCTTTGTGAGAATTTTCTCTTTTATATATATGTTGAATATTATTAAAACGTATGCAATTTATTTTAAGGAAACACCTGTCTATTAGATTCTTTATTAGCGCTGTTTTTATGTTTCACAAGGAGTGTCTATAGGCCTGAAATTGGGGTCCATTAAGGTTCAAATTTCGGCCCTGTCAATTTTCTTCCAAAAAGAACTAGCTTCAGTCCCTGAAGTTCAGACGTTGTAAAAGGGGTACTGCATATACAGCCTCCTTTTGTGCCTCCAGTGGCACCTTGGGATCTCAATGTAGTTTTTGGGTTCCAAAAAGTCACATTGGTTTGAACCACTTAAATCTGTGGAGTTAAAATATCTCACATGGAAAGTGGTCATGCTGTTGGCCCTAGCCTGGGCCAGGCGCGTGTCAGAATTGGCGGCTTTATCCTGTAAAAGCCCTTATCTGATTTTCCATTCGGACAGGGCGGAATTGATGACTCGTCCTCAGTTTCTCCCTAAGGTGGTTTCAGCGTTTCACCTGAACCAACCTATTGTGGTGCCTGCGGCTACTAGGGACTTGGAGGACTCCAAGTTGCTAGACGTCGTCAGGGCCCTGAAAATATATATTTCCAGGACAGCTGGAGTCAGAAAATCTGACTCGCTGTTTATCCTGTATGCACCCAACAAGCTGGGTGCTCCTGCTTCTAAGCAGACTATTGCTCGTTGGATTTGTAGTACAAATCAGCTTGCACATTCTGTGGCAGGCCTGCCACAGCCAAAAATCTGTAAATGCCCACTCCACAAGGAAGATGGGCTCATCTTGGGCGGCTGCCCGAGGGGTCTCGGCTTTACAACTTTGTCGAGCAGCTACTTGGTCAGGAGCAAATACGTTTGTAAAATTCTACAAAATTGATACCCTGGCTGAGGAGGACCTGGAGTTCTCTCATTTGGTGCTGCAGAGTCATCCGCACTCTCCCGCCCGTTTGGGAGCTTTGGTATAATCCCCATGGTCCTTACGGAGTCCCCAGCATCCACTTAGGACGTTAGAGAAAATAAGAATTTACTTACCGATAATTCTATTTCTCGTAGTCCGTAGTGCATGCTGGGCGCCCATCCCAAGTGCGGATTGTCTGCAATACTGGTACATAGTTATTGTTACCAAAAAATCGGGTTATTGCTGTAGTGAGCCATCTTTTCTAGAGGCTCCTCTGTTATCATGCTGTTAACTGGGTTTAGATCACGAGTTGTACGGTGTGATTGGTGTGGCTTGTATGAGTCTTACCCGGGATTCAAAATCCTTCCTTATTGTGTACGCTCGTCCGGGCACAGTATCCTAACTGAGGCTTGGAGGAGGGTCATAGGGGGAGGAGCCAGTGCACACCAGGTAGTTCTAAAGCTTTTCTTTTGTGCCCAGTCTCCTGCGGAGCCGCTATTCCCCATGGTCCTTACGGAGTCCCCAGCATCCACTACGGACTACGAGAAATAGAATTATCGGTAAGTAAATTCTTATTTTCAGTTTGAACACACCCCACCCAAATCTAAAGGTGGGTACACACTAATAGATCTATCTGCAGATCAATTGATCTGCAAATATATCTATACATGGATCGGGCAGTGTGTTGTGCATACACACTGCCCGATCTGTCGGGGACTGACGTCATGAACTGGGCGGGCGTGTACACACGCCCGCCCAGTTCAGCTGTCGATCGCTGCCGCAGCATGTGTACGGGCGGTCGGCCGACCGCCCCGTACACACACAGCGACGCGCCAATATATCGGTATATCCGCGATACGTATGTGAACGACGGAGTTCACAGACGTATCGGCCGTACACACTGGCCAACGGACCCGCAATATATTGGCCGTTCAAGAGAACGGCCGATATATCGACCAGTGTGTACGGGCCTTAACTCTCACTGCACATGTTACACCTGCCCCACCTGCAGTGCAACATGGTTTTGCCCAATTGCTAACTTTTTTGCTTTGCTAACAACTCTGAATAACCCCATTAATACTTATCAGAGATCTGTCCTGTATGTACGTAGTCACTTAGTCGACACTCAGATCATCAAAATGGCTACTAGTCATATTTTCTTTTCCTTTACATCCTGTGCCTGTCCAAATTAACATGTAAATCATTCGGTTTAAACCTTGAAAAAGTGGTCTTCATGTGGGAAGGCTGGTGCTTTGTGGTTTTTGTTCTGAACAGCAGTCTGCATTACATGCTGAATCTACAAGAAACAGAATACACTTTATTTGAAAGCCCTGACACTTATCGTGATTGAAAACTCAATTGTAGTTTTGTCTCAATTCAAATGACTTTTGATAACTTCATAGAAAGTTTTTTTTTTTTAACGTAAGCGTAGTCAAAACTGTGTGTGTTGGATATGAAGGTGTTTCCCGTGGATGCAGAACAGTGGGGTTGCAGAAATGCGTACAGGTGTAGTTCATTGCTACAGATTGTAGCAAAGCAACTTCAATCAACAAAAACATTTCCAGCTACATTTCTTCTGATTAGCAATCAAAAACTCTGCTGTATCAGTAATAGGGAAACTAAATTGCATCTCTAACATTTGCTGATTTCTGTATTTTTATATTCTGTGCTACTCTATTTTTAACAAGGCCAATTACCGTACAGGAATATTTGTGGAATTGTAAATGTTCGAAGTTGTAAAAAGAATGAAAGTTTTCAATTAAACTACAGCAGACTTGTAATGTAAAGTAAAATAAAATAAAAAAGAGAATATTTGATTCTTAGAAGAAATACTGTAGATCTTTTTTTTTCCCTCCATCTGCTGGGAATTATTGATGTACAGCTTCTTGCCAAATACGAACCTCTTGCCTTCTTTTTTTTTCAAACTGTTCATCAATTTCAGTGCATACTGTAGCAGAAAGGGTAATGGTCAGGCTACTAAACATAGAGAGCTTTTGCAGAGAACATAGAAGTATTTTAGATTTGTAGTGACAAGCTATTTTTCTATTTATAGGCATCAATGTAAATTATATTTTGCAGCAACTAATGTGAAAAGCTACTTACTGTACAGTGCATGGCTCTATGTCTAATGTTAAGCCTCATCAGTACGTACTGTAAGTACATATAGATGTGTCAATCATAAGTTTTACCGTTCAACAATTATTTCCTTTGTGCCATCTCCACTGTGGTCCAACATAAGGCCAGTTACCCACTGACTTTGTGGTATGCATAACAAGTGTTATCACGTTTACATGGATCACTGAGCGCTTGCTGGTGTACAAAGGAGGACGCTTCATCTCTTTCAATTCATTAGTAAATGTAAAAGGCAGTGTTGGGGGAAAAAATACCATTGCAACCCACCTGAGAGAGCAAATGATTGTAGGTATTGAGATATTGGAACCAATAGGTGTCATTCTTGTACCTCTTTTTGAACCCGATTGTGAGGTGGACACACATACAGCCATTCGTCTGCAATTTTATGCAGATGCAGCTACAATGTACTTCCTGTGCGTACTTTTGTACATGTGCAAGGACTGAGGTGTCTACTTTCAGCAACTGTAGATACCATCATCTGTTGCACCATCAAAACTTGCACAAGCACTATGACTGAATATGGCCTCCAAAGTTAGCGATTGAGCATCTGCATCTGAGTATGCAAACACTTCAGTGATGCGCTCATGACATTCCCATAAGACAGACTTTCTGTTTAGCCACCTCCCAGTCCAGGGCTGGCTCCAGACCTACTAGCACCCTGAGCGAGAAAATGTAAAAGCGCCCCTCAAACTCTATGCGCGCCGAAGGTGCGCGCTCCGGGAAAAGCAGGTGTGGCCTCCTGGGAAAGTGGGTGTGGCCTCTAGAAAAATTTGCGTGGCCTCGTAATTTCATATTATCAAACTATAAATAAATATATTTTCACACCCCCTCTACGCACACAATTAGCAGTCTTGCACAGAACAGCCACAGTAGTGTTCCTTACACACAATGTCTCCAGTATAGTGCCAGATACACATAATGTGCAGTGCCAGCTACACATGACATGCCCCGCAGCAGTGCCAGCTACACATGATAGTGTTCACTTTTTAGGGCAGGGTGCTGATCACAAGGAGGGCACATTTTTAAGTTAGGAGAGCAAAATGATGTACATACTGTAATGCTTGGTGCTCCCCTACCTACATGCCAAAGCATGGACAGGGCGCGCAGCAAAAATGTAAGAGCGTTGCTCTGTAGGTAAGGTGCGTGGCCACATAATAGTGGCAATTCGCATTACACCACACAGTTTTGCAGCTAACACACATTGCACCAGGTAGAACCTCCTAGACACATTACGCCAGGCAGAGCACTGAGACACATTGCGCCAGGTAGAGCACTGAGACACATTGCCTAGCCACAGACGCCTAGCGGGAACACTACATGATATGCCCCCCAGCAGTGCCAGATACACGTGACATGCCCCCCAGCAGTGCCAGATACACGTGACATGCCTCCCAGCAGTGCCAGATACATAAATGGCCACACAGTGCAGATATGCCCCCACAGTGCCAGATACATAAATGCTCCCACAGTGCAGATATGCCCCCACAGTGCCAGAAACATAAATGCCCACAGTGCCAGAAGCATAAATGCCCCCACAGTGCCAGATACATAAATACCCCCAGTGCCAGAAACATAAATGCCCCCACAGTGCAGATATGCCCCCACAGTGCCAGATACAGAAATGCCCCCAGTGCCAGAAACCTAAATGCCCCACAGTGCAGATATGCCCCCAGTGCCAGAAACATAAATGCCCCCACAGTGCAGATATGCCCCCACAGTGCCAGATACATAAATACCCCCACAGTGCAGCTATGACCCCACAGTACCAGATATTCACTCACAGGTGTGCTGGGAGCCGGGAGGGGGAGTCCTGCTGAGGGCGTAGGCAGACGGATCAAAACTCCTGTGTGCACGCTGCGCGGTGCCAGCATCTGACGTCAGATGCCGGCGCTGCACAGCGCGCTGCATAGTGCGCACACAAGCGGCCGGGGCACTGCAGGCTGGCTCCAGGCAGGAATATGGCGGAGGCAGCGTGCGGCACCCATTAAGGGTGGCGCCCTGCGCGGACACTCTATTTGAACATGCCTGGAGCCAGCCCTGTCCCAGTCATTGCCCAGGAATGCCCAGCACTTTTCCAAGACCTATCTGATACTGTGCGCCTAAATTGCAACTGTGCCTGTGTGTGTACACTGTGCAATGGTTACACACAGTAGCAAACAATTGCTTAACTCCATGGATATTGGAAATCTGTGTGGCTCTGAATCAGGCCTTCTAGGTTTTCCAAGTGTCTGAAAATGCTTGTAAATGGTATGTATAGATGTCGCATTATACATGTAGGCTCAATATACCAGACATTGCGAGATGCCTGGCGTGAGTGATCTGTCAGCTCCTGTACAGCTTTGCTAACATCGGAGGGCTTTTTGTTGCAGAAAATGAATCTTAGTCACAACTAGTGCTACTAGGATGCACCAGGAAACTGTACTTATTTAATTTGATTTAAGGCACTTGTATATTGTGTGTGACTGAGTCTGTATATAGAGAAGAACAGAGCTTTTATTGGAAAAGAGCAATGGCTGCTGCATCGTAGCGTTTTGTATACAGATTGGTGGGCAGATGTACTAAGCCCTGGAGAGTGATAAATTGGAGAGAGTTAAATTACCAGCCAATCTGCTCCTGTCATTTTTCAAGCACAGCCTGTAACATGGCATTTATGAGCTGATACTCTAGCTGGTACTTTATCTCTCTCCAAGGCTTAGTACACACTCCCTCAGAGACTCAGCTGCACACAGATATATGTCTTGTATCAAATTATTCAGCAGAGTCTCCTGGTGTGTTCTAATCAGCAAAGAAAAGGCAAAATATATGCCTAGCACAGTCTCACGGGACCTTGCACACCAATTGTATAAAAAGATAAAAATTACATCACCGGTTTTATTAGTCTTACTTGTGCTTAATAAATATAAGGATGTCTGGGGCTGTACTTTGGTGTTCTTATATAGCGTTGGTGAGTGATGCCACTGTGCAGAGAAAAATAGCTGATGGTGGCATATGTATTTGGCATGCAGGGTAGCTAAAATGACATCCTGCAACCCAGAAAGCCACTGCTTGGAGTGTCCTTAGGATGTTCTGGGAGACCAGCTTCTCCTTGTTCCTGGCAGCAAGTTGCTGAAATGCAATTTAGAGATTCTTCTGGGCACTGTGGGCAGGATGTATTAAGCCTTGTAGAGAGATAAAGTGGAGAGAAACCAATCCGCTTCTAAATGTAATTTCAAAAACTGTGCTAGATAAATGACAGAAGCTGATAAGCTACTATGGGCCACTTCTCCACTTTATCTCTCTCCAAGGATTAATAACACCCCCCTCTTTGAGCATTTAGCCTTCTCCATTGTCTGGGTTGGAAACAGACATTTTTAAACCCTCATATGAAACATATATTTTCATGAGGTACTAAAATCTCCATTATTTATCCCATAAAATGGCTTAATAGTATGTAGGTGATTGTCATATCTGTAAGAGTGGTTACTAGAGACTGACCTGATTAACAACAAGGTATTAGCCAATCGGCTTAGTGTGGGATAGGACAGTGGAGCTGCATGACATTCATTGGGATGAGCAGCTCCTATTTACAGGTCAATTATAGTTAATGGCAGCTAACAACTCAACAAAATGATACGGTTGT
This sequence comes from Pseudophryne corroboree, assembly GCF_028390025.1. Lineage (NCBI taxonomy): Eukaryota > Metazoa > Chordata > Amphibia > Anura > Myobatrachidae > Pseudophryne > Pseudophryne corroboree. The sequence continues at coordinate 388,629,618 of NC_086445.1, forward strand.
TCAGACAAGGTTGAAGGGATAGGAGGAAACCTGAGCACTAGACAAGACCATGATTATTCAATTATATGTAAAGAAATTGTATATGAAATACCACTGTGAGGATTCAATACAGTAGGTTTTTTGGATAGTAGTATATTATGTGGAGGTGTGCCCACAAGAGTAATGTTTAGAATACAGAACAAGGGGAAAGCACTCTTGCCTTTGTAAAGGCACTCTTTGAAATTAAATAGGACTTAACTTTTATAATATTTAGTTAGAAATTAGTTTGTTTAAATAGAACAAAAGTAAAGTTTTATTTAATTTCTAAGAGTGCCCCTACCAAGACGAGAGTGCTTTCCCCTTGTTCTAAATGATACGATTACAGTGAATAGCAATAAAACATGACAAAAGAGAGCTAGTGAGCCCAGAGCCTGGATGTTCATTAGGAGGTCTGGTATATTGGAATAAACTAGATGAGTTACATGATGGTGGCTAATGACAGAGGCTGCCTTATAAGGGCATGTATCTCTTGATAACACAGGGTAAAGTTTAAATTTCACAGTTTATTGAGCATTTTTATTTATCTGGTTCATCCATTCAAGGCAGCAGTGTACCGGTTTACATGGTACATGTTGTAACGTATTGGGAACGGAGTGATTCACATATAGGAATACAAAGACTAGCAGAGCAGCAGCATTTGTGTCTTGATAACTTCCTGAACATAATCAAACTTAAGCATTACTTACACATACCTCCCTATATGACTCTCTCCAGGTGGGACAAAATACTCTGCTTCTGGACTTTTCTCTTAATGTATGATTGCCGGCAACTGTTTTGAACAGGTTAATGGATTAGAAAGGTGTTTCGGCACAGGTGATGGCAAGCATACATTAAGAGGTAAGTCTGGGAGCAGAGCATTCTGTCCCTCCTGGAGAGGGTCATGGTGGGAGGTATGCTTACAGCATAACAGGTTTAACAGAACTGTGGGAAGACGAGGAACTACACATTCAACACAAATAAATGGCTTACTTGCAGGTTCCTTATTCTCAAATCTAACACAGGTCAAGCAGCAGCTTTCCCCAGCCTCCAATTAAGAACTTTGAGGCTGACCTGGAACCACCTATTTGTGCCACTTACTTTGCAACACCTACTGTATGAGATGCATTAGTGTGAACATGAGCAATTATCTCTGAACCTTTCTTTACTGTACTGTTACTTTTGGAGAAAGATTGTCCTGCTAGCTATGGGAGAACATCTGGTCATTATGTTGATGCTAATACACTGAGCATGCATTGCATGTTCTACAAAGGAGAAGGGTAACCCAAACTGATATACATTTAATATTTTTAATCTGTGACACTGTTTTAGCTGTGTATCTGTACATTGTACGATTTGTAACACTATTTCACAATGCCAATAAAGAAGTCACCAGTAGCTTCATAAGCAGAGAAATATTTTTTTTTTCTGGTGGTGCAGTTACATACTTAAGAAAATTTTTCAATGCGGTCATGCATTTGGGCTCCCATCCGCCTTTCAGCAACTGAACATAAACAGTTGCCTATAATGTTACATAGGTTATTTTCTGGTAAAACATACATGAATTTGAAACCTTATGTCTTTTAGTTTACATTGTGTTATTTTTTTTATTTTTTTATTTGACTTGTAGAAATGAAACATGAAATTCATGTTTGGAAATTAACTGCACAAAGGATTAATCCTGCTAGTCGTGAAGAGACTGCAGTCAAATGTCTATTAATGCAAAAAGTATTGACCTTGGAGAGCTTGTTGAGGAAGAAGCTTAGAACATTTCAAAGGTATGTTTATGGGTGTGAGACTAGTAGTAGGAAAATGTAAAAATAATAAGTGCAGTAGTACAGATTTTCTAAATCTACCGCGGTATTCTTACAATATAACACACACAGAAAATCTATATATTCAGTCTATATATATATATATATATATATATATATATATATATATATATATATATATTTGCCAAATTCACGGCACTCCCAATTCCCAAATACTTATAGAATCCACAGGATATGGCGGTGCCCTCCCTGGTTACAGCAGGCGCTGTGTCCAATGTAGAATGCAGAGTTGGGCGGCACTCACGGCGCAGGAAAAAACAGACAAGCAAGTCTGGAAGTTGCAGTCAACGTTTCAATGTGTATTATAACATTTTCGTCAGGATAAAAATACATTGTGTTACTCACCCTTTTAACTCCGTCTGACAGTCCATGGCGCCTCCTGCCAGCCGCATCCCGCTCCGTCCAACTGATGACGTCATCACGAGGCGCCAGCCGCGGCGTCATGGAGCGTCCGGACCGGAGCACACAAAAAATCACCTGTGACAAACATAATTGCAAACAAAGGTTACATACAAAGCACACACTTAGACTCAGAAAAACAGTATCAGTCACAGGAAAACAGTGATACTCAGTATAAATTATGTATCAACTTGAAGTAAAACAAAATACATAATAGTATATAGCAATAAGGATGTTTAACCAATACTGTTTTAATGGGGGGGCTGCACAGGACAAGGGCAGCGACACCCATCAGATGACAACAATGAAAAAAAATAAATAAAAATGAATTATATTAACAACAACACAATAAGCAGCTAATATTAGTCATATGAAGCTAATACTGGTTATCGCAGCAGTGGGCTGTCAATCAGGGATACATTATAGGAAAGCTGATAAACCTGCTTGTTCATTTAACCCTTTAGGGGATAGGGTATCCAGTATGAATATCCACTTAGCCTCAGCTCTAAGTAGAAGTAGTGCCCGGTCACCTCCTCGTTTTAATAGGGGGATATGATCAATAATTCGATGTCGCAAGACAGCAACAGAATGTTTGGCCTGCAAGAAATGTCTTGCAACAGGTTGGTCACTTCGACCAGAAGAAATTGCAGCCCTAATGGAGGCACGATGTCCGGCCATCCGTTCTTTGAACATACACTCCGTTTTCCCCACGTAGTGGAGACCGCACGGGCAACTCAATACATAAACTACAAATTTAGTAGTGCAAGTGACACGATGTTTGATTCTAAATTTCTTCCCCGTAAAGGGGTGATAGAACGAATCACCTGTCAGCATGTGGCTACATGTAGTGCAGCCCAAGCATTTAAAACATCCTGGGCAGGAAGACTTGAGAAATGTGGATGTAGGAGTTTTTTTGGGGATACTTTCTACATTTGTTTTAACAATAAAATCACGAATATTTTTGCCTCTGCGATATGCTGGCATAATCCGAGTGTTGGGCTGAAGACCAATATTCTTATCAGTTTGTATGATAGGCCAAAATTTTTTGGTTATTTTGCTAACTTCGGAGCTCAGAGTATTAAACTGATTAACCCAGATTAATCGATTGGTATGATCAGTCTTTTTGGCAGGGTTCAGCATAGCGTTTCTCGGTATTTTAAGTACTTTTTCTTTAATCGCTAGTAGATCTAATTGGTTGTAGCCCCTCTGCACAAATTTAGTGATCATATTGTCACATTCTGCAGCTAGTTGGGATTCGTCACTGATGATGCGTTTAAGGCGCAGCATTTGGGAATAAGGGAGTCCCTTGCGTAATGAGATAGGATGATGGCTGGATGCCAACAAAAGATTATTCCTGTCCGTGCTTTTGGTAAATAAAGATGTATTAATTTGACCATCACGTATTGAAATCTGTACATCTAAGAAGTTAATACTTTTATCATGTATAGTGCACGTAAATTTGACAGGGGAGTCAGACAAATTATGAGAATCAAGTAGTGATTCGAGTACATTACGGGGTCCGGTCCACAACACTAGCAGGTCATCAATGTATCGCAAATACAACATAACAAAAGGTTTAGTTGTCACATTGGATAGGAACAACTCGTCCTCAACCAGCAACATGTAACTGTTGGCGAATGAGGGCGAGACGCTGCTCCCCATGGAACAACCTGACAGCTGTAAGTAAAAATTGTTGTTAAATATAAAATAATTACGCTGTAAAGTTAACTGTAATAAATTCATAAACAACTCAATATTGGGTCCTAAAAAGTAAGGGTTATTACGAATTAAGATTTCCACAGCTTTAAGTCCTTCCATGTGTGGGATGCATGTATAAAGATTTTTAACATCGATCGTTGCCAATATGCAGCTGTTTGGAACAGACGGGATGGTTGCAAGTTTGTTGAGAAGTGTTGTAGTGTCCTTAAGACAGTGATCAATCGATTGAATGCAGGGTTGCAGATAGTGGTCCAGAAAGATGGAAATTTTCTGGAACAGCGACCCTCTTGCCGAAATTATCGGGCGTCCTGGAGGAGATTTGCTGTCTTTATGTACTTTGGGTATTGAATACAGTATTGGTACCACTGGAAATCTTGTAGTTAAAGCTTCAGATTGTGCTGATGTTAAAGAGCCATCCTTGACTGCCTGGGACAAAACGTTATCAAGTTCCTTTTTAAAAGATATAGTGGGGTCAGAGGGTAACTTTCGGTAGGTGGTATAGTCTGCTAGTTGACGATCCAACTCAGTTATGTAATCATGTACATTTTGTATCACTAGGGCTCCCCCCTTGTCTGCCGGACGTATAACAATATCGTCATATTTACTAAGATCATTGAGAGCTTGCCATTCACTCTTAGATAGATTAGAGTGGATATGTTTGGCATGTTTGAACGTATTTTGAACTTGATGGTCCACCGTCCTGGAGAATACTTTGATGGATTTATTTTGAGACACAGGATCAAATCTGGATTTAACCCGAAGAGCAGGAGGCATTGTCGTATGCATAGAAGGAGTAGTTGGATGCTGTGAAAAATATTCTTTTAGGCGGAGTTGTCGCTCTAATTTGAATTGTTCAATTTTCCAATTGAAGAGATCTGGTTTGGTGGTAGGGACAAAATTCAGGCCTTTAGACAATACTTGTAATTCAATTGGAGAGAATTGTCGATCTGATAAATTAAATATCATCTCCGTTTTGAGTAGGTTGTTTTTCTTTGTCGCCGACCTTTTGCACTGGCCACCTCGCCTCGTGTATTGGCGCCTGGATTTAAAGGTGCTGCTGGTGTGCGAACCCCTAAAGGGGGTAAACCCTGGCTAGGGCAAGGAATTTCAGCTTCACTAGCTGTTGCTGTGCCCTCCGTCGAGGAATCAGTGTCCAGGTGGTGTGCATTAAAGCGGTTGAAGGGACGTCGCCTCGCTGGTCGTTTGGCAATCGGAGTACCTGAGACCCAAGGATAAACCTGTCTCTTGGCGTAGTCATTATTCACAATGTCCAGTTTATTCCGTTTATATGAAATCAGGTCTCTCTGATACTTCTCCATTTGTGTAGTGAGTTTATCATACCAATTTGTGGAGGTATCCATCAAAAGAGTTGGTTTGTGAGCAGTCTCAAAGATATCAATTTGGGCCCGAATAGACGCAAGCTCCCGAGTGACCTCCTCGATAACCAGGAGGATTAGGTCATAGGAACACTTGTTCAGAATAGAGACCCATTTTTTACAAAAAGCTGCATTGAATCTCCCAATTGTGTGGATATTCTTGATACGGAAACCCCTCGGTATTTTTCCTTGTCGATGATAGTCCGACAAAGTTACCCCATGGTAATAAAAATCTTTTTCTCTACGTTTGAGTTTAAACAATTCACGGAAAAGCTGGATGTTATCAGGTATGCCACCCGTAGCCGCAAGGTCTTCCTTAAAGCGCAATCTAGTAGCATCGATATCGGAATAACTGAAGGTCTCGCCTGGTGTCAGATCAATCGCTGAAAACAGATCATCCAATTCTGTGTCGGTGGGTGCCGAAATCCTGAGTCTGTGCAGGACTCACTGTGAGAAAAAATGGTGCAGAGAAATAGTGATGTGTCGAAATGACACGTGTAACTGTGCTCCACACCCCAAAGTCCAGACGTGATAATGAACAGGGATGGGTGCCTGTCTGTGACCATAAACCTGCACGGTTGTAATGGTCCAAATATATTTGCCAAATTCACGGCACTCCCAATTCCCAAATACTTATAGAATCCACAGGATATGGCCGGTGCCCTCCCTGGTTACAGCAGGCGCTGTGTCCAATGTAGAATGCAGAGTTGGGCGGCACTCACGGCGCAGGAAAAAACAGACAAGCAAGTCTGGAAGTTGCAGTCAACGTTTCAATGTGTATTATAACATTTTCGTCAGGATAAAAATACATTGTGTTACTCACCCTTTTAACTCCGTCTGACAGTCCATGGCGCCTCCTGCCAGCCGCATCCCGCTCCGTCCAACTGATGACGTCATCACGAGGCGCCAGCCTCGGCGTCATGGAGCGTCCGGACCGGAGCACACAAAAAATCACCTGTGACAAACATAATTGCAAACAAAGGTTACATACAAAGCACACACTAAGACTCAGAAAAACAGTATCAGTCACAGGAAAACAGTGATACTCAGTATAAATTATGTATCAACTTGAAGTAAAACAAAATACATAATAGTATATAGCAATAAGGATGTTTAACCAATACTGTTTTAATGGGGGGGCTGCACAGGACAAGGGCAGCGACACCCATCAGATGACAACAATGAAAAAAAAAAAAAAAATGAATTATATTGACAACAACATAATAAGCAGCTAGTGACAACTAAACCTTTTGTTCTGTTGTATTTGCGATACATTGATGACCTGCTAGTGTTGTGGACCGGACCCCGTAATGTACTCGAATCACTACTTGATTCTCATAATTTGTCTGACTCCCCTGTCAAATTTACGTACACTATACATGATAAAAGTATTAACTTCTTAGATGTACAGATTTCAATACGTGATGGTCAAATTAATACATCTTTATTTACCAAAAGCACGGACAGGAATAATCTTTTGTTGGCATCCAGCCATCATCCTATCTCATTACGCAAGGGACTCCCTTATTCCCAAATGCTGCGCCTTAAACGCATCATCAGTGACGAATCCCAACTAGCTGCAGAATGTGACAATATGATCACTAAATTTGTGCAGAGGGGCTACAACCAATTAGATCTACTAGCGATTAAAGAAAAAGTACTTAAAATACCGAGAAACGCTATGCTGAACCCTGCCAAAAAGACTGATCATACCAATCGATTAATCTGGGTTAATCAGTTTAATACTCTGAGCTCCGAAGTTAGCAAAATAACCAAAAAATTTTGGCCTATCATACAAACTGATAAGAAAATTGGTCTTCAGCCCAACACTCGGATTATGCCAGCATATCGCAGAGGCAAAAATATTTGTGATTTTATTGTTAAAACAAATGTAGAAAGTATCCCCAAAAAAACTCCTACATCCACATTTCTCAAGTCTTCCTGCCCAGGATGTTTTAAATGCTTGGGCTGCACTACATGTAGCCACATGCTGACAGGTGATTCGTTCTATCACCCCTTTACGGGGAAGAAATTTAGAATCAAACATCGTGTCACTTGCACTACTAAATTTGTAGTTTATGTATTGAGTTGCCCGTGCGGTCTCCACTACGTGGGGAAAACGGAGTGTATGTTCAAAGAACGGATGGCCGGACATCGTGCCTCCATTAGGGCTGCAATTTCTTCTGGTCGAAGTGACCAACCTGTTGCAAGACATTTCTTGCAGGCCAAACATTCTGTTGCTGTCTTGCGACATCGAATTATTGATCATATCCCCCTATTAAAACGAGGAGGTGACCGGGCACTACTTCTACTTAGAGCTGAGGCTAAGTGGATATTCATACTGGATACCCTATCCCCTAAAGGGTTAAATGAACAAGCAGGTTTATCAGCTTTCCTATAATGTATCCCTGATTGACAGCCCACTGCTGCGATAACCAGTATTTGCTTCATATGACTAATATTAGCTGCTTATTGTGTTGTTGTTAATATAATTCATTTTTATTTATTTTTTTTCATTGTTGTCATCTGATGGGTGTCGCTGCCCTTGTCCTGTGCAGCCCCCCCATTAAAACAGTATTGGTTAAACATCCTTATTGCTATATACTATTATGTATTTTGTTTTACTTCAAGTTGATACATAATTTATACTGAGTATCACTGTTTTCCTGTGACGGATACTGTTTTTCTGAGTCTAAGTGTGTGCTTTGTATGTAACCTTTGTTTGCAATTATGTTTGTCACAGGTGATTTTTTGTGTGCTCCTGTCCGGACGCTCCATGACGCCGCGGCTGGCGCCTCGTGATGACGTCATCAGTTGGACGGAGCGGGATGCGGCTGGCAGGAGGCGCCATGGACTGTCAGACGGAGTTAAAAGGGTGAGTAACACAATGTATTTTTATCCTGACGAAAATGTTATAATACACATTGAAACGTTGACTGCAACTTCCAGACTTGCTTGTCTGTTTTTTCCTGCGCCGTGAGTGCCGCCCAACTCTGCATTCTATATATATATATATATATATATATATATATATATATATATATATATATATAGAGTGAATATCTATATATTCACTCTATTTCTGTTAACTTGATGCTTTATAAATATGGTCTTCTGCGTTTCAGAAAGTGTTTTCTTTTCCCAGACAAATATCACAAGAGGACAAAAACTGGGAAGCGAACATTCAAGAACTCCAAAAAAGTGTATGTATTCCTATATTAGTTCTATTGTATTTCTGATGTTATTTAAGATTTAATAAGAACAATTGCCTTAACTATATTTTAACAACTTATTGATAAATTTCCAGTGTTATGTTTCATGTTCCAGGTGCATGCACAATGTTATAGGGCCATTTTCAGCCAGTAAGTTAAAATTTGACCACTTTTCTGTGGCTACTGGGTTTAACATTTGTGTCCTGATCTGTAGAGTTCAGCTTCCCAATTGCTTAGTAAACAAACTGCTTGAACTTAGAGATGTGTGGTTTGGTTCTCCAGAAATCCGAATCCACCTGAACTTTGTGGATCCGAACGAGGAGATCCAAACAGAGTCCCTGTTCGGAATTCAGATTTGAAATTCAAATTTTGGATGTTGGATTGCAAAAATTTAAATGATTTTTAGCTGTTTATCGATTATCAATATTTTTTTTCATTTATCAATCTTAAACTGAACTGAAATCCAAATCTGAATTAAAACACTTGAAGGTGGTTTTGCAAAACCAAAATACAAGGATAAAATTAGAACCAAAACCAAACCATGAGGGTCCAATAATTGAAAGGGTTAAATGTTACAGATCTCATTTTTAGAAAAGCTAATTTTTAATAGAATGTATGAGTTAATAGCAAATTTATATTGAGAATATAAATTCTTTCTTGACAGAATGGGATAACAGACAAGATCCTTCTCATCAAATGTTTATCGGTCTTGGGATTTGTCATCTTTATGTTCTTCCTAAATTCCTTTGTCTCTGCAATCCATCTGGACCTTGGTATGACTTTCTGGTCACTAATATCTTAATATAGTTATAGTTCATTTCTATTACTGAATTAAAATTGTTTCAGGAAATATTGAGGTATAACGTTACAATAGTAAACTTGCTCTTACCTTTTTATAAAAAAAGATTGTATTGAGAAACTGAATTAGAAAATGGTAGATATGTAATCCTTGCATTTTTTTCTCTCTCTAATATTCAATGTGAGGAGGAAATTACGTTTTATTCCAGAGTCAATTATCTATAATTTTCTTTAGCAGTAATTATTCACTGCTTATTTACCCCAAATTAAACTTTTGTCATGCTGCAATAGAACATTCATTGCAATTTGGGTGAATAAATCACTTTATTATTCAAAGCAAAAGTATCATAACTGCTACACGTTACTCCAAAATCTACACTTCTCTTTGTGAATACAAAACAAGTCACACAGTGTAATTCCCTCTCTTACAATACTGCCCACTTTTTAGTTTTACAGTATATAACCAATTCCACCCCAAAATGCTATTTGTTTTTCTAGAAAAGACCATACTGTACATAGCCCCTCTGTATCCAACACTAAGTTTTTTCCTGTATGTTTCACTTGTATATACTGTACATGCCACAGGCATGGGAGGAATGGATAGAAATGTGGTAAGCTTATTTGCTGAACTACAGTACTTAGATTCATCCCTGCATAACACATCACCTAAGTACTGTAAGATCTCTTGCAGAGGAGCCATTATGCTATTATTTAGATTTATTATTTGCTAAAGCTCTGTAAGCTCTCATTTAAAGGGAGTGTGTCCTATATGGGCGAATTCAATACATTAACCATATCAAGGTAACCTTAACCTGCTAAAAAAAAAAAGTGTGCCCTTATGTTAACCAATTGTACTATATTTCCCCTACCCTGTGTATAGGTTTCTTCAGCCTATTTTGGCTTAATGTATTAATATGAAAAGCTACCGTGGCTTTCTCATTTCTATTGTTAAACTGCAGAAACTCCTATAATCTCTGTGATCCGGTCTGGAGTTTAGAATGTAAAGTGTCAGATATCCAAGAGATACAGTAAATGCCTCTCTCATTTTTCTCCAATTCATATTGCTCATTATCAATGTTTGATGGAAACTGTGTAAAGTGTCAAGAAATCTAGGCCATGGGAGCTTCCTATTTCATCTGTAATTGCCACTATGGTGCTGACATGCAAAGAAGCAACCAGATGACAGATTGGTGTGCTGAACTTTGGTAGAACAGTGCTTTTTATTAACTTGAGCATCAAGAGCATTGTTAGGTTTAATATCATAGCAGTACCAATAACAAGGCCCTGAGAATTGGGCTACAGTATGTCTGTTCTGGCTGGCAGTAGTGGGCAGTGACAAGCTCCTTTTATAATGTTGCTGCTGATGCAGCATTTACTATCCTATAAAGAGCAGACAATGAAAGCAACTGCGTGGTTTTCTAAATACAAAATTTATATTCATGTGTTTATTTGGAACAGGTTTTGGTTGATCAAATATTACTATTACTTTAGTATTTGTGAAATGGAAAAGAGAAATGGGGTTTACAAAGGCGTACTTTTTTTGTTTTTAAACAAATGTTTGTTGAAGCATCACATATATAGACACTGTAAGGAATAAAGGTGCAATTTACTAAAGATTGTGATAATCACAGACAATGGTGTAACACAAGGAATACATAACAAAGTAATCAGGGGTGGATTAGGAACTGAAAGTGGCCCTGTAAAAATTTGTAGAAGTGGCCTCACATGGACAGCACCAGAAGTATACCATGTAACCATGGTGACAGCACCACCCCTCACATGTCAGCAAACAAAACAGGCCCCCACATGAACATTGGCCCACCGGGGAATTTACCTGTAAGCTAGATTGGTAATCCGCCCCTGAAAGTAATGAACCAATGAGCCTCATCATTCAGAAGTCCATTACAACTTTGATATGTCATCTTAATTTTTATTGTAAGAACCACAGAGAATAGGTACCTCATCATTTCCCCTTCCTCAACCACCAGCTCAAAAAAAATATGTCAAAAGTAGGCTAATAATGTACAATGGTCAAGACTAATTGTCTCACTTCACAATTGTATCAGGGGATTGTTGGCTGCAATTTGTAAAATATACCAGGATAAATTCTTTAAACTGTAGTGAATTTGAATCCTCGTGGGTAGAAAGTGTAGCTTTGTAGCTCTCCCACAGAATAATTTTTAGTTGTAGTTTTTGTCCAAGATAACCTCAACCCAATTCATTCTAAACAAGTGATGTAGTTTAGATTTAAAAAGTGAAGGTGAGAGAGGATGCAGCCAAGTCTGCCGAGTAGTTTTGCAAGCTGCTGCACTTATTGCCAATAATAGGTGCCAGCTACCCTCTTGGAACCAAAACAAAAACAAATACTCCCAATTGGCGCTTAATAATACATTTTAGCTACCCTGCGTGTTGAGAGTTTAAGGGGAAGTATCCCAAACAAAAAAGCCCATTCAGGTGTAATAATTGGCCAAATTGGCTGTAGAATAGTTACGAGCCTGGAGCCAAAAGCCTTGAATTATGTGACATGCCCAAAGGCAATGGTACAGGTCCACAGACTGAGTTCCACACTTGTAGCAAATTAGCAATTAGTATTTGGTAACTCTCCTATGGTGCTAAAAATGTTTACATCTAAATTGTATTTTCCAATAAATAAGAGAATTCATCATCAGCAGAATTTTGGTTTGCAGATGCCACTGGATTTGTGTAAACCACTCATACAATAGCTAATGTGCAATGTAAATACTGTAAGAGTGTACAACATTCATCCTATTATAAATTGCATGTCTAAGAGTTCCCAAAGTTGTGAACTGGTGACTGATGATACACAAAACATTTTACTTTATTTATACTTTAAATAAGTAAACTAACACTCCTACCTATCCTCTGCTCCATTATGGCATGTTTTCTAGCATCACACTTCGCAGGGAACTTGATAGAGCTGTTTTATAGCATGAGCCTCACTGCCATTTAATGCAATGCAACCGTGGCGGACATCCCATAAACAATGCATGTATTTCAGCCATGCTTATTACCCAAAGACCATAGACCATATCCCAGACTAAGCAACAACTAATTTTGCAGTATATGTCCCCTAGAGCCATTTTGTGGAAAGTAGCACCAAAATCTTGTACACTTAGTAGAACTTATATCAATAAGGCTGGTTTAGTGCTGCTAATACTGCTAGCAGACTGCTGGGCTCTTCTAATGTTGGTTGATTACTATTAGACCAGATTATCTCTTTTTTCAGCAGTGAAAGTTGAATGTCTAACTCTTCCCAGTGGTGCTGAGGGGGGGGTAGGGGGTACTAATAACCCGGGCCCCCTTACCTGGCAGCAGAAGCTGCAGCTCTTTCCCTCAGCCCAGCACACGCTGCTGTGTACTGGGCTGCAGTGTGGCCAGGGGTCGCTTAAAATACAATTATTTTCAATATTTTTTTCTAAGGGTGCATAGCCACGCCTCCTTTGATTAGACCACGCCCCTTTAAAAAGTAACTGGGCCCAGCCAGTCTCTCTACCTCCCTGACTCTTCTAACCACTAAAGCCTTCAACAGTGCTGCTGTGTGCTGTATGTCTGATTGCCAATGTGCATAACAGTCAGTGGGAGAATATATCCAGAGAATAACACTTTTTACTATGTGTTAAAAGGAAACTCTACAGGGTCATGATAGTTGTGATGTTTTCACATAAGTTATGTTTGTAATAAAATTTAATGCAACACTCCCCAGTGACTTGACAGAGATAATGCTTCAGTTATTGAAACATCTCAAGTTTTGCTATGTCTGGTGCAGCAATGCACAAAGTCACCAGGAGCATAATAAATCAGGAACACCTGGGACCCTTTTGCAGAAAAACTATTGCAGTATTTCTGTTCTCTGGTTTCTTCTGGGTCTGTAAGTCCCACATTGTACTGTGTCTCATATTCACTGCCTCTGTGAGGAGAATGTGCTGCTACAAGAGGGACTACTATAAGGGGAGAATGTTCTGATGTGAGGGACAGAGAGGAGATTGTTCTGCTATGATGGTGACAGAGGGGAGAATGCTCTGCTATGAGGGGGATAGAGGAGGAGGAATGCTCTGCTCTGAAGGGAATAGAGGAGGAGAATGTTCTGCTGTGAGGGACAGAGGGGAGAATGTTCCGCTATGAGGGGGACAGAGGAGAGAATGTTCTGCTATGAGGGGGGCTGAAGGGGAGAATGTTCTGCTAAGAAGTGTACTGAAGAAGAGAATGTTCTCTTAAGAGGGGTACTGAGGGTGGAATGTGCTGCAATAAGGAGAACAGACCATTTAAATGAGTAGTTTCACTGGCCCTCAGACCTACTGTAGGTTTGTTGCCAAAATGTTGAATGAAATGCAATACTGGCACATGCAACACTCTGACTGAGACAGAAAATCAAAGATGGACTTACTGTGTATTACAAAGATGGGAGATATTTCATTATTTCTATAGCAGCACAGTGCTTGTCAGCGGAGTTTCATGAGCAGCTCTCTCCATCTTTACTATGCATATGATCCACTGAATTAAAATATACAGGTGTAGTCTTGCTGATATCTCTGTGATGCGGCATGGTGCACCAGACTGTAACTGTTCGCAGCTGGCGAATTTGCTCCATTAAATCCATTAGGAATCCGCAAGCAATGTTGCAGCATGCTGCATACTGTAGCTGAAAAGATGAGCATGGCTACATCTGTACTGTATAATGCCTCATGTTTCTGTTCCTTTTATAAAAATAATTTGAGACTTATATTTATATTGTATGATTCATGATGTTGGGGACAATAATTTATTCAGTTGTGTTTTCTATTAGTCTCTTACTGACAGATTCCGTAGCTGTAAAACATAATTGTTAAAAAAAAAAATGTACTCAAAATGTTTTGTGCAACTCGTGTCATAACTTAAGAAATATTTTTTATTCATTACAATACAATGAAGTGTTTAAATTATATAAATTAAAGTTGGTATTTTAAATAATAAATTTCTAAGGGTCTCCTCCAATTAGTTGACTCTAAAAAAAAAAAAAAAACAACAAATGGTTCTAGACCTAACTTGTTGCAAAATTTGCATGTATGATTCTGACAATGACAGCAATATGGTCAGATGATCAATCACACCAAGTGTTATCATAGGTTTGATCTTTTGTGTTTTCCAAAGGCTGAACACTGGGCAAATTTGTCCGATTTTGGCCAAACTAGTGTTAGATCATGCTGATCAGCATGCAGGTACAACTGTCAATGAATGTATCTGTACCTGTATGGACCGCTTAAGAGTTATCCTATGTAGATGGATTTTCACAGAAATAAGCCAGCACTTCATAAGACATTTTTTAATGATTATTTTATTTTGTTTGATGCTTTTTTGTCTTTCAAGGGAAGTTGGAGCATATATGCTTTAGTTCTATCTTTAGATATGTAATTTTTTTTTTTTCCACATCAGGATGGATTGCAATTCTAGGGTCACTGTGGCTCCTCGTTCTGGCTGATATCCATGATTTTGAAATGATTCTCCATAGAGTGGAATGGGCAACTCTGCTCTTTTTTGCTGCACTGTTCGTTTTAATGGAGGTATGGTTTGTAAATGTCTGCTTGGCTCTATATACTTTTTCATTTATTTTACAATACTTGATATTGTTTACTCTTTTTGTTTGTCATTGCAACATATAATGCTACACAACATCTCAAAATAAAGGACAGCATTTATTCTTGTAGAAAAACACTTCTCTACAGACAGATTCTCAGATGGACAGTTATACATTCCAACATGATTCATTTCTAGAACTAGAACTTTTCTGAGTAGCTCTACTGTATCGTAGTAGACTAAGTGTATAGGGCTGTTATGAAAGGATTCCTACGTAGAGCATTCTGAAATGAGTTCTATAGATCATAATTGAGAAATATGGACATAAGGTACTTTAGGGTATGCGCTACTCATTTATTGAAAAAAAAAAATCTATTCTTTGTTGTAAATTTGCATTACAAATTTTATCACCAGGTGGTTATCTAGCAATACAAATCAGTATGAAGGGTGTACAGTAGATCCTCTTTTATGACTATAGCATTTTTAAATATTTAGCATGCGTTGTGCTCTAACCTCATTTATATCCTAGTCCTTCAGAGAGGTTTTTTTTTAAAAATGACTACAGGGTGCTACATTAATGCAGTGTATTGATTATTTTGTTGATTTTTTTTTAGTACTGTATGTTTTATATGTATTTAGATTTTTATATTACTCACAGCCTTACCAGGCCGTATGATCCTCGCAGTGGTCTATGGAGGCATCTCTACTGGTGCCACCTCCCACTCCAGAAGGGACTTTTCCTCTGGGTGGACACCACCATTGCTGACCAGAATGCATACTGGATAAGTGACCAAGTAAATTGTTTTCCCTCACAGTTTGTAGATTGGGAAGCCATGGTCATCCTCTGAAAGGGACTTGAAGCCTTTTTTCCTTATTATTTATTACCAGTTAGTTATATGGCTCATACATATTCTGCATGCTTTACAGAGAATATTTGGCCAGTCACATCAGTGGAGATTACAATCTATATTTCTAACCACATATACATGTGTACACATACACATTTACACTAGGGACATTTTTGTCGGTAGTCAGATAATCTAGCAGTATATTTTTTGGCTTGTAGGAGGAAACTGGAGTAGCCTGTGTGGCTCCAGTTAGAAAAATAAATCCACTTAATGCAAGAGGGAGTCCTGAAGTACATTAGAGGGCTTTATCTACTGCCCCCCCACCCCAAAATATTCACAGACAAAGCAAAAGTATAATAAAATATTTTCCATAGCAGTATAACTGTAATGATAGAAGTAAAAGCATGCACTGGTTTTGATAACGTTTTGGCCAGTGATCACAGCCAAGCACTATGTAGTTTTTAGTAACTTTAATACCCTTATTTCAAAGAAACAGAAGTTATCATGTGGCCTTTATCAACATTCTATGTTTCTATGTAACAGTGACTGTTGGGGTCTGCGCTAATCTGTGTGTGTGTGTGTGTGCAGGGGTGTTTCAAGATAGGAGGGGACCCGCATGCAGACTCCATTGTGGGCCCCCTCCTCTCCGGCAGTTTGTACATGCAGGTCTCCGGGAACATGACTTTGTTCCTGGGGACATCTCCAGTACGCATGCGCAGATCACTCTGAAATGGCGACAGCGTCCATTTTGCAAGTGATTTGCGCCCGCACTGCAGAGAAGCCGCCGCGGGACTCCGGAGGGGTAAGTATACAATATGGATATGGTATGGGTATGGTGTGGCCCCCCAGACCCATTATAGAAATGCCTGTGTGTGATTAAAAACAAAAAAATAGTACGTGCATTAGAGATGAGCGGGTTCGGTTTCTTTGAATCCGAACCCGCACGAACTTCACTTTTTTTTTCACGGGTCCGAGCGACTCGGATCTTCCCGCCTTGCTCGGTTAACCCGAGCGCGCCCGAACGTCATCATGACGCTGTCGGATTCTCGCGAGACTCGGATTCTATATAAGGAGCCGCGCGTCGCCGCCATTTTCACACGTGCATTGAGATTGATAGGGAGAGGACGTGGCTGGCGTCCTCTCCATTAGAATAGATTAGAAGAGAGAGAGAGAGAGATTGTGCAGACAGAGTTTACCACAGTGACCAGTGCAGTTGTTGTTAAGTTAACTTTTATTTAATATATCCGTTCTCTGCTATATCCGTTCTCTGCCTGAAAAAAACGATACACAGCAGTCACACAGTGTGACTCAGTCTGTGTGCACTCAGCTCAGCCCAGTGTGCTGCACATCAATGTATAAAAGCTTATAATAATTGTGGGGGAGACTGGGGAGCACTGCAGGTTGTTATAGCAGGAGCCAGGAGTACATAATATTATATTAATTTAAAATTAAACAGTGCACACTTTTGCTGCAGGAGTGCCACTGCCAGTGTGACTAGTGGTGACCAGTGCCTGACCACCAGTATAGTAGTATATTGTTGTATACTATCTCTTTATCAACCAGTCTATATTAGCAGCAGACACAGTACAGTGCGGTAGTTCACGGCTGTGGCTACCTCTGTGTCGGCAGTCGGCACTCGGCAGGCAGTCCGTCCATCCATAATTGTATAATTATATACCACCTAACCGTGGTATTTTTTTTTCTTTCTTTATACCGTCGTCATAGTCATACTAGTTGTTACGAGTATACTACTATCTCTTTATCAACCAGTGTACAGTGCGGTAGTTCACGGCTGTGGCTACCTCTGTGTCGGCAGTCGGCAGGCAGTCCGTCCATCCATAATTGTATTATTATAATATATACCACCTAACCGTGGTTTTTTTTTCATTCTTTATACCGTCATAGTGTCATACTAGTTGTTACGAGTATACTACTATCTCTTTATCAACCAGTGTACAGTGCGGTAGTTCACGGCTGTGGCTACCTCTGTGTCGGCAGTCGGCAGGCAGTCCGTCCATCCATAATTGTATTATAATATATACCACCTAACCGTGGTTTTTTTTTCATTCTTTATACCGTCATAGTCAGTCATACTAGTTGTTACGAGTATACTACTATCTCTTTATCAACCAGTGTACAGTGCGGTAGTTCACGGCTGTGGCTACCTCTGTGTCGGCACTCGGCAGGCAGTCCGTCCATCCATAATTGTATTATAATATATACCACCTAACCGTGGTTTTTTTTTCATTCTTTATACCGTCATAGTGTCATACTAGTTGTTACGAGTATACTACTATCTCTTTATCAACCAGTGTACAGTGCGGTAGTTCACGGCTGTGGCTACCTCTGTGTCGGCAGTCGGCAGGCAGTCCGTCCATCCATAATTGTATTATAATATATACCACCTAACCGTGGTTTTTTTTTCATTCTTTATACCGTCATAGTGTCATACTAGTTGTTACGAGTATACTACTATCTCTTTATCAACCAGTGTACAGTGCGGTAGTTCACGGCTGTGGCTACCTCTGTGTCGGCAGTCGGCAGGCAGTCCGTCCATCCATAATTGTATTATAATATATACCACCTAACCGTGGTTTTTTTTTCATTCTTTATACCGTCATAGTCAGTCATACTAGTTGTTACGAGTATACTACTATCTCTTTATCAACCAGTGTACAGTGCGGTAGTTCACGGCTGTGGCTACCTCTGTGTCGGAACTCGGCAGGCAGTCCGTCCATCCATAATTGTATTACAATATATACCACCTAACCGTGGTTTTTTTATACCACCTAACCGTGGCAGTCCGTCCATAATTGTATACTAGTATCCAATCCATCCATCTCCATTGTTTACCTGAGGTGCCTTTTAGTTCTGCCTATAAAATATGGAGAACAAAAAAGTTGAGGTTCCAAAATTAGGGAAAGATCAAGATCCACTTCCACCTCGTGCTGAAGCTGCTGCCACTAGTCATGGCCGAGACGATGAAATGCCAGCAACGTCGTCTGCCAAGGCCGATGCCCAATGTCATAGTACAGAGCATGTCAAATCCAAAACACCAAATATCAGAAAAAAAAGGACTCCAAAACCTAAAATAAAATTGTCGGAGGAGAAGCGTAAACTTGCCAATATGCCATTTACCACACGGAGTGGCAAGGAACGGCTGAGGCCCTGGCCTATGTTCATGGCTAGTGGTTCAGCTTCACATGAGGATGGAAGCACTCAGCCTCTCGCTAGAAAACTGAAAAGACTCAAGCTGGCAAAAGCACCGCAAAGAACTGTGCGTTCTTTGAAATCCCAAATCCACAAGGAGAGTCCAATTGTGTCGGTTGCGATGCCTGACCTTCCCAACACTGGACGTGAAGAGCATGCGCCTTCCACTATTTGCATGCCCCCTGCAAGTGCTGGAAGGAGCACCCGCAGTCCAGTTCCTGATAGTCAGATTGAAGATGTCAGTGTTGAAGTACACCAGGATGAGGAGGATATGGGTGTTGCTGGCGCTGGGGAGGAAATTGACCAGGAGGATTCTGATGGTGAGGTGGTTTGTTTAAGTCAGGCACCCGGGGAGACACCTGTTGTCCGTGGGAGGAATATGGCCGTTGACATGCCAGGTGAAAATACCAAAAAAATCAGCTCTTCGGTGTGGAGGTATTTCACCAGAAATGCGGACAACAGGTGTCAAGCCGTGTGTTCCCTTTGTCAAGCTGTAATAAGTAGGGGTAAGGACGTTAACCACCTCGGAACATCCTCCCTTATACGTCACCTGCAGCGCATTCATAATAAGTCAGTGACAAGTTCAAAAACTTTGGGTGACAGCGGAAGCAGTCCACTGACCAGTAAATCCCTTCCTCTTGTAACCAAGCTCACGCAAACCACCCCACCAACTCCCTCAGTGTCAATTTCCTCCTTCCCCAGGAATGCCAATAGTCCTGCAGGCCATGTCACTGGCAATTCTGACGAGTCCTCTCCTGCCTGGGATTCCTCCGATGCATCCTTGCGTGTAACGCCTACTGCTGCTGGCGCTGCTGTTGTTGCCGCTGGGAGTCGATGGTCATCCCAGAGGGGAAGTCGTAAGCCCACTTGTACTACTTCCAGTTGCTTAACATTGTGTCGGCCACTAGGGTCGCTTATCTTACTCACACAGCGACCTCGGTGCAAATTTTAGGACTAAAAATAATATTGTGAGGTGTGAGGTATTCAGAATAGACTGAAAATGAGTGTAAATTATGGTTTTTGAGGTTAATAATACTTTGGGATCAAAATGACCTCCAAATTCTATGAGTTAAGCTGTTTTTTAGTGTTTTTGGAAAAAAACACCCGAATCCAAAACACACCCGAATCCGACAAAAATAATTCGGTGAGGTTTTGCCAAAACGCGTTCGAACCCAAAACACGGCCGCGGAACCGAACCCAAAACCAAAACACAAAACCCGAAAAATTTCAGGCGCTCATCTCTAACGTGCATATGAGGTATGTGTAATATAAACAATATATTTATTTGGAGTTGCAATGCTCCACCTATTAATGTAAACCAATGGGTAACTACTGCCTTTCCAGGTTAATTGCATGTGTATTGGTTGCAAATAATAAATACAATTGATAATGCACTGCATAAATATAATTTATAATACACTGTCAAGTGTATTATCAATAATATTCATCATTTGCAACCAATACATGTGTACATTACAATAACCTGGCAAGGCAGTAGTTACCCATTGGTTACCATTGATATGTGGAGTATTGTGATTTCAAATAAATATATAATTTGTAATATTACACATACCTCAAATGTATGGGGGGGTTTTATGTCACACACACCCTGATTAGCACAGACCCCACCCCTCACTGTGTTACATTTATCATTGTTATAGGTGTAGGGTACCCCTATAGAGTCCAGCTGCTCTTTAGCACATCAGTATCCATCAGAGTGCAGCACTGAGCTTCCCAGATTCTGTGTTTCTAATTTACAAAGAGCTGTAGAATACAGAATATCAATAAGAGGTCTTACAAATGAAAATCTTTTATTAAAATATGAAACCTAATCAGCTGCACACAAAGTACAGTATGTTGAAAATCTGAAATTGAGGGTTCCAATGTCTGCTAGAGATTAGCAATAAATCTATTAAAAAGTATTCTTGATGGTTATTGACGTCTGTTAATTATTGTTGTGTCTAACATGTGCAGATAAAATATGCATATTTTAATTTCCATTTTTAATCAGGAAAACCTGTAATTACACTCTGAAAGATGCGATGCACCAACCTCACAAAATTAAAATGCTTAGAAGCATGTATAAATCTTATGTTGGACGACAAACACTTAAAAATAAATTAAGCTATGAGTATCTAAAGAGGGAAGTTGGTGTCCCATTTTATTTCTGTTTTTTTGATTACCAGGCAGCTATAGCAATGGATTGTTCTAAGATTAACCTTTTATTAAATGCCTACGTTTTTAAATTCTTTTATAAATGGATTCTTTTTCACTTTCAGACTTGTTTCTCTATTAATAAAATTGTATTTGGTAACCACGTTATACAGAAAATTCACTGATCCATTTTAAAGGGAACATGAAGTTGTCCAGTAATGGAGATAGGACATGTTAACAGCAAATGCAATAATTCAGTAAATTCACAAGTTTGAGTATCAGGCTATTCTGAAGCTTTTAGTTTTTGCCATGTAAGCACTACGGTCTATATTGTATATAGCATATCATGTCTCTATTTGTTGACCTTTTCAAGATTAAAAAAATAAATAAATATATGTACAGCAGCTTGGGTACCACCAGGAGCCTGTATACTGCACCAGCCTTGGGTACCTCCTTCCAAACTCTATAGGACATTTCAGGGTCCCTGCTAGCATTATAACAGGTGTGAATAGGAAAACACAGTTAAAAAGTGAAGGACTGTGCATACGGAATCTTTACTTGCTGAATTGCCTGTATTTAAGAGAGATATTGAATTAAGGGTGTAATTCAGACCTGTTCGTAGCCGCACATTTGTTAGCAGTTCGGCACTGCAGGGGGTGTGTGTGTGTGAGGGGGGGGGGGGGGGGCAGATATACCATTTGCAGAGAGAGTAAGATTTGGGTGGGGTGTGTTCAAACTGAAATCTAAATTGCAGTGTAAAGATAAAGCAGGTAGTATTTACTCTGCACAGAAACACACTAACCCACCCAAATCTAACTCTCTCTGCACATGTTATATCTGCCACACCTGCAGTGCACATGGTATTTCCCAACTGCTAACATATTTGCTGCTATGATCAGGTCTGAATTACCCCCCTATGTCCAGATAGGTGATGAGTGCTTTCTAAACATAACATTTAATTTGACTTGCATTAAAATGTCTGTTAATAGCAACCATCTTTACTTGCCTAAGGGGGACATTTACTAAGCAGTGATAAGAGCAGAGAAGTGAGCCAGTGGAGAAGTTGCCCATGGCAACCAATCAGCACTGAAGTAACATCTATAGTTTGCACACTATAAAATTATACAGAGCTGCTGATTGGTTGATGGGGCAACTTCTCCACTGGGTCACTTCTCCGCTCTTATCACTGCTTAGTAAATGTCCCCCTTAGACCCCTATGTACCTTGCTTGGAAAAGAACTAAAGTGGACAAAGGCAGGCAGACATACCCCTAAATCTCAAAGAAAAATAAAGGACTACAACCTTCAATACTTAAGTCACTTCAGCTATCCAGAGTATTACACCCATACAACAGAGAGGTTGTGTGAGGCATCTGTATACAGATAATTAAGTACAGCCCACCCGGTCATATGGCAGGAGCTGCAAGAGAGATGTGATATACAATCTACAAAAGTCTGTATAACATTGCGATAGTTAGCACTGAGGTTATATGTTGAAAATCCTTCTGAAAATTCTTTACAAAATTAAATTTTTCTGATATGAACTATAAATGTAAAATGTATTGGCCATTGTTAAAATGCCTTATACAGCAGCTAGGTTAAACATTAAAACACATATTCGTTCCACACTTATTACAGACAATTGAAACTCCTCTAACATACACTATATGGACAAAAGTATTCAGACGCCCGACCATTACACCAACAGGGACTGTAATGACATTGGGGGTGATTCAGACCTGGGGGTAAATTTACGAAGATGGGAGTTCTATTTAAGATGTGATGTTGCCCATAGCAACCAATCAGATTTCAGGTATTATCTTCTAGAATGTGCTAGATAAATGAGAAGTAGAATCTGATTGGTTGCTATGGGCAACATCCCATCTTAAATAGAACTCCCATCTTAGTAAATTTACCCCCTGATCGCTGGGCTGCTAACTTTGCTGTCCTGTGTTCAGATAGCTGCTTCCTTCATGGGGAATGTGTAAATTTGCCGTGCAAGTGTGTGAGCCCATGTGTACGCAGAGCTGCAAAAATCCACTGTGTGCAATCTTTCCGCAGCACAGGACTCACTCCTACAGTGCAATCAGAAGAGGCTGTTCAGGGTCGGAGCTGATTTCAGACACCCTCCCTGAAAACGCTTTGGAACGTCTGTATTTTTGTGGACACTCCCAATAAATGATCAGTTACCACCCACAAACGGTCTCTTCCTGTCAATCACCTTGCGAACGCCCGTGCGAATTAGATTTTCGCACCATCCTGTCACTGACCTGTGATTCCCTTTGTCTGACGCGCATGCGCATTTCAGTGCATGCACAGCTAGGACCTGATCGCCCGCTGTGCGAAAACACACAGCATCGATCAGGTATGAGTCAGGCCTATTGTATTCAAATACTGTACATATACTTTAATATGGAGCTGGTCCCCCTTTTGCAGATATAACAACTTCCACTATTCTTGGAAGGCTTTCCATAAGATTTTAGAGTGCTTCTATATGAAATTGTGCCTATTTATTCTGTAAATCATTTGAGGTCAGGCACTGATGTTGGACGAATATCCTTGGCTCACAATCTCCATTCCAGTTCATCCCAAAAGTGCTCGATGGGGTTGAGGTCAGGGATCTATGTGGGCCAGTCAAGTTCTTCCACAACTCATCAAACCATGTCTTTTATTGTCCTTGCTATGTGCACTGGGGCACAGTCATGATGGAATAGAAAAGGGCCTTCTCCAAACTGTGGCCACAAAGTTGGAAGCATAGCATTGTCCAAAATGTCTCTGTATGCTGAAGCATTACAATTGCCCTTTACTGGAGATAAGGGGCCTAGCCCAAACCCTGAAAAAGCAGCCCCATACCATTTACCCTCCTCCACCAAACTTCACAGTTGGCATAATGTAGTCAGGCAAGCAACGTTCTCTTGGCATCCGACAAACCCAGACTTGCCCACCAGACTGCCAAACAGAGAAGCATATAATTAGTCACTTCACAGAATACATTTCCAATGCTCCGCAGTCCAGTGCCTGTGTGATTTACACCACTCCGTCTGACGCTTGGCATTGGACATGGTGATGTGAGGCTTACATGAAGCTGCTTGGCCATGAAAACCCATTCCATTAAGCTCCCACTGCACCATTTTTGTGCTAACATTAATGCCAGTGGAAGTTCGGAACTCTGCAGCTATGGAATCAGCATAGTGTTGGTGACATTTATGCACCATGGGGGTCATTCCGACCAGTTCGCACGCAGTGGTTTGTCGTCTGCGGTGCGAATGGGTCTGGAATGTGCATGTGCGGTGGCTGCACTGCGTACGTGCGTCATTGCCTGGCGACAGGGGTCGCCGGGTTATGTCGCGTCCTACGATGAAAGCAGTCGCAGAGCCGAACGCAAGAAGATTGACAGAAAGAAGGCGTTCCTGTGCATCACCAGACCGTTTGGAGCCATTTTCGAGGAGTGGTGAAGAAAACGCAGGCGTGTCCAGGAGAACGGAGTGCGGATGTCAAACGTCAAAGCCTGCCCCAGCATCGCGGAGATCGTCGCACAGGGTAAGTATGTCCAGGGCTAGTCTTATTTTGCTTGAAATTTTTTTAGCTTAGCAGGGCTGCACAAGTGATCGCAACCCTGCTAAGCTAAAATACACTCTCCCATAGGCGTGGACTAGTTGATCGCACCAGCAGCAAAAAGTTGATGGCTGCGATCAACTCGGAATGACCACACATGTGCCTTAGCAGTCGTTGACCCCTCTGTGATTTTACGTGGTCTTCCACTTCATGGCAGAGTTGCTGTGGTTCCTAAATGATTACAATTTCTAATAATATCACTTACAGATGGCAGTGGAATATCCAGCAGGGATGCAATTTCATGAACCATCTTGTTACAAAGGTTGCATCCAATCACAGTACCACACTCTTCAGAACGACCCATTTTGTATTAAAAAATGTTTGTAAATGGATGGCTAGCTGTTTGATTTTCTATACATTGTATACCTGTGGCAATGGGTCTGATTGAAACACCTGAATTCTATTATTAACAGGTGTGGCCAAATACTTTTGTCCATATAGTGTATATGGGACCATTTTTTGATGGGATTGTTTTGCTACTATGAAGTAAATATTTAAAACCTGCCATTTATCTCTAACTTCTACATAAAAGTGAATATAAATATGAAAGTGTTATTGGATATGTTTATATGAATTATGGGATGCTTTGAACACATACTGTAAGTAAAGTATTGCAATAAATTGGGAATCCAATTCAACATGATGGGCTTGTAGTGCATTTAGAATGGTCAGTTGACCAGTGACAGAGATGCTCAGAAAATTAGCATTGTTTGACCACTATTATATACGGCAATACACAGCCAAACATGGCAGCGCATCATGCTAAACTGAATTGTCCTTATTGGTCAGATGCAATTAAGGGCCTAATTCAGATCTGATCGCAGCAGCAAATTTGTGAACTAATGGGCAAAAGCATGTGCATTGCGGGGTGGGGGGGGGGGGGGGGGCAGATGTAACATGTGCAGAGAGAGTTAGATTTGGGTGGGGTGTGATCAAACTGAAATCTAGATTGCACTGTAGAAATTAAGCAGCCAGTATTTACCCTGCACAGAAACAATATAACCCACCCAAATCTAGCTCTTTTTGCACATTATATCTGCCCCCCCCCCCCCCCTGCAGTGCGCATGGTTTTGCCCATCTGCTAACAAATTTGCTGCTGCGATCAACTCCGAATTACCCCAATGGTTTTGCCCATTAACTAACAAATTTGCTGCTGCATTCAGATCTGAATTACCTCCTTAAGGCCCATACACACAATGAGATTCGGGCTATGCCCGATTCTCACTATGCAACAGGGGCTAGGTCGGCATCGCAAGCACATGAGTGTGCTTGCGATACTGACTATGTGCGATTTTGGCTAAGTGTCAGTTTTGACTATCTTTTCTACGAGATAGTCAAAATTGATTTGCTTGCACAGTCTATCTATGCTTGCGATGCCAACGGCGCATCGGCATCGAATTGGGATCGCAAGGTGACTTTCACCTTGTGATCTGCACTAACTCTTCTTACGATTTTGACTATATAGTCAAAATCGTAAGAAAATATCTCCCCATGTGTACACACCATAAGTGTGATGTCTGGCTGCACACATAGCAGGTAATTAGGGGAGGACAACTTGCAATATTTATACTGCCTGGATAAGCAGTGCAATATTAGAACACAAACCTACATCCTAAATGTGTTGTAACAAAGACAGCCGTTTTCTTATTGTGAGGTAAGGTGGTTTTCTCGCGTATCATGCTGCTGCACTGAATGAATAGGCAGAGTTCACTACAAGCATCAGTTCTTCTTAGCTTATAATTAAGTTCAAGCTTTTATACAGAGTGGTCTGAGTCAAAATGCAGCCAGGAAGGGCAAATGGGAATACCTGTCAGAAGAAGTGCAACATGAAAAGTAGTTGTCCCTTTACAGAACAATCAAATCGAAGACAACACATGGGAACTGTAATATGTTAAACAGTTATATTAACAATTGCTTATTAGGAGGGGTTTACTCCAGATACCTATATACTGTATCACCAGGGTCGAAACTAGGATTTTCGTCACCCAGGGCAAGGCAGTAATTTAGAGCCCCCCCCCCCCCCCCACCACCACAAAAAAACAAAAACCCTATAAAACTAAAATAATCAGATTATCAAACATTTGGAAAAAGGGGATACTACTGGACATTTTTCCCCTTTGTGCCTCAAATGCCCTATGTGTCACATGCCCCGCCAGCGTGTTCAATTACATGCTCCTCCGTGTGTCCCCATACATTGCACTATATCATAACACTTCATCACTGCGCTACTCCCTATCCACTGCACTACATCACTATACTACATCCCCTACACGCTGAACTACAGTACATCACTACACTACATGCCCCTACTGCATGCACTACTGCAATATATTACTACACTACATACCCTATATGCTACACTACATCACTACACTGCATCCCATTATATGCTACACCACATTGGTGCACTACATGCCCCTATATACTGCAATACATTACTACACTACATACCCTATATGGTACACTACATCAATGCACTACACCCCCCTATAAGCTACACCAAATCCCCCCCATCTGAGAGGCAAAGCATAGGTTTATAATGCTAACTGGGTGCACAGTGCGCTCCTATAGTAGCTTGTATGGTGCACCGCATGCTAGTCACAGCATTGCATGGTAAAGAAGAGTTTAAGACAGTAGCCAACAAGGGAGAGACCCACACAGCATCGAAGTCAGATATATTGCCCTGGGAGCTGTCTGCTGTCTCACTGGAGCAGCACAGAACTGGCGGTAAAAAAAATAAATTTAAAAAAACTGCTCCTCTGTAACTCCTTGGCGCCCCCTCAAATCCTACACCCGGGGCGCATGCCCCCTTAGCGCACAACAACCCACCCACCCCATCCCCTAGTATCACCCTGGTATCACCTATTCAGGGTGAGGAATAACTCATGAGCAATAATGAATGTTTTTATTTTTTACCATATACTTTTGGCTGTTGCGCTGACGGACAGGTACTTTTAAAAATGTATAGAGTGAGGCAATGTCTGCCTTGTCATTATGCCATTATAGAAGTCTATGAAATGTTTTGTTGAAATGTGCATTTCTCACTATTTTTGTCAGGTTTACCTTTTTCATTGTTTTAATCTCGTTTAGGCTTTGGCTAATCTGCACTTGATAGAATACATAGGAGAGCAGACAGCAGTGCTAATAAAGGTGAGATTATTCTTTTAAACATCACTTTTTTAATAAAGTTTTTTTTTTAAATCAAACTATGATAAAGTGTAAAAAAAAAAAAAAGAATTATAGCGCTGTACATTTCTTGTCATTTTATTGGTCACTGCAGTGGCTTGAATAGTCCTCTTCTGTAAGCTATCTTCTTCTGCCATCTCTTAACATTAATCATGGATTTCACTTTTTTGTATTTTATTTATGCTGCATATACAGTATACCTCAGTGCAAATTACAGTATATACCAGCTAAGCTTTAAAGAGATTTTTCCTTTTGACAACTGCTGTACTGTAGCTCTTTTTATTTGGTTGTTGTTTGAAATAAACATATATATATATTTTTCTATTCCTTTCTTATAATTCAAGATTTCTCAACCCTTTCTAACATGTACACCCATACAGGGGTATATTCATAGGCGTGCGCAGCACATTTTAATTAGGGGGTGCACGACTGGAGTGGCGTGCCTGGCACCGCCTGCTGGGTGTGCCTGGCACCGCCTGCTGGGTGTGCCTGGCACCGCCTGCTGGGCGTGCCTGGCACCGCCTGCTGGGCGTGCCTGGCACCGCCTGCTGGGCGTGCCTGGCACCATAAATTAGCAGTCAATGCAAACTGACAGATGTTTATTAAACCTAACAACTAACAAGCTGTAAGCCTGGGACCTCGCTGACATCTGTTGGTTTGTTGCCTACTACATTACGGCAGATATATTGTATTGCCTGTTATTGTAAATTACTTAATTGAGCTGGGAAGGTGGGTGTTGTTGGTTTATTTAAAAAGCTCTGCTCTAGGAGATAGACCTTTTGTAGGTGTTGTGCAAAATTAGTTTAATTAAAATGCCTCTTAAGGGGGGTACTCACGGAGCGATATTCTAAGCAATCTGACTAGATTGCTTAGAATATCGGCATGATCGCTCCGTGTCTGGCTCCCTCAGCGATAGCATACAAGCGTATTAAAACACTTGTATGCTATCGCTGAGGGCATACAAGCGTATTAAAATTTGGCATACAAGCGTATTAAAACACGCATGAGGAAACTAAAAAAAAAATAGAAATCCCTTGCACCCTAGGGGGCGGGACAGCAGCACAGATTATATCAGGAGACAGCATAACTCCGGAATTGCTGAGCCCATGTACTCCAAAATTGGTACACGTCTGCTTTACAATCTGGAAACAAACACTGTGGGGGGGAAAGACACCCCTAGGGGTGAGGCAGCAGTACTGAGTATTTCCGCAGACAGCATAACTCTGGAATGCCTGGAGCAATTTACACCAAACTTGGTATACATATGACTTTCACTCTGAAAACAAACACTGTGGGGGAAAGACACCCCTAGCACCCCTAGGGGTGAGGCAGCAGCACAGAGTATGTCAGCAGACCGCATAACTGTGGGAGGCCAGGAGCACTTTACTCCAAACTTGGTACACATCTTACTTACAATGTTATTTATAGTGTGGGGGAGATGTACTAAGCCTGAAAAGTGATACATTTCACAGTGATAAACTGCCAGCCAATCAGCTCCTAACTACCATGTCACTGGCTGTGTTTGAAAAATGACAGTTAGGAGCCGATTGGCTGGTACTTTATCACCGTGATATTTATCACTTTTCAAGGCTTAGTACATCTGGCCCAGAGTGTTTAATATTTACATTTTATTATTGTAAACAGACATTCTTAAAATCCCGGGTAATGCCAGGTACTCCAGCTAGTGTGTGTGTGTATGTATTTATGTATGTATGTATGTATGTATGTATGTATGTATGTATGTGTGTGTATATGTGTGTGTGTATATGTGTGTGTGTGTGTATATATATATATATATATATATATATATAACACAACGGTATCTTTATCTTGCGCCTGACTCAAAGCAGCACAACGGGAGAGGTCCCTGCTGAAAGACCTCAATAGCATACAAAATAAAAACAATTTCCCAAGTGCGCTAAATAAAAGTGTATCTACAAAGATTCTTCCAGTGTTGTTTCCATAGGTGAGAATTGAGTACTGGAGAAGATTTGTGTCTATGAACCTGTAACGGACACCCCTCACCAAGATAGTCACCCAAACAAGAGGCCCAAGGCCAATTAATAAAAAATTGTTTTAATAACAAACATTTAAACAGATGCAGTTTTTACATAAAATCCATCATGTAATGTTTACAGAGATACAATTTAAAAATAATAATAATGCCAGTGAAGGACAACCAGTGTGTTGTCTTAACTCTAGATACTCCCTCGCCTTTATCAAGGTGCGAGCTCGAAAGGGAGTATCTTCACAAACTAAGCTGGAAACTGGGTTTGTCAGTCAGGAGTTTCCAGCTTAGTTTGTGAAGATACTCCCTTTCGAGCTCACACACTAACAAACACCAACTAGACATACATTAAACATTTAAATACCTGATACCCAGGAGAACCACCCGTTTGTTAGTGTGTCCTGAGGAAGAGGCGTCAGCCTCGAAACATGTTGACTGTTTGAAACACTGCCATTAAATTTTTGGTGTAACGAGTCCCTGCGATGCCGTGCGGGTTTGGAGGTATGTGTGGATCATTGCACAGGGCACCGGGACCAGCTGTTTGAAAGCACAGAGTGCCGGCTGATTTTGAATACTCTATATATATATATATATATATATATATATATATATATTGTGACAAGAACACTGGGATAGTGTTTGAGGGCAGGTATGTTTGTCCCAGGTTCTTGTCTTACATGTTTTAAAAAGTGTTAACTTCTAGGAAAAATGCTTTTGGTTTTGTCAGAACCTTTTCAGTTTGCTGTAAAAGCTGGGTATAGGCTCTAAGAGAGAGATAAGGAGAGTTCTAGACATTGGGCCCAGTTCGGGTCTTTGGCCTCACAGAGGGCTAATCAGGGTTTCAGCTGTGTAAGTGTGTTATAGGGCTGCTAGCCTGATTAGTAGGGGCAGACTTCCTGGGAAGGCTGCAGGATCTGTGTGTGAGAGACACGCTTTCTGATGCAAGTAAGCTATACAGTATGTACTAAAGAACTCTGTGTTTTGTTTAGTGACAGTTAGGAATATCTTATGTTTAGTTAGTGCCGGACAGGCAAGGTATTTTTATTTTGGGGTTTGTTTTGTTTTCTGTTTCAATAAAACTGGCCGGGGTCAGTTGTACCAGAAACTGGACTTGTGTTGTTCCTCAGCTGCTGCGTGCTGCCATATTCCCCAGGAAAAGGCGCCTTGCACCCCTACAGTGTTACAACTTGGTGGAGAATGCGAGCACACCGTTCTGCGCACAAGTGAAAGCAGCAGCTTTGTGAGGCCTGCAGAAAACGGTGGTTTATGCAGATACAGCCCAGTGTGAAGTTACTGAGACTCACCCCTGAGGGTTTGATATATGTCCTGGGTGAAAGCAGCTACAAAGCCGCCTGAAAAATCTGTCGACATGGAGGATCTGCTTAAAGCCTTGCTGCAAGCTACAGCGGCTCAGCAGGAGGCCAACCGACAGCAGCAGGTGGCAATGGAGGAAAATAGGAGACAACAGCAGGTGGCAATGGAGGAAAATTGGAGACTACAGCAGGAGGCCAACAGACAGCAGCAGGTGGCAATGGAGGAAAATATAAGACAGCAGCAGGTGGCAATGGAGGAAAATAAGAGACAACAGCAGGCAGTTGTTGATGAACTTTACAGGCAACAGCGTCAGGATAGAGAGGCCTTAGCAGAAGTGGTGCAGAGACTTGCAGCTCGGGTTGGAGATGTGGCCGTCAGTGCTCCAACCAGCTCTAGTTCTATACGGGCCAGTCACTTCCTGCAGAAAATGACAGAGGCTGATGATGTGGAGGCCTATCTGACCACGTCTGAAAGGACTGCCGAGCGTGAGAACTGGCCGAAAGCACAGTGGGCCAGTCTGCTGGCACCTTTCCTGTCAGGTGAGCCCCAAAAAGCTTACTTTGATTTAAGCCCTGCTGAGGCTCGGGACTATGATAAACTAAAGACTGAGATCCTGACCCGCCTGGGAGTCACGCTGTCAGTACGAGCACAACGGGTGCACCGTTGGCTGTACGCCATGGAGAAGCCTCCGCGCTCCCAGATGCACGACCTTATTCAGCTAACAAAAAAATGGCTACAGCCAGAGACATTAACTGGTCCCCAGATGGTGGAAAGAGTCGTCATGGACCGCTACTTGAGATCTTTGCCCATGGTCCTGCGCAAGTGGGTGAGCCATGGAAACCCGGGTACTGCTGACCAATTAGTGGACATGGTAGAGAGGTATTTGGCAGGAGAGGAACTACTGATGACCACCCAGCAACCCATAGATCCTCGACAGCGCCCTTCAGTAAAGACTGGTAAGACTGTTCCATGGGAAAACGTTGCTGGGCGGTTAAGAGAACGCAAGGCTGGAGAGACTGTAAACACTGGCCCTGGAAACAGGCCAATGGGTCTAGAACGGTCTATGCTGCCCAAACGGGTTGATAATCGTGTGGTTAAATGTTTTAGGTGTGGTATGCCAGGTCATGTTATTGCCAATTGCCCAGTCACGCAAGAACCCATGCAATGTGATGCTGCCTTTGAATGTCGCAGAATGTCTTTCTTTGCTAGGTTAGCCTGTACTGTGGTACCTTCACCTGAGCTGGAAAAACAAATGTGTGATGTGTTCTTAGAGGGTAACCGGGTAGAGGCCTTGCTAGATTCAGGAAGTTTAGTTACCCTCGTGAAAGCTGGGTTAGTGAACCCCTTAAAGGTCCAGCAAATACCTATTGGGGTAACTTGCATACATGGGGATACCCAACATTATGCCACTGCTGAGGTGAATATAGAAACTTGTTGTGGGTCAGCAATGGTTAAAGTGGGACTGGTCCCTACCTTGGTGCATGAGGCCATAATAGGGAGGGATTTTCCTCATTTTTGGAAACTGTGGGAATCACGGTTATCTACAGATGTGAGAAGTAAAAAGCCAGTTGATAATACCGGTGATTTTATGGATGTACGCGGGTCTTCGGAACTTTCTGGCCCTTTGCCTTTTGCTAGTTTGGCTGGGGAAGTGACAGATGGGGAGTCCAGTGAGGACCCTCTTGCTGGGAACAGAGACCTAGTAGTTAGAACTGAAAGCGTGCCTGACCTGGAGGTAAAGAAGGATCTGTTTGCGTCTGAACAGTTAAAGGATCCT
This sequence comes from Pseudophryne corroboree, assembly GCF_028390025.1. NCBI lineage: Eukaryota > Metazoa > Chordata > Amphibia > Anura > Myobatrachidae > Pseudophryne > Pseudophryne corroboree. The sequence goes on from NC_086445.1 coordinate 388,662,653, forward strand.
ACCTTAATAAAGGCTAGAGAGAATGTTAAGATTGTTAATGGGGAACCTGTGGTACCAGGTGACAGGGTTACGTATCCCCACATGGCCATCTGTAATGAGCTCTTGTACCACATTGTCAAAAGGGGTGAGGATGTGGTGGAACAGTTGGTAGTTCCCCAGCCTTATCGGAGAACGGTACTAGATTTAGCTCATAGTCACGTTACCGCAGGACATTTAGGGGCAGAAAAAACCACTGAAAGAGTTTTACAAAGGTTCTTTTGGCCAGGGGTTTATAAAGAAGTGTCTGAATATTGTTCTTCCTGTCCTGAATGCCAGTATCATGCCCCTAGACCCCATTTCAGGAGCCCACTAGTTCCCATGCCTATTATAGAGGTCCCGTTTGACAGAATAGCCATGGATCTCGTGGGGCCCTTGTTAAAGTCTGCTCGGGGCCATCAGTATATCCTGGTAATTATGGACTATGCCACTCGATATCCTGAGGCTGTCCCTTTACGCACTATCACAACCAAGGCGATAGCTAGGGAGCTGGTGCAGGTATTTAGTAGAGTGGGAATACCAAAAGAAATTTTGACTGACCAAGGTACTCCATTTATGTCAAGGATCATGAAAGAATTGTGCAAGTTATTTAAGGTCACTCACCTCAGGACGTCCATCTACCATCCCCAAACTGACGGGTTGGTGGAAAGGTTTAATAAAACATTAAAAAGTATGTTAAAAAAGGTTGTTG